>NC_058081.1:334321346-334637068 GCF_014858855.1 Bufo gargarizans | reverse complement strand
TAAAAAATGATTTTGGGGATATATTCATATGTGGAGTTTTTGAAGCATTTCCACTGCATTTGTTTTAAAAAAAAAAACTATGGTGGAAAATCCTCTTTGAACATACCTATGCAATGGTAGATTTAAACATATAAGAAATTTCTGTTGAATATTCTAAATTTCTTGTATTATAGATCTATTTATGTCAACCAATATTAATATTTGCAAAGTGTTTAGATTACAAAAGAAGTTATATGTGTGTCTTTTCTTACCTTTTCTCTCAGATCATCATATCTTAAAGGGGTTGTCTGGGTTCAGAGCTGAACCTGGACATATCCCCATTTTCACCCAGGAGCATAGGAGTAGTTCATGCCCAAGGCAAGGGAGCGCATCGGGGTCTGCCTGGGTGAAATCATGGGTATGTCCGGGTTCAGCTCTGATCCCGGACAACCCCTTGTTTTGTGTCATGAGATGACATTTAAAAAATATTATCATGTGACTGTGATACCCTATGTGAAGATGCCTATTCAATATGTGTTTATGTATGTCTACCCAGTGCTTGTGTGGTGAGCTGTAGTCTAAGATTTATTGCATGTTGCAATGGTGGCCCCCAACTGGACAACAGTCCCATCCTCACTAAGTGCATAGGAGAAAAACTAACCTAACAGAATCCAGAAAAAAAAATAGACAAGTCAGCCAAGTCAAGGTCAAATACAGCTGGACACATTAGAGACAAAATCAGAGACAAGGGTCGTAAGCCTAATACCAAGCCACTTGTCAAATACTAGGGGGCCACATCAAAGTCCAAAAATGTGAGGCAAGAAAACAAAGCTAAAAGCTAAAAATCAGGGTGTCAGAAGTCCAGAACATCAATAAGAGGCTAGTGTGCTTCAGAAGACCAAATCACACCTAGCCCCTAAGTGATGTTGTTGCACATCAGATGCCCTGCAAACTGGCCTAGTAGTCCTGGTAATCAGACACCGGCAGTGCTTAAGATCAAAAACCGCAACCAGGGAAGGAGTGCAGACAGGTAAGTATGTAAGTAATTTAGAATTTATCATTGCATGCTTCTTTAATGCCCTACAGTATTCTACATTCATGTCTCTGTGCTGGTTGTCATATGTGTAGGCTGGCCAATAACAGATCATTGCATTGATGTGTCAACACTAATGACATCACTACCTGGCTAGCTAACTCCTGTCATTTCAGCCTTTTAAACTACACATCATCCAAAAGACATGTAAACAGAAATGTCGGGGATGCACAAATTGTATCTACAAAGGAATGGTTAATAATTCCAAAGCCTGATATATTGAGAACTGAATTATATCAAAATTTTTGGTAGAGTAAAATGTTTTTAGTCCTTGAAACCCCCATAGTCTCCATGGGCAATTAGTAACATCAGATTTTTGTGAAGAAAAATGACCAGCCATTTCCTAAATATCACTCTATGTCAATAACAGTTCATGTAGCAGGACACTTTATAGCTTTATGGCTTGAGGAGTAAAGAAACCAATGTGTGGTTGGAGATAAAATCTCTTTTCTTCTAGCTACAAATGGTGACCTGACCCTGTATCTTCTGGGAGGAGGGACAATAAAACTGTCACAACATTTATTGTGTTGACCATTAAGCATTTATCTATGGTGTTTTATCATGCCACCATATCGTAAGCCTTCTTTATATTGAAGTAAATAAATATATCAGACGTTAGCCATGCTCCTCATTAAAAACTGGTTCCCAAATGAAACAAATATTCAAAATTGTTGCACTATATTATAAAGTTCCAATGCAATACCACTCTTACTATGCCATACCCCTGCCATCTAGGGCACCCAGTAAGAACTGAAGAATTACAATTCTAATAGGAATGAGCCTGGAATCTTCCTCCAAAAGAGTTTAATGAAAGAACAAGTGGGACATATTTAACAAAAACAAGAAATTATTGCAACAATACATAATAACAAGACAATTAAACAGGTGATTGAAGTTATAATAACTAAGCTTATTCATTGAATTAAAAGATGCATTTTTGACATTTAATGGCAAAATAACTGGCTAAGTCATGATGATTGCATCTTTTTGATATATTTATAACTTGACAGTCCCTTATGTGTTTTTATGTTTGTTTGATCATACAATATGATTTGATCATAAAATAATTTAACAATACCACAACAATGCCATCACAAAGCAGCATAATACTTACCATGAGATAACTGATTAGTATATAATACTTTATTAATCATTTACAGTAACAGGCATACACATGCATGATTGTTATTGCCATAATTGCCATGTTAGAGTTGGTGCATGTTTGTATGTATAATGAAAAATAACTATGGGAACGCCATGATAATACTTGGAATGTGCCCTGCACCATCTGAAGATAAAAAAGCTAATGATTATCCTGGTCTACACTCCTTGCCTTTTCCTTGGTTTCCAGTGATTTACATTTATGTTTCCACCTCACCCTTCATTATCCACATTGATCACTAACTGAACCTCACCTCCGTGTGAAGACAGGCCCCATTAGGTTCTGTTCACATTATGGCTTTTCTTCCTAACATAAGCTATAATCGTGTTATGGTGTACTAGCTCAGTCTTATGACAGATTTGAGTTGAGCTTGATGGACCTCATTTTTTTTTTGGGGTTCCATCAATGCTCCAGAGTTAGTATTTGAAATGTGCCCCTGAAGAAAAGAGTTCTCATAGCCCTTTATAAGCAACCTTTGAGTTAAGGGGTGCTTAATATATATATATATATATCCATAGAAAAAGTCAGGCAGCACTCCTTTTGATGTACAGCTGTAGCTGTGAGGTGCCCGCGGTGGTCCCTCGATTCAGGACTTAAGCAGCAAAGAAAATCTGCAGCACTCCTTGAAGTATAAAAGAATGTGTAGTTTTATTCACACATGTCAAAAATAAGACAACGTTTCGGTTCTCTCACAGAACCTTTCAGAGAACCTTTCTCTAAGACAGTTTTGTTGCATGAGGCCCAAAGAAGTTTTAATAAACCAAAGACTTGTAATACTTGTAGCATACTGCATGTGTGACCTTCTGAGCTGATAGAAGCTGTGGAAGTCTCAGCAGGGGAAGCACATAGATCCATTATATATTTTTTTTAATAACATTTTTGAACAAAAGCGAACCCACATTTCTATTATTAAGCACATTTTGTTTTGATATAATACATGTTCATGCTTGGCTATGTAGATATATAGGCCAAAGTATTGTATGCTTGACATAAAAAATGATGCCATATAAAAAAAGCACTGACATTCATTGTGTGACTGTGCTATTATTGAATTAAAAAAATGTCCTACATTTGTATGTGGTTTCATTAAGAATGACTATGTTACCCATTTCTATTCAGTGCCCTATTTATTATTTAGCAAATTAGTTTTACTTGTGTCCTTTAGATACACTCTGATGTACAAGCCTTTTTTACATCTGCTCTCACCACTCGCTGAAAGGCACCTGAAAACATTAGTACAAAAAGCTGTCGAACTTAAGGTCTATGCCAGAGAACTGGACAATATGATAAAACTGTCATCAGATGTTGCGTTGTTGCCAGTACACGTGTCCATGAAGATGTTGATGGATTGTTCTGAAATGAATCAGGTAATCTTTGTGGGCAACTGATACAAATTTTTATTTTTATTGTTTAAACATTTATAAAGATTATGGACATAGCATTACTTTGTGCCATTTCATAAATGTGGCTCAACCTCCCAAAGCAAAGCCAGGACAGCAAAACCACACCAAGTTATAAGTTCCCCCTATTCCCCCTAGACTATAAGATCTGCTCTTAGGCATGTTTTTGGAGTTTACACTGTAGTCTATGCCATATCCACACAAAAAATGTATGCCTCTTGAGAAATAGGGAGTATGCTACTACGCAATGCCATGGGTAAAGAATACTGGGTTACATAAAAGACTGCTGCAATTATTTGAGTAAATCTACTGAAATATGTTGCTTCATATGTTTCAAACATAGTTGAATATGTAAAGCTGACAGGATCTGATTCTTTAACAGTTTAATAGAAAAGTTCTATTTACATTAGTTATTGAAAATGGGCTTGGTTGTTCAGATTTTCAAAATTTCCACAGCTGTCCATACTGTACTGTGGTCTCTCCTAACAGTAAGACATCAGTGTTCCATGGCCAGAGTTTCCCCAGAAGACAGTGGGGGAGATTTATCAAACTGGTGTAAAGGAAAACTGGCCCATAGCAACTAATCAGATTCCACCTTTCATTTTCCAAAGAAGCTTGAAAAAAAGGAAAAGTGGAATCTGATTGGTTGCTATAGGCAACTAAGCTAGTTTTCCTTTAAACCAATTTGATAAATCTACCCCAGAACCTTTAAGATTTGTCACTATTACAATGAAGATGGCAAAATGTTTTTGTGCTGCTTTATGATTCTTAATATGGAGTATGCAAATCAGTCAACAAAATATAACCAGAGAGCTAGTAAGCAAATGTTTTATTTTTTCCACCCTATTATTATTTGACTGGTAAGAGTAGATGTTCCCACAAGGTGTGGAGAAATATTTTAACTGATTCCCCAGTAGTGAAAATGTTAAGATGACCAGTATCCACATTAAAGGGGTTGACCCAAAAATATTATTTTCCTGTACCTACAAAAGCTTATTGCTTGGACTTCCACTGGTCACATGAAATTAAGATTTCATTGGATCGTTAGACAGTCAATGAATCCTCCAACCATGGAGTGAGGTGGAAAGGGGGCTTAGGGTTCCTATTTGAGTTATCATAGAGGTCCCAGCAGCAGAGCACCCCAGCAACAAGACATTTATTACCTATCATGAATATAATTGAGTGTAATGCCCTGCTTGGGATAGGTAAGCTTCCCCATTTCCTCCTCACTGCATGGCTAAGATGAGTTTAAAAGAAGTGGTGGACATGCAATGTCTATGCGGCTGAAGGAAACACCCGTTCTGGTGATCATAGGGGTCTACTGTAGGTGATAAATGTCAGAAATAAGGAAAAATCAATTTAAATTAAGGAGTGAGTTTTGGTGGTTTTTAGCTCTGAAGTGCATGTGTCTTGCTTAAATTACTGATGCAAAGATGATTGAAATCGTCAAACTATGTGCACCAAAGAGCTAACATGTTTTGGAAGGGTTCTCGCAGAGTGGACAACTCGTTTGGAATGAACATGTCCCTCAATAATGAACTAATCTCAGGGTGTCAACCTGCAAATTGTTATCAATGGGGCAATAGCCATGGCTTTTCTCAGTTTAATACAGGGTGCTTCAAGTGTAAACCAAACTTTTATATCCATATATCCTTCTAGGGTGTATGGATAAGTTTTGTTGAAAACAGTTGGCCCCTTAAATGTCTGAAATTATTTTGCTGACTAGCAAATCAATGGTAAGGAGTTTATACCCCTACAGTCTATCCTTTACATATAAAGGTAGACTTACAAATTGCTTCTAGTAGAAAGACAAACTATAAATTACAATAGATAGTAAAAAAAAAAAAATTTAAAATGAATATATTTCAGTTGCACAAATACCCTTGAAGTTAGTAATAGTACACGTATAATAATAGAATATGTGCATCACTTTTAAAAGTGCTTTAGTAAATGCAAGGTATCTGGAGGCAGCTTTGATGTGTAATGCCATCTACTAATACAGAGCACACTCATGACGGCTACAAAGTAATAATTGATGGTAATCTGTGCTCCAGCAGGAGATGGAGCCTGAGATGCCCCTATGGCACTAAACAATAGAAAAGTAGATCAAGGTAAAGGCTTTCCTAGATAATGAGTCACTGGTCTCTGAGATCCCTTTTATCACCTACGTTTATGGGTTTTATGTCGCAGAAACCATTCAGCTTTTCAATGGCATTTTATTTACCATTTTCAATTTCAGAATTCCTATTAAAATGTCACTTGTACCTGTAAGCTGGAAACTGAATCACTAGTTACCCATGAGTTTTGCCTTATGCTGGCATGCCAGGTAGAACATAGAGTGAAAGGTATATTGCAATTAGTGTATATGGGAGTCTAGATGGCAGACAGGGCTCCAGTGCTCAGTTATTATTAAACATAACCCAAAATAATATAATGACTGCCTAGTCTATTCCTGCCATTGTAAACACTTGAATTTACTGTTATAATGACATTGTTAAATCATTTTAACGTGTAAAAAAGCTGTTTTAAAAGAATGTCACTTCCCATACACCTAGAGAAGACTTCGACACCCACTAATGGCTTCTCTGGGCCTAATTAAAACTAATGTACTGGAAAAAGATGCCTTAAGTGCCAGTGAGATTAAATTGCTGATTTTTTTTGTCCCTGGAATGTCAAGGTTATTTTTAAACACAGCTCTCCTGTATATATAATGTATAGATGCATTTGTGTAACCTCTTATTTATATTATGGGGGGATGCAGACTCCGCAGGTTTACATATGTGCAAAGGAGGAAACCTAAGGCCTTGGTAATTGCTTGTGATATAGGGATGTGCTCTTGGTCCCAAATCAATCTTGTCACTCCTCAGAAAGCAATGAAAGATAATAAGTACTATTCACCTGATTGCCTCCTTGCTCCGAGACAGCTGGCGACGCTTGTCGTCCTGATAGCCAAGAGTCTCAGATCTAACACAGGGATAAAGAAGAGCTGGGAGCTGGATGAATCTGAATTTGACAGTAGATGGCTGTGTAGAGGGTCAGGGGGATAGAATCTGTGACACGTATGAGAAAAGAACAAAATGTATCGATGATTCGATATCATTTTGACATTTTTTTCCTGTAGTGGATGATTGATCGCACCCGCCAGCTGACTAATATCATAATTAACAAAGTTACTTCAACATCTGAGAAGTTTAACCGAAACATTTGCCAGCAGTATGATAGCATTGTCACAAAAATGTGTCAACGGCTGCCCTTGTTGAGCTTCAAGATTACATTCACACACTAAGGACTGTAGAGCGTCTGAAGATTGAGGTAGGTTCTTCACCCCTTCATTTTCCACCATCTGAGATGACATTTCCTCTTCTGTCCACTATATAGACATGTATTTTTGAGAATGGTTAAAAAAAGCTTTTGGAGACGTTTCTTGGAAGTATTCTACTGCACATTTTCTAGGTGAAGCTTTACATTGTGATAACAGTCTATGTCCTACCAGTTATAGGCTTTGACATAAAACATTAATTGACCTTGTATAAAGCCCCTCAAATGCCTTCTACCATTTACTTTTGGCAGTAAACATAATTTGTGCCACTCTACGTTGTCAGTTTGGTTATTTTGCTCTGTGCTCAGCCAGGCATCTATCCTGCAGATGATGTTGTGAAAATGCCACAATGACACATGGTTAATGAGCGTCACTGGTGACAGTGACTGAGAGATGCCTCGTAGCATACATTAACAGCAATACTACTTGTAGGAACTTGAAGGATAAACGCTCACATTATTTATATATTGTCACATTTCCAGCTTACCAGTTGATAAGTCAATTTAGATTATAAATAGGGTTCTTTATGGAGGTGATCCCGGTGTTTTGGAGGTTATCAAGCCCATTATGGCAAGGTATAAGGTGGACATTTATCTTGTGCATTTTCTAATTTCTTATCTGGTGCAGTGGCAGCACTTTGTTGCGCGGAGACTAAAGCTGGTGTATTTTCCCATATTATTTTATAGTTGTTTTATTACTAGTCCCTCTTCACATGATATTTCATCTATTCTAAAGATCATAATCTTAACCAGGTGGTAGAATTAAGGTGGGAAATGTTGATGTGTGTAATACTTTATGCTTTTTTTTTCTAATGACGCTTTTACTGTTTGTTGAGCATTTAGCATGTTGGCAGACATGTAATGAGACGCCTCACCTCTGTCCTCTTTGCTGGTGGATTTGATGCAAATGCTGGTCCATTTCTTTCAATTCTTAGGATAAACTGTCAGTAGCTGCAGAGAACCTGCTTTTCCTAATGGACTATGCATCCTTATCAAAGAAGGACATTATTCTAAACGGAAACACGTTTTCTTGGCCTCAGAGAATCATTCCCATCATTAGTGGCAGGTAATGGATACCAGACAAATGGATTTTTTTTCATATACTTACTGTCACCTAGAATGTAATAAGAGTGTCCTAGGCTGAATATAAATAAGAAGTGGATTGATGATGTCACCATGGCTTACACAGAAGATTAGTCTATGGGAAAATGTGACTGTTGTTTTAACCTAAATCCAGTAATGTTTAATATAATTGGGATTTAGCCTATTGTTATATGTTAGCTGGGTAATGAAAAGAGAAAGAGGATTAGAGGCCAGTTAAGCCAGTGTCACAGCTGATGTACAGTATATTTTAAACAGGATTTTCTTCTTGGAATTATTGAGATGACCTCTTAAATTCAGCAGAATATATAATTTTAATGAAATGTTAATGGCGGATAGAGATGGGACATTAGCAATGCATAGGGAAGGGACTGCCTATGTCTTTCTTTTTTGCATGTGAAATGGGTAATAATACATGTCCTGCAGGTGATGGAAGCTCTTGCAGTTTTAGTGAAGATTAAATTTAATTGACCTTTATTAGGGTGATTAACCTCTCTGAAATTAAAAGCCGCTTCTAAATTATTCTGTCCAATTTAAACATGAGCACAGTAAAAGTAGCATACCAGTAGAGTGCATAAAAAGAAGCTTCCATTTCTCCTCCACCCCCCCCCCCCCTTCCTTTTCTTATGTGCTTTGCAATCACTTTGTCAGTGTGACACGATTGCAGAGGGAGCATGATGGGGCTCTGGCAAGGCTTGCTCAGTGGCAGAAGGATTTCACAAAGCGCTTGGCTGATGTGGTCATTGAGGTGAAAGACTTTCAGAAGAAAGAGAGGATGAGCGAGGCCAGCACTTATGTACAGAAACTCAGCACCATCAACAGGAGAATACACGAGTTTATGGAGGAGGTAGGTTCTGCCTTTTACCTGCTATGACATAGAGTATAGCTGCATTTTCTGTCTGTGCTAGAAACCATACACTGTGTGCGTGACTGCTTGCTTTTTTAAGTATAGATAATAGGACATTTTGCATGTTGAATGCACTAAATTGTATAATACAGATTAATATGTCATTGTAAAATGATATCCGCTGCCTTATTTCTTATTTAAAGCTGATTTATGCTGCTGCCTTGTGCCTTGTCTAAAGCTAATTTCTACTGCTTATAATGCTGGTAGAATGCCAAGTACTGACTGATTTTAGGTGCAGTGTCCTTATCTCTATTTGTCTCATCATTGTGCAGTGCTATCGGAGCAATATTAGTCATCATGCTATACACTATATGTCATTATCCAAGGGATCTCTCTCGGGCTTGTAACCATTCTAAAACACGTTGAATGAAAGACAATGCTGCATTTAGACTTGAAATACTGTATGACATGCAGACTAACTAGAGATACGGTGTTGTGATAGACAAAATGTAGAGTTCCCATGACTCACTTGCTATAACTTAGTCTCTCCCCATTATTTGGCTGTCTACCTACTACCTATGCATGCTCATACAGCATATACTTTGTAGAGAAGCTCTGTAGCACCTTATAGATAACCTGAATTTGCCTCTACCCACAATAAAGTGCTACAAATACAATATTTTGCATCCAAGCCAGACATGTGACCTATATTTATTGGTCATATTTTATTGTATGAACCATGCATGCATTTCTACCGTTTGGTCCAAGGACATGTTAAGAGGCGTTTGTTAGGCAGTGCCAAGTCCCTGTAAGTTTTTTCTATTACTGTAACGCTGACACATGGCAGATTGTTATTACACACATGCTCGTTTTCTCCAATAACTAAACTTAACCAGGTCACATAGTCCTCAATTTCTCCTTTTCTTATGGTCTAGCTGATATGTCAAATATCCAAAAGCTTGTGAGCTGAGAGAAGGCTTTGTCCAATGTGTTTATTGCCTGCTTTGTCTATTTTCCTATAAGCATGGCACAGTTGCAGTTGACTAGGAGTATATGCTAATGAATGAATGTGTAATGATCGCCTGATAAAGTGCACGTGTGCATTTGTTATAAATATAGAGTTGGAGTGAATATCTCCTCTTCACTCTTCCATAGCAACCATATTTTTGTGAGAGATTTCCAGCCCTTTTGGAAGATTTGCCATCTTAAGTCTTACTATTCAGTCCCTATTAGGTAATAGCTTGAATAACAACTCCATAATATAGCTGGAATAGTAAGCAAATATAGAAAAATGTATTATGTTACCATAAGCAACCTACCCCATGCTCTATCTTAGCTACTGAAATGGCAGTCTATAGTTTGCTGATGGAAACTCAGTAGCAACTAATTTTGGGATTGTTCTTGCATAGAACCAGATTTACCAGTAAAGGAATCAATCAGTGCATTAGATAACTGGTGTTTAAGCAGATTCCTTCTGTATCCTTCAAAAAGGCTGCAATGGGGGAAGTTCCATTTAAAAGTACCATAGCATTCAACATCTGGTTCCCACAGACCAATCACATCACTGCCATTCTGTTCCATAACCATAGATATCACTTTAGGAGATGACACATATTTTACCATACCACCCACCCTGTGAAAATGATAAGATTTCCGGTTTCTTTCTTTCAGAGGGCTCGTATTAACAAGGAGGAGGAGCTTCTTGGAAATGAGCAAATAGGCACTTATAATCAAATAGCAGATATCTGTAAATTAAAGGAGCCCTATGAGAAACTGTGGACCACAGCCTTGCACTTCAGCACTTGCTACGACAAATGGATGAATGGTCCACTGCTACAGGTCAATGCAGAAGAGGTGGAAGAGGAGGTGAGTGATAATTCCTACTACTCTTTCCAGTTACAGAAATGCAATTGGCTGATTTGGCTATTAACCCTTATGTTCATGCAGGGCCAAAATTATAGATTAGATTTTATGATACAGTTAACCTTGTACTATTGTTGAAAGAAGCTCCTCTTGGAATAGTCATCTGAAAGGGAGCTGTCCATTCCCAAAAAATACTTGTTTAATGTTTTGCTGTGAAATCAATATAAATTTAAATTGTATTGGTCTAATATGACATGAATTACCCTGCACATGGCAATATGATAAATGAGTCCTACAGAACTCTGAAAAAAATCAATAACTGCTTTTCTGAAAAAAAAATATGTTTATCTTCAGGTGCAGAATTTATGGAAGGCTAGTTACAAGTTGACAAAAGCATTTTATCATCCGGACTTACATGGACCTCTTAAAGTAGCTACCACCATAATGACCAAGCTTGAGAAGTTTAAGATCAACATGCCTCTTGTAACGGCTTTGTGTACTCCGGGGATCAAAGCAAGACACTGGAATCTCATGAGTGAAAAGGTGATAGAACAACTTGTCAGTTTATTACTGTGGCAGTTTAAATTTTTTATTTCCATTGTAAATAACCAAGTACAATCCATTATCATAATTCTTATGAAGTAATCACCTTGATATAATAATAATATTTTAAGTTATGATATATCTTTCATGGTCTAGCATTCATCACTGGATTTGCTGTGAATTTAGGTCTAGGAATGTGTACTTGGCATTGGCGTACTGCAGTAAATTGAAATTAAGTGATCTTCTATGGCTAGCTGTTACAAGGTATGGGCAATGCTCATATGCAGATTAGTCCTGATAATACTGTTCAAGCTACATAAATGTAAATCATTTCTAATTACGAGTGAAAACATTTATGGCAAAAACAGGCAAGTTCCCAGTAATATAGGGTAATTAAATACTCAGCCTCAATTTGTCAATTTCGTTCCCATGCATTACTCATACATGCATTTCTTCTTTATTCCTCTCTCGATGTCTGGTTGAAGAAAATAGGCATTCTTTTATGAATAGTACCAAAGATTCCATCTTCGCCCCCAAATTACAGACTTTTTGCATAAATGGGCCTAATTACCTGAATTCAGTTTTGATTAGCAATGTTAATTGATGCAGCTGTGGATGCTATCTGTTTACCTAAATTACCATGTGCATACAGCAATATGTCTGAACGTGAATATGCTAAACTGAAAATACTAATTAGTGATGGCAGATTGTTATTCATGTCCTATCTTTAAGCTTTTTAATGAAAGCTCAGATGTGTCAGTGTTTTCTGATATTCTGAAAGAAATTTCTATATTACATATGATTTCTAAATTTAATTCCACTGAACAGATGGGCAGATCAAATAAGGCACTTTAATAGAGTGTATGGTGTCACATATACATGTGCACCACACACACAAACACACACACATACACAAACCCCTACATATTTAAATAAAAATCTGACTATCGTATTTCTCCTTCTTGATATTGCACAATTATCTATTACAGATATAGACATCCTCTTCTTTTATTATCCTTCTATAATCATTTAGCCATCCAATACTATGAATTCAGCACTATTGAAAAGAAAACGAGAAAGAGTATTCAGCAGTAGTCATTGCTTCCTTCCTTCCATAATTCCTTCCTTAAATCTTTTCTTTCTTCCTCCTTCCCCTCACCCCCCCCCCCATCCAGATTATTTGGAAGTTCCAGCAGAGAATAGAGAGCAAACCACAGAAGTGCAGCCACTCCTCCATTCACCATTATGGGACTGCAGAAAATAGCCAAGCCAGTGTGGTCAATAGAGAATGGCCATGCATGTGTAGCTTGTTCTCCCTTCACTTCAGGTCCCTGTTCTAGAGGAATAAGTAAGTCCCAGGTGTGGGAGCTGCCCCTTTCAGACATTTATGGCATATCCTACAAATGCCCCAGATAAGATTACTCCTGGAAAGCCCCCTCATGGGGATCAATTTTCAAGTTTACTACATTTACCTTTCTCCCCTTTATGGAATCTTTTCTAATGATTTCCAAATTTAATTCTGATATAATATGGAAGCCAATTGAGGGGGATTTATCATAGCACCCAGCTTTCATTTTTCAGACTTCCTTTGGAAAATCAAAGGTGAAATATGATTGCTTGCTATAGGCAACTAGGCTGGTTTTTCTTTAAACAAGGTTTGATAAACCCCTGTCCTGCACTCCCCCGCAAATATTCTAAAGAAATTTCTCTTTAGCCCAGATATTGTTAGATTTCTTATTGAAAAAAATATTGTTGTCACACAAATTTTGATTTGAACGACAGTTAACACTCCACTGCAAACACAGTACTTACTATTTGCTCAGTTTATTCATAACTAAGGAGTCAAATATCTAAAACTGGTCATGAACATTGCAATTGTACTTACAATGTGGATTATGGCAAATTGCAATATGGTTGGAGGGTTTATTGCTTCCAACCATCTGAGGTAGCCATCTGTAAAGAAGTTGAGTTCCCTGCACTTTTGTTCAATTTGCAAAACAAGAAGAAAAGAAAATGTTAGAGAGATTACTTGGCCACCTATACTCTAGCTTCCCATTTTTGATGTTGCTAGCACCTTTACAAAAATACATATGCACTTTCCTGCTCAAGTTTTTATTCTAAACTAAGCAATAGAGCAATTTTCAACTTCTACAGATACCCTATATAAAAAGGTAACCTTTTTCAGACGATAGTGTTCCCACACAACATTTTCAATTTACTGCTGGCAAAACTTCTATATCATATTGCTATGTGTTAACATATGATGTTTCAGCATGATTTAGTAGTAGGTGTTAAATGTTATTCCATTTTTACAAATAAGTGTTACATATTTAGCAAATTGTCCACCCATACATAGGTAATTGAGTAAATGTCACTTTATGACTTTTATTACTTCAGTTTCATCCAGCCAACCAGTGCCCTTCTCTGTATTGATGAAAGGGAAGAAATCTGAAACAGTTCTGTCTATAGATAGTTGTCTTTGGATTGTCTGATTTGAGTTCATTTGCATACTTTGTCCATGAAGCATTGACTAGCAATTATGTCTCCATACAACCCTAAGCCTCTTCAGTACCTCCAGGGTCACTTTAAGATAGAACAGTTGCTATCTCCGAGAGAGATGGCCAACCATGTATTATATACTGTATGTGGACTAGTTGTTCAATGGCAGCTCATTGTTATTGGCCTAGCTCAAAGATTGTAGCCTTGAGAAGGAGTCCATTGTCTATGATATCCATATACCTTGGTATAAAAGATATAGAAAGATAAAATAACACCTTTAAAAGGCATCTGTCACCAGTTTTATGGGCACTCATTCAGCATAAACTCAAGCTGTTTAGAAAAGGATTTTACCAAAATGACTGGGTTAATTAAACAAAGTGACCCAGCATTTTGCTAAGGAGACCTGTCACTAGTTTATGTTGCCCTTGGTTAGGAAACAAAAAAAACTACTGACAGATTCCTTTTAAGGAGTTGAACACAAGGATGCTAGTGGCATCAACATTTCTCACAGATTATGATTAAAGGAAATACAGTACTTTGTCTCTTTAGGTCACTGGGTGACTGAGATATGTGAGGCCAAGTATAAAAGTTCAAAAATAAATGAAATATGCCCCATGGCAGTAAATCAGTGCTTATTTTCAAACCCTCTGCTTGGAAAATTATGGTTGGAATATCACTGTAGCCTGGGGCTTATCCAGCTTTTCATTCTTTCTAAGGAAGTTAGCTCTACAATCTGTAGACTGTCTAGTAGTCAACCTTATGTTCTGTTGAGTTATAAGCAAAAGCTTTGTTATAACCTAATTTAAAAAAAAAATTCATCTAAAGTTATCCTTTAAGTCTTTGAATTGATGGAAGCGAGAAGTGCCAACTTCTGATCTGGCACTATTACCTATGGTGTATTCTTAGTGGTGCTATATTAGAACTGCTTGCTGCTACCTGGCTATCATGAAAGGCAACATATGTAGAAGGTAACAAGATGCTGTAAAGATGTTATCAAGTCCCAAGTCTCTTAATGCCATATTTGATTTTCAGTGCAATAGATTTGAATAACATGTGCAGTCTAACACAAAATCCCATATTAAATGTAGAGTGGTTTATTTCAAATATCAAGAATTCACTGCTCTTTGTTATATGTGATAATCCACTTCTGGAGTGGGGGCATAGATCAAGCATGTTTTTTTAGTGCCTACCTACTCTAATTACACTTTGAATGAAAAAAAAACAATGCAGCAAATGTTATTTATACTTCAGAATTATTTCAGCCAACATATCCAGTTGATAGTTCTCTATGTCTTAGGCTTGTAAAACAAGCTAGTTTATCTCAGACCTTAGTTTAATGTAATATACAATTCAGTTCCTTCCTGATGACAGAATGTGTGAATTATTTATCAGCACTGCAACTTCTACCACTGGCAATACATCACTGTTATAGAATCCTGGCCCCAAAGGAGAATTTCATATTAAAATCACCCCCTACTTTAGAAAAAAACACTGTCCTGCTGTTGTGAAATGGTGTCCATCATAGATGAAAATGACATAATGAGAGGCAACAGAAAATATATATAAATTTGGCAAACTAACAGCACAGTGACATCCTATTTTATCTTTCAGTAATTACTATCTGCAGTTCATAAATGCTCCTACAACTCAAGTCTATGGGCCTATTTTTCAAAGACTAGATTAACTAGTTTCATTTAAGTGCTGCTTGTTGCATCATTTCACATGTAAAACTGGAATAAATGCTCTTGAAAGTCCCAGCTGCAAGTGAAACGCTCATCTCTACACTTTTATATCATTTTCGGTGTAATGTTGTTCTGCTTTCATGAGGCTTGCTAAATTGGATTTAAGGATTTAGTCTTTTGGTTTATTCTCCTTATACAAGCATAAAGTATATGGCACTATATTGCCTTTTATTTATTTGTAGTACATTTTCATAAAAGTAAGTTTTAAAGTGGTTGTCCAACTTATTTCAAGAGGTCCTTAAAACCCATAAATGTCTTGAAATAATAAAACAATTGTACTCACCACTGTACTCACCAGCTCCAGTCCTCACATACAGTCTGTGCTTACACGCCTGAAGTGGTGTGGTAGCCATATGCCCCACGTAAATGCAGAAGTCAATCATTGATATCTGTGGTCTCATTCTGTGTACCACAGAGGTCAATGATTGGTTGCAGCAGTCAAGGGCTGCATACAAGTGTTGCCTATAAAGTCAAGCTGGAATTGGCAATTAAGTGTTGAGTGTGGTGATTATCTATTATTTTAACGCATTTAGAATATTTGAGGACCTGTTAAAGTAAGCGGGACAACACCTTTAATATACATTTATAAGGCTAACACAATTCATGTGCTGAAATGCGTTTGTGATAATTAATTTATCTTCACTAAATATGACCTTTTTCTCTGCTAGCAAGCTATTTTTTATTTTAGTTTTCTTTGCCTAGCCCCCATTAGTGCAGCAGAGCTTAAACTTATCATCTTGAAATGTTTGACATTGTAAAATATTTGTATCAGGTGCAATATACAATAGAAGAAGCCTTGTAAAATGATTTCATAGTACCGTTCCTTATGCCTTACCGGTGAATACAACCTCTATAATGGCACTAATAGGGTGGTGTGTGGATTTCATTTTGGATCCATTGACAAACTGCATAGCTTTCTCTTGGTGTATTGTTTTTTATACCCCTTGGGGATGCACACAATGTTATGATTATCATAATTTGTATGATGATCCATGTTAGGGAAAAAAAAATATGATTTGTTTCCAGTTTTTCCACTTTTACTTTAGATGTATTGAGGCTTTAAACATTTCTGATAATTTGTTATATATGATATATTGTCCTATTTTGCAAACTACTGTATTTATTTTATTTTCTATATATGTAAGAATTGTTTTAAGTGAATGTATTTTTCTTCTGGGTCTTGCAATGTGTGTGGTTCTGCTATATGATACGTACTGTACTAAGTGGTATATTTTTATCTCTAGATTGGGTTTAACATCGCTCCACACAAAGGTACCTCTCTTCTTGAAATTCTGCAGCTAGGCCTTGAAAAATACCTTGACGATCTCAATCAGATCAGCTTGCAAGCCAGCAAACAGTATGCCCTAGAAAAAGCCCTGAACAAAATGAAAGCAGATTGGAAGGATGTGTGCTTTGTCTTTTTACCCTACAAGGATGGGAATAGTCATGTATTAGCAGCTGTTGATGAAATCCAGGTGAAAATCTTGATTTTATAGTCTTATGCTCTTGGTAGTTGAAATAAGGGATGTATGTTACAAATGTTACAATGCAATTTGAATATAAATATATATATATATATATATATGTGAGAAGAGCTGCTAGGCAATATTTAAAAAAGAGAAATGGTTGGAAAAGAAACTTGAATACGCAGGAGAAGTCCTAGGGCCATGGTCCTGTATTATTTTGTGGATTTATGAAATCCATGTATCTTCATATGGAGTATTACTTATTAGATTCAGTCCACTATTGTCACCATAAATGGGTTGAATGCCTGTTTTCCTGAGAAGGTGCTCTAAAGTAATCCTTTCAAATAATTTATTGCAGGTAATTAAGGAAATTTTATGCAATTACAACAAACAAGTTAATGAATTAGTCACATTGCTTGATGCTCACTCTAGAAAACTACACCCATAGACTCTCTGGTTGAAATAGTCACATAAATGTGGAAATTGCATAGCCTGCAAAGTCATTCTGAAGGGTGCACACTTTACCAGCTCACCACAGGGCATAAATATAACATCAAATCTTTTATTAATTGTAAGACAGTAGGGGTGGTATACCTCGCAACCTGCATTTGTGGATCACAATATGTAGGGAAATCGAAGCGCGAATTTAGGAGACGCATAGGGGAGCTCCTATTGAAGATCATAAGCCTTGGTGATACCCCTATTGCACAACATGTGGCAACTAATCACCCCAGGACATCAGACTGTTTTAAATTTCAGGGGATTGAACATGTAAGACCACATCCCAGGGGAGGAGATATTGATACACTCCTCCTTAGAAAGGAGGCACAGTGGATCTTCACACTGAACACTGTCAAACCAAAGGGCCTGAATGATGCTATTTCATTCGCATGTTTTATCGAACGAATAGCGGCCCCTTTTGGCTAGTGTATGTGATATTTGAATAGATATGATGTTCCCCCCGATCATTCTCCCTTACTGTGATCTCTCTTTATCTGTCATATATGGAGACTATTTATGAGACGGGACCCAATTGTATCCCTTACGTCCTTGACAGCGGTGTCAGTGGTTGACAATTCTGGCATATATAGGGACTCCTATGGGGTTGAATACAATTGAATCCATCATGTCTCTAGCAGAAATGTCGGTGACTGACAGTTCTGCTCACTTTCTGGCAACTACTTATGGTAGTTCAAGTTTCAACAAGTTCTGATGCTTCTGACACTGGGGTTACCTGAACCTGAAGATATCCTATTGATTTTATGTTCCCGTCTAGATGGTGACTCACACTCATACGTCACGATTGCACATTCCCGATTGCCATATCGACGAATGAAGACAGGAGGGGGCGGTACCGATGAGAATGGCTGTGCGTGGATGGGCTGCCTGCCAATAGTTAGAGATGACGACAGCAGTAGGCGTGGCCGGTCTAGTAATCGTACACCCATTGGATGCCTGTCAGAGGCTTGGCAAGGAAAGGGGAGGAGAGATCTCCATTTAATCAGCGGACACTTCGCGCGTGTTGCGGCCACTACAGTGCCGGGAGGCTCGTTTGTTTGCTGCACGCACGATATCAGAGGCATGCAGTGTCTTTAGTCAGTAGATCCAAGTGTGTTTGGCGAAATTATTGCGTACCCACCATCAGGGTCGCAGTACAGAGTGCTGGCCATACATTCGGATCAATGCTCCTGATGAATTAACTACAATAGTCGGAAGGGAAACTCGTCGAGCATTAGACTGCAGTACAGATTACACGTGCAGACTGACTCTCGTCCCTTTATTGAGCCCCAATAGGGAAAAATACTTCTGTTGTTATGTCCTTAATAGCAGTGTCCAAGGGGTCCACAGCCCTGTGAGTTTAGTGCAGAAAAATACTCTTAGGACCATAACAGGATATACCCCTTATATTTCATACTTCTAAACATAAAGGAGTTTTTGTGGGAGGGTGCACTTAGGAACCAGCATATACATTTGTCTGTAACAGTTCCAGTTCACCCTATCAGCCTACCTTCCTACTTGCGAAGTCGGCAGCGTGTAGCTCATGAAGGAAGTCAAGTGTCATGATCTGGCTTGGAGGGTATATACGTTGTGCTATAGGCTGTCTGAACACATATCCCTTGTTGCTGCCATAGGTAAAAGGGGCGATTTATCAGAGTTGCAAAATGGGATGATTATTGGCTTTCGGGCCAAGGATGGCAGTATTGCTGAAACTGCGCAGTTTACTGTTCATGTCTTGGTGTGGTGAAAGTGTATTTTGAGTGGACAAATGGCACCATTGCAAGATGTGGAAACTGTGGAGCACCACCTGCCATTGATGTGAGAGATAAGCATCAAATACGAAGGTGTGTAAAGGCAGATTGACACACTATAGTGGAGCAGTTCATTACCAAAATGAACAAGGGGGCTATCAGACGTGTTTCAACAACTCAGTTAACCCCAGTGCATAGGGGGCTGCTGCTCCTCTGCCTATGAAGTTGCATCTGCAGAAAAGGCTTTAATTTTCATGATAGTATCAGGATTGGACATATTCGGATTGGCAATAGGTTGCCTTCTCCAATGAGTCCTGTTTTCTGCTGTATTGAACTGATGGACGTTGGCCTGTCAGATGAAAACAAACACCCTATAACCATTGCTATAAAAACACAAGCTGATGGTGACAGCGTTATGGTCTGGGGATTTTTTTTTTTATGGCATTCTCTGGGCCCACTCATCAATGTGGAAAGCACTCTCAACTGATTTGGCTATGGATCTATCATTGCAGATCACATACACCCATTCATGCTGATTGGTCTCCCAAATGGGATCTTCCAGCAAGGCAATGCAACATGTTACATGGTTAGAAATCTCCAACTTTAGTTGGAAGACCATTATCAAGAATTCCAAATACTACCTTGGCCTCCTAATGCACCAGACTTGAAACCAATTGAGCATCTGTGTGATCACCTCGATTGTCATGTTCTCTCTATGGATTCTCCTGCATGCACCCTGCTGCTATGGTATGCCCTGTAGTCAGCATGGCTCAATATACCTGTGACAACCTACCAGGACCTCATTAAGTTAATCCCGATGCGTCTATCTTCTGTCAATGCTGCACACAGTGGTTACTCTGGATATTAGTTAGGTTCATAATAATGTGACTTAACCATGTATATCAGGTCTTTCTGATGTTCTGGAATACAGATGTAAAGTAAATGCAATGTCTCACTTTGATTTTTACGTTTGTGCTTTATTTCCATTATACGAGCAGCCACTTGCGATTACTTTTTAAACAATATTTGCTCTGTAATGTGAACTTATTATTATATTATTATTATATTTTAGTCTTCAGCTCACGAAATCCAATAAACAGAAAGCAAGCAACAAATCTGATTAATATCTATTGGACCTTTCACAATATATCACCTTCATACTATATTCTGTTGAGAGATTATAGTGTAACATCACAAATAAGATTTTATTGGCTTTCTTATAACCTATAAACTTGAATATTAAATAAAACACTAAAAATAAATCCATTACAAACTCTGCTCTTTTTCTACGTATTTGTCCTTCATCTAGTACCATGCATCTAACTAATTTAGCCCAGAACCAGGAGTGTCTGTGACCACCACTGTTAACTCTGTTAGGAGACGAGAATCTATGGTTACTGAGACATAAAATGATGTCATTTTAATGGCAGGTGCAGATGCAAGGACATCATTTGGATCAGAATAGGGCATCACACAGGAAAAATGCCACAATCATGTTACATAGTATACCACCTCTAAAACGTGTTGTTTTTTTGGTCATGGAACTTAGGCTTTAAGTACCTCCATATGTCTATGTTAAAAAGAGGTTGTCCAGGAATGGAAAAAAGAGGTTTGTTATCCAGAAATAGTGCCACTCTTGTCCATAGATTGTTTCTGGTATACTTTTTATCCCACCTATAGTGAAGGGAATGAGGTTGAATTCTGGAGACATTATATGGAAGAGCAGATGTCTTGGAAGGAAAAAGTAGACCCTTTTTGTCTAACGCTGTACAAACGCTTTAGGCTTTGACTACATGAGCAGAAATGTAGAATACTGACAATCATAGGGTTAAAAACTAAAGAGTAGAGATTTGTAGCATATTTTCAAATCTTATATAATCAAATGAGAACTTAGCTGAGGAATAAAAAATATATGTTCCCTCTGCTTATAATGTAGAAACCGTGCTGTACTAGCAAAAACCTTTAGTTTCTGACATGCAAATTCAAAGATAACCACCAATATGGTTGCATTTTCTGTTGTCACTTTTTAACAGTGGTCAATGTCACTGCACCGCTAAAGCAAAAAGTAAGAAATTGTCAATCTTATTCTTAAGAAACACTATATAATTTCAATTTTTCTTTTGGTTTTGACTGGAGCCTTCTTTAAACCATTAAACCTATTTTCATTGGATCTATCTTTCTTCCTTATATATGTGGCAGTCGACAAGATAGGAGTGCTGAAACATAAACCTTTTTAAAATTAATATGTGTCTCGTTATGGTGACACCTTGAAACTAAACAGAAATTACTTTGTGTGGTCTTTATACTGTGACCTTTTCAAATTC
This sequence comes from Bufo gargarizans, assembly GCF_014858855.1. NCBI lineage: Eukaryota > Metazoa > Chordata > Amphibia > Anura > Bufonidae > Bufo > Bufo gargarizans. The sequence goes on along the minus strand of NC_058081.1, from coordinate 334,615,482 downwards.
CATTTGGTTATCAGGTGAATATCCTTCGAACCAGAAGTAAAAGGTTCAATCTGTTGATGGTTGACTTGAAGTTTGTCTCTTCAATACCAATAATGTTTCTATTTTTTTGCCTTAGATTTCATTTAATGCTGAATAATTCTCTGCTTTATTTTTACACTTGTGCTTTTTTTTTTTAAAGGTTTTACTGGAAGATCACATTGTGAAAACCACAACCATGAAAGGCTCTCCATTTATTACACCTTTCGAAAAAGAAATATTAACATGGGAGGATAAGATGGTATTTTTTCTTTCCAAGAAGATCTTGTTGATTTTAATTAGCTTTTAGATTTCATCTCCAACCCACTTCTCAGATTTTACCATCCAATACGAATCACGCTTTACTGACTTTCATTATATCAAACTTTTTTACTCTGCCATCAGCAATCTGTAAAGTATTAAGATGGGTAGAAAAAGTATAACCTTCACTATGTTACATTGATTTCACTTTAGTTTTATTATGTGAGGTTAAATGCAATAGGCACAATCCCCTAGTAAGAAAGTGACTCATCCAAGTGAGACACACAAAGAGACAGCTGTGCTGGCTCATTCTTCACTGTGCTTCACCAAGTAGAACAGAAAACAGGAGTTGAGAAGGCATTTCTTAACCCAACTAGAATATGTGATTGCAGGGAATATGTGAGAAAGTAGCAGTTTGCTCCTATAATCATACAGAGATTTGTTTCAGTCATCTGTCTGAGGTTCCATTAGCATTTCTAAAAATAACTAGATTTTTACATGCAATTTTTATTCAGCAGCTCCTTCAAAAGATTCTAGAATCTTGGCTCACAGTCCAGATGGCTTGGTTATATCTGGAACCAGTTTTTGGATCAGAAGATAATACGCAGTCAAATACCAGTAGAAGGAGTAAAATTTGAAATCGTTGATAGGAACTGGTAAGTTTTTGCTGTGTTGATAAATAAGCATGAATATGAATTTACATTGATAAAATACCCCATGGCCACAGCATAACAGGGGTGCAGCTATAGGTGCGATTCAGAGGTAGCAGTCCCATCTCAATCCTGGTCCCTCAATTGTGCCATAGGCCCTTTTTCCACTGCATAAAAGCCCAGTATTATAAATGACCAATAGTAGGTGGGGTGGGGAGGCTTAGTTTGGATTTCTATCTCCCCAGGCTACCCATACACATACACACTTGCCTGACAAGACACACGGGACAAAACCACTGCCAGACAGCATCAACAATGATAACTTATCTTCCCTGAAGGCAAAAGGTTTAGGCATGTTGAATTCCAACATTTCCATATCTGCCCATAGATATTTTACATTAGGCTGTTTGCATGATATTACTAAGTAATTTCTGTGCTGACTGGCTCAATCTGGAGTTTTTGTGGTATTATTAATGATTATTTGAGGTTATGCTGTTATATAATAGTCAGTTCTTTCTTTTCTGGAAACATCTTCTCCTATCATATTATATGTACCAGGTTATTGGTATTTAGTTGAAATCAGTAATTCTCGAAAAGTTTTGTTTTCCAAAATTTGAATTAGCCAGATTCACTGTAATTTTGTAACCATTCGTAACGTAATTTGTACTTGTATTATCAACAACAAAATAAATTACAGTAATTGCATATTCCTGCTACAGAAATAAACTAAATGTCCATGGTAACGTGACCCCCTGTATGTATATCCTTGGCAGTACAGAAATATGGCACGGTCCTATATCTCCTTTTATCTACTTGATTATTTTCTTTCTCTTTCCTGGTTCCTTAGTGGCATTTTTACTTTGGTCTTTTATACCTCTTTTTTGTTCTAAATCCTCCTTTATTTCATAATTATTCTGTTTCTACTGATGCTAGTAAAAGACATCACACGCCAAAGTCATTAATTTTCTGTTAGAAGACTTTCTTTATGTGGGAAACCTTTGAAGTCATGAATTTTAAGCAGCTGACGTTATTGTAGTCCATATTTATCTCAGCCAGCATTTAATAAAATTTTCAAGAAATAATTTGCATGGGAGGATTTTCACCTTATGACTTCTAAGTTTTAGGAAATAAATCTACCTAGTTGAAAGCATGGATAGGAACTAGTAATTGGTTTTCTCAGCACTGCTGCTTTTATGTGGGAAGGACATTCACCTTGAGGTTAAGGCTGTGGATTTAAATCCAATATACAGCATTTGATATGACAAGTACTATTAGTTACCACTATTAATTTTTAATAACTTCATTCTTTCTAGTTCACTAATGCTATTAATTATTAAACATGAACTATGAATTTTATTATTTTTATTGTTGTTATTATTATTTGCTATTCAACCTCTGGTGATCAAATAAAATAAAATAAAAGTTTCTTAGGGGCGTGTTCATGACTTTTATATTTATATTACTGTTTCAACTATTGTGTACACTTTTCCTATAAAGTTGCATGTCCAAGAGATAGCTTTTGGTCTAGTATAGTCTTAAGTTTCTATTTTAGATAGCAGTTGACCAACTATCTCTCTTGGCTCAGGCAAGCATGCATGTGTACATATACCTCTGGCAGTGTCTTATCTCCCCAAGAACAATACTGTCAGGCATGTTGAAATCTAGCCCAATTCTCTGCCACTGGGGAAGAGTCAAGAGGCCCCAATGCAGTCCTGGCAAAACTAGCAGGTTCTGGCTGACATCAATATGTATGGCCAGCAATACTATGGATGATGGCTGCATGAAGTTAAATATTACCAATGTTTATATCACGTGCAAAACTGTACCTATGATATATATGATGAGGACATTAAGGGGTAGAGGGTCATAAAAAAATCTGAAAAATTCTACAATTATTGGCAATTGATAAAAAACATCTTCTTTTATTAATCCACAATAAATCCAATAGGGAACATAGCAAGCACAGCATATGACTTAATGAGCAAGGTTATATTCTGAAACGCGTAAACTGTTCTTCCTATGTTTCCTGTTGGATGTTCTACTGTTATTGGGGATTAATAAAGGAAGATGTTTTTATTCATTGGCAATGGTGCTCTATTTTTGTATGATTTTGCCATACTCCTGGCATTTTCTGAACATGGCTCGTGTTAAATATGGAGGTGAGATGGACACTTTGTTTATTAATTAAGGGGATGGTAATATATGAATTATGTAAACATAGTTAGATCTGTGGTAAATCTTACAGATATTTCATCCTGACGTCCTTCAGCATTGTTCTTCGTCTGTGGCGTTTTTGTTATGTCTGCTAGTGTTGAGCGAATTGAAGAATCCAAAGTGGAATACGATCCAAACTTTAGGAAAAACTTGATTCACCGTGAATCTGAATTTCATTGCGCTTTATTTATTTTCCTAAAATGGTGGCTACACGTGTTACAAAGTGAAAGTAAGAAGCCTGAGAGTGTGAGATCACCCATAGTGACATGCAGAGTGCAGACAGCCAATCAGCAGCTAGCCAGCCCCTGTGATGTCATAACCCTTTAAACGCCTCATCCCACACGGTCTCCACCATTTTACTGTGAGGTGAGCATAGGGAGAGACGTGACAAGCGCTAGGGACAGTGTTGCCAAAAGCTTTTAATTGTGGAATATTGGATAGGGACACTGCAGGGACAGTACACAGACAGTGTAGAGAAAGTTTTTACGCACTGAATTGGGGTGAATACGCTGTCTAATTTAGTCTACTTTCACACTGGCATTTTGGTTTCCGTTTGTGAGATACGTTCAGGGCTCTCACAAGTGGTCCAAAATGGATCAGTTTTGCCCTAATGCATTCTGAATGGAAAAGGATCCGCTCAGAATGCATCAGTTTGGCTCAGTTTGGCTCTGTTCCGCTTTGGAGACGGACACAAAAACGCTGCTTGCAGTGTTTTGGTGTCCATTTGACGAAATTGAGCCAAACGGATCCGTCCTGGTACACAATGTAAGTCAATGGGGACGGATCCGTTTTCACTGACACAATATGGCACAATAGAAAACGGATCCGTCCCCCATTCACTTTCAATGGAGTTCAAGACGGATCAATTTTGGCAATGTTAAAGATAATACAAACGGATCTGTTCTGAACGGATACATGCGGTTGTATTATCGGTGCCGATCCGTCTGTGCAGATCCATGACGGATCCGCACCAAACGGCAGTGTGAAAGTAGCCTTAACTGTTATTGGTGTGTTCACCTTGTTTAATAGATAAACAATTCTATTATGCGTCTTGAACACCATTGAACAACAGATATGTCTTGAACACCATTGAAAGTCAATGGTGGATGAATTGTGTCACTAAAAATGGATCCCTCCCGGTTGACTTACGTTGTGTGCCAGGACAGATCCGTTTGGCTCAGTTTCATCAGACGGACACCAAAATGCTGCAAGCAGCGTTTTGATGTCCGTCTCCAAAGCGGAACAGAGCCAAATTGAGCCAAACTGATGCATTCTGAGCGGATCCTTTTTTATTCAGAATGCATTAGAAGGCAAACTTATCCGTTTTGGACCGCTTGTGAGAGCCCTGAACGGATTTCACAAACTGAAAGCCAAAACATGAGTGTGAAAGTAGACTTAGTTGGCTATAGCAACCAATCATATTCCATGTTTAAATTTTCAAAGCCCATGTGAAATATGAAAGGATCTATCTGATTGGTAGTATTGAGCGTGAATATTCGAATTATGAATATTTATTGCGAATATCGCAACCTTGAGAATTCGCGAATATTTTGAATATAGTGTTATATATTCGTTATATCAAATAGTCTTAATTTTTTTTCCATCTGAAAACATGATTCCTTCCTGCTTCTTGCTTGTGGGCCAATGAGTCATTGGCCCACAAACAACTTAAGCAGGGAGGAATCAAGACTTCAGATGGAAAAAAATTACGAATATTCTAAAAAATGATTTGTTTTTGACCCACTTCGCAGTACGCGATTTTTACATTGCAGATTTTTCAGAATCACAAAAATAATCTTTCGTGATTTTTACATTGCAGATTTAATCTTGAATATGAATATTCACGAATATATGATGAATATTCTACCACATATTTGCGAAATATCGCAAATTCGAATATTGCCCCTGCTGCTCATCACTACTGATTGGTTGCTACGGACAACTAAGCCAGTTTTCTTTAGGACTAGTTCTCATAAATGTCCCCTAGTGCCTTCATCCATCTGGCAAACAAAAATCTTTGCTGATTAAAAGTTAGCTTCAGATATACATAGTCATTCAGAGAAGGACCATATGGAACAGTATGCAGCCTCCAGCCACACCAAGTGCCAGACCTCCTGTGAGAATGTGCAGATACATAGATTACTTCCACCATTAAAGATTAGGGGGGTTATTTATCAAACTGGTGTAAATTCGAACTGGCTTAGTTGCCCATTGCAACCAATCAGATTCCTCAATTTATTTTCCAAAGGAGCTGTCCAAAATGAACGGAGGAATCTGATTGGTTGCTATGGAAAATTAAGCCATTTCGACTTTACACCAGTTTGATAAATGACCCCTTAAAATGGCTTTTAGTATACTAACATTTAGTATAAAATCAAGCTCATCAAACTTCATTAAAAAGCATGTTGCTTTGCCCAACCACAGTTTTTTCTCCAGTGACAGCTTCCTCCAAGGCTGTGTTCCACATAACATTTTCTTTTGATCTCTATGTATCCATGTGCTAGACATGGCTTAGAAGAACAATATATCTCATTCTTAGTAACTATTTGTTGTTTTCTTTACATTAGTCTTATTTTGTTTCATTTGACATCATTAATACCCACACAGTCCTCCTAATGAGCTCTCTCATTTCCCAAGGAAAAGAAAGCAGTGTTGATTTATTGAACTGGTTAGAGCAAATAATAGAATGGGATCAATCCAGCATTTTGAGTTAATGGTACTGAACAAAGCTCAGTCATAATTAGATGGACAGAGGACTTTCCTTGTCCAATGTAGTTAAAAATGAAAAGCCCCTCACCAAAGTGCCCTAGAGAATAATGCATTCAACCTCAGTAGAATTACTGACCGGCACTTTGTATTTATCTAAAACTTGAGAAGCAGCTGCGTTTTTGTAAAAAGCTATGAAAGTTGCAGTCGTATTTAGGTATAGAGAATGAAAAGATCACCCCTTGTTTTGAAATAAGGGGATTTTCAATATGAAAGAAAGTCTGTATGGTTATTACATTCACTATGTTCTATCTTGCTCACCAGGAGGCTAATAATGAGCGAGTCTATGAAGGAGGCAAACGTCATGAGGGTTATCTCACTGCCCCAGATGCAGGATAAGTTGAAGGAAGCAGAATTACTGTTGGATGACATTCAGAAAGGCCTGAGTGAATATTTGGAGATGAAAAGGCTATTCTTTCCAAGGTAAACAGTGCATTTTGTATGTCAGCTATGCATGTTTGTATGAAATGTTTGTTCGCATGTCACTTAGGTTACTTATTTTTCCTTTAACACCTTACCAGATTTTTCTTCCTATCCAATGACGAACTGCTAGAAATTCTCTCTGAGACCAAGGATCCACTTAGAGTTCAGCCACACCTTAAGAAATGCTTTGAAGGAATTGCAAAACTTACATTTAATACGAAGAAAGAAATAACTCACATGGAATCATCAGAAAATGAGAAAGTTGAGCTGGTGATGAAAATAATTCCATCGAATGCCAAGGACCTAGTTGAGAAGTGGCGTCACGAGGTGAATATACTTAGTTTTCGCATAGGTTCCATTTAATTATATTTTAGTCCTTTCAAAATGATTGCTGACACTTCTTGCCAATGGTTAAGTCATGCATTGTTGATTTGGCAACATCTAAGATTATAGAAGGAAACTATGAATTTAGAATATGGCCACAAGATCGCTACAACAAGTTATCAAAAAGCTAGTTCTTTTTTACATGAAAGTACATGTTATACATGTACTGGACCTCCTGATATACATTACACTAATAATGCTTTTTGCTAGTGGAAATTAGTATAATGCAATATGGAATACTTTCCATATTGTTTGGATTACTGTTGGTCAAACCTGCCGGTGGAATCGGACAACCATCTAATGTGTATGGGTCCTCCCAACTCTCACTCGATAGCAGATGTAAAGAAAAAGATAGGTTGAGCTGTTGGATTTCAACATGGCTGACCCGTTTGTTCTCAGGGAAGATAAGCCATTGCCAGAAATGCCTGGGCGAATTTTTTTACCCTCTCTCATTTCAATCTCGGCCAAGCCACTACACCTCAAGAGAACATACTTTATATAATGTACTTGAAATCTGGGCACATTAATTTATCTATGTCATCTTTATTTACCACTTCCTTGTTCTTATTTATGCAAGTTAAACTACCAGGTGGTGAACCAGAATCTAGCAGGTAAGGATAGTAACAGAGGTAATTGATTCCTCTTTTCTGTTAAGTATGTAATAAATTATATTTAACAATGCTAGCTGCATAATCATAACTATAGCTAGTGTTCTATCTCTGCATGTACTTAATGTATACTGTCAGACCATCAGTTTTCTCCATCTTTTTTGTGCAATGATACCAGTGCTCTGTTGTTCTGTGTAGAATGAAAGATACACTAAGCATGTTTTATTGACCCAATATCATAATGTTGGATGCTGTGTATAGTTTGTGTTATGAAGTGTAACTGTTATCAAATTGTCTGCTTGGGTCTCACATACAGCGAATGCATGTCTCATAACAGTTAGAGAGAGTCAAGTTTATTTGTTCAAGATCTATGTTGAGAGGGGTCTCTATTATTGTTTGAGCAGATTGATCCAGATGTCTTGTGAAGTTTTATGTGTTATTTGGGATGGTGTTTGTTGGCTTTAATAAACTCCTTGGTTTCTTCCAAGATCTGCCACATTACTTTGGTGCATGTTAGCTGTTGTCTTGTCAGTTTAGCTGTCCCTGGTGTTGTGTTACATTTAGTGGATTAAGCCGTTTTATTGTATCGTTTGTGTCTTCACAAAAAAAAAAATCCTTTGACAGTTGCAGCCTTAATTTTTGATGTAACAGTTTCAGTGTGCATCTTGTCACTGAAATACAGTTTAAAATGTTCCGTAATGTAGCATGAAATTATTGGTTAGTTTTGAAATAGATGTGAAATCATGTGAAGAAAATAAGTATTGCATCCGATCGAGATAAATTCACTGTGGTGTTTTATGGCTTTTTATTCCTATGTGATAGTAATAATGTCTCATGTAGGGATGGAAGCCATGAAATACATTGTGAAAAGTCATCATCTAAAATGGGGGCCATGAGCATGGAAAATGCAATGGCCATGGACCTAATAGTGTTGCGAAAGAGTTCTGAAAGCAACCCAGCATTCAATGCTCAAATTTATCTTTTCTTATACCATGAAAGTTTGAGCATTAGTGCATTAATGGGCAAAACAATATGCAGTGTGAATGTGACATTTATATAGGCAGCATATTTAAGTTGTTACAGCAGACATGTTGAGGACTGTGCCACAGTGAGGCTTTTGACTACAGTATATTGGTGTTGCATCTCATTACAAGTGGTTAACTCTGGTGGCCTCCATCCTTCCTTGCACTTCGAGGTATGTTAGGGTTTTCCTAGATAATAGTAAGTTGTTTCTGCCAATGAGAAGTTCTCTCATGTGTTTGCAGACGTGTAGGACTCAGAGTATAAAGCAGAACATTTTTGTGGTATGGAGAAATATAGTACATGCTTCATTATAAATATATCACAATAAATTAGCACCTCATTCAATGGAATTTTATTAGGCATAAACCAGCAAGTAAAGTATCTATTTGTATGCTGTTCAATACTTTAACAGTTCTGTAAAAAAAATATACAAAATAAAATCTATAGCTTTACTAGATTGTCTCTGCTTTCCTTTCTTTGTGTCTCTGTAACACTTTATGTCACTGAAATTCACTTTTGTCTTATTACTTTCTTCATTCTACTACCATTTTGGTTCTAGCCTACCTGACTTCTTCTATGTCTAATAAATTAGCATGGTTACAAAACTAATGAAGCCAACAGTTGTCTTAGAAACCAAAAGGTACAAAAACTCCATACAAGACAAATAAACTTTGCAACAGCAGTGTGCCAATGCTAACACTCTTACTTCTGAGCAACCTCTTCAAGAACATATTATGAGATTTGACCTTCACAGTTTTAAAATGGCTGTACAGAACTTTACTTTTTTAAATAAATATTCTGGTTCACTTATAATTCTACTGGTTAGCAGCTATATATGCATATTCAATCACTTGTTTTCAGACGTAGGTCAATCTCTGCTTGCACCTCAGATTATGGTTTCAGAATCTACCCCACCAACTCAATATCTGAAGTTCACCATATTTGTTGTATGGGGCATCATGCATTACATTGTTCTATGTGAATTATTTGCCCACCAATCCCTGGCATTGTTAGTTACACACAAATAAAACAATGGTTGATAAAAAATAAATAAAAGCAGACCCATGTGTTTCATCCTCTTAATGGCACCCTGGGCAGCTTCCCACACTACTAACACCTCGTCTTATCTCTACTCTTTCTTATTTATAATGGAAACATTCAACTTTTGGTTTATTAGCCAAACAGGCATAACAAAATCGAAGATTTCTCTGCTTAGTAAGTGATATACTTTGCTTAGTATTCTGTGAATAAACGGCAGGCTGCTACATTAGTCCCCATACAAGAATACAAGAAGTATTGTTTATGCCTTTACTAGGAAAAAAGTGACTCCAATATTACACTGGAACATAAGCTGCAGGCTCCAGCCATTGTAATCACACATTTCTATACAAATATGAGACTGCAAAATAGAGGAGCACTAATTAGATACATTGGGAAGAGATAGAGTAAAATATTTATTAAACACCATGATAAAAAGTGTCATTACCTATACCATATGAACACAGATCAAAATTATGGCAGTAATTTATTAAGACCGGCATTTTAGACGCCATTCTTCATATCCCCTATAGCTGATGCAGTTATGGTCTGCATCCGAGCCGCAGTTTTTGTGCGGCTCAGATGCGGACCCATTCACTTCAATGGGGCAAAAAAAAGATGCGGACAGCACTCCGTGTGCTGTCGGCATCCATTGCTCCGTTCCGAGGCCCCGCAAAAAAATATAGCATGCCCTATTCTTGTCAGTTTTGCGGACAAGAATAGGCATGTCTACAAGGGCCGTCGTTCCATTCCGCAAATTGCGGAAGGCACACGGGTGGCTTCTGTTTTTTGCTGATCCGCAAAAAATGGCACGGTCGTGTGCATGAGGCCTAAACCAGATTTAGCAAATGGTAAAATGAGACAGACCGGCATTATGCCCCCCTTTTTTAGACCTGGCGTGAGCTGGGGAAAGTCACAGATTGCAGTGCAAAGGACCTTAGCATATAGCATCTAAAATACCCCTGCTCTTCTGCATCTACAGCCTGCATCATCTACAGACTCTAATTTGGATGAAAATGTTCTATTAGTGTAGATTATTATTTTTAATTCAAGCAGATTCATAGTACACATATCTGCAGATAAACCTTGAAAAAGGGAAATTTTTAAAAAGTATTTAGGGATATTTCTCAAGCTGGTCTATGTTATTTTACTTTGACTCGTATTATTTTTCTATTTATCCCTCTAATTATTTTTACCTCTTGTTCTATGTATTTATTAAACATAAAATACTGAATTTGGAATGAAACAATCATATTTTTTTCATTGTGACAATCATCTGTGTCTATTATTTTTCTATTCTTGGTTGAAATTTGATGGTATCAGAATAAAAGGAAAAAAAAAATATTGAATGTAACAGATGTGACTTTATTAGTTGTGCACACAGGGTGGAAAAGTCCTAAAAAGTTGTTCCCAAATGCTGGAAGTTTTTTTTTTCTTTGGATAAAGAACACTTATAATTTGAAATTCTTCAACTTATAAAAATATTATAAAAATATCTGTACAGTATGTGACATAAACAGAAATTGGGTTTATGAGAAGAATCCCTCCTAAACCACTGAGTTGGGCTAGCCAGGACCTGTTCCACAGAGTGAAGATCATAAAACAATAAAGGTTGTCTCTATGTGACTTGTGAACATCTGATGATCCCATTGAGCATACTGGCCTGTGTCCGCAGCATAATTTGAATACTGTGGTGTGGCTATATGCCCTTGTCCGTACCTTTTGTTGTGGTCTTCAAGCTTACTTTCCTTGCACCTTTGCAATGATATAATTTGCATAAAACCTTAAAAAATATCTGTAGTTTATTGCTCCAGACCCCGTGCAATAGCAGGAGCAGAAGATACTGAGATCATTATTATGACTTTTGCATCATTGTGAAAGGTTTTCTGAAATATTTCTTGTGCAATGCTAACTTATTGCTAAATGTAAGCTTGACTGGTCACCAGCAGCAGATGCCATGATTCTATTTAGAGATTATGGCTCAGGGCCTTGTAATATTAAACCGGATGTTCGATACCTGGCACTCCCGCAGATCAGCTGTTCCGTAGTATTGTATCTCCAATGTCTCAAGTCAGTGTCAGAACTACACAGCTTCGTCCATCACATAGTGGACAGAGGTGGATACTGAAGCACTTCTCCCATTGAGATACTCAATCAACTGATCCTGGTAGGGCAGGATTTTGTACCCCCACAGTTCATATATTGAAGGCCATCAAGAGTAAAGAAATGGACAACCTATTTAATGTTCTTGGAGGAAGATATCAGGATCAAAGTGAAGAGTTTATTGATATAATAGTGAGGTACTGAATATATGGCATCTGAAAGCAATAGTCATTTTGTTCTACATGCTTAGGGTACGACCACATGGCCAGGTATCTGCATGTAGTTTTGGAAGCCAAAATCAGGAGTGGATCATAAAAGAAGAGAAAATATAAAGGAAAGATACTTCTTCAATTTTTTTTATTCACTCCTGGTTTTGGCTTCCAAAACACCATGCAAAAACCTAACCATGTGGTCGTACCCTTAGTTGCCATTTTGTGACTATGGCCTGTAGGGATGTTCAGTAGTGTATAAGATAAAGAGAGAAATAAGATGTTTATAACGCACACATCATTAGATATGATATCTACATTTGTGTGTTTACAGACGTTTAATGCACTGGGTATAATAAACAGTACATGTCATAACAATATACTATTGTATAATGTGTCCATAGAAGCCATTGAAAAACTACCATGAAATAACAGGTGATGGGTACTCTTTAATGTGAAGATCCACATTTATTTCATTTTCCTCCATTATGTCCCATGTTTGGGTCTTTTAAACATACAATAGATTGTATTTTCACAAAGTGAACAAGACCTGTCTCATTGCAAACTTTAGCTTCAGTCATGGTGTTGAAGCAGTTAACATAAAAGCTATAGGTTCATCTAGACAGAAGAGTGTCTGCAATCAGAGAAACCCTTCAGGACAAGAAAATGCCAGTCTCATGCCTTCTGTTATCCATCAGTTCACAAAGGTGCCTTTTCTGTGCTGATATTTGAACCTTGGCACACAACGTGAGCTTTGAATTTGTTCCACTACACAAATGCATGGTTTGAAAAGAAACATGATTGTATAAGGTTACACATAGCAGCATTTGAATAATTTCTTATTTTCCCAGGGCCTTTGACTGACGTTTTTGTCAGTTCTGCATTTAAACCCATATTGTGTTGCAGTACAAGTGTTGCCATGCACCATGAAAATAAAATTCTTGTAAATGGTGTACATTACCTTTGACACAATGTATTGCTTTTGTTGTTCTGTTTCCTTAGATAAATAATACATTCAGCTGCAAACCCACACAATACCAAGCTCAGTATGACTTTGTTACAAAGGATTTGATTTATGCTATTTTTATCATAAAATAAGGTCACCCAAACAGTGGACACTGCCACCTGTAGATATCACAAGGGCTATACACCTATAAATCAGTTTGATGGTAGTATGCCAATGATATTTAAAGACATCCTTTACTTTAACAGAGAGTGGTCTAGAGGGCAGAATGCAAGATAAGATACATCAATTTATCCACGCATTCCAATTATTACTCTGGTGGAAAAAGTGGTGGAAGAGCAGCATATGTGACCCCATGATCAACGTGGAGAGCTACAATCAGTATGGGATACATACTAGATAGCTGAAGCCCATTCCAATTTTTGTTTGTGTAGTAGCATGTTAATAACTTATAAAATCCATTTAACAATTTTCTACTGTTATTCACTAATTTTTCATAGCTTAGTATAGCATAGCACTCATATTATCTGTATACAGTATCTTCTAGTCATTGGACTACAATACTTAGATTTGTGTTGTAGGTAAAGGCTATTGTTTATTTTTATCAACAAAATGCAAAGTCAACGAACAAAAGAAAAATCCAAATAAATCAATATTTGGTGTGAGCGCCCTTTACACTTTTTGAAGGAACTTGGCAGACAGGTTGTTCCAAACATCTTGAAGAACTAACCACAGATCTTCTGGATGTAGGCTTTCTCTAAATTTTCTGTCTCTTCATGTAATCCCAGACACATAGGATAATGAGATCAGGGCTCCTTGGGGCTATTAATTACTTCCAGGACTCCTTGTTCTTCTTAACATTGAATATAGTGCTTAATGACAATAGCTGTATGTTTGCAGTCATTGTCATGCTGAAGAATAAATTTGAAGCCAATCAGACACCACTCTGATGGCATTGCATGATGAATAAGTATTTTCCTGCATTTCTCATTCAGTACATCATTAATCCTGACCAAATCCTTAACTCTATTTGCTAAAATGCAACTCCACACGTGGTTGGAACCTCCACCCTGCGGCACTGTTGCCTACAGATACATTATTGTACTGCTCTGCAGCCCTTCAGCAAATATATTGCCCTCTTTTACAACCAAATATATCAGATCAGAGTACCTGCCGTCATTTTGCCTGCTCTGCTGCTCTGAATAAAAAATGGGAGATTAGAGATTTGCTTTACAGCAGGCACCCAGACATATAAATCTGATACAGAAAACATGTAACGGATTTTTGTCAAAGACTTTGTAACATGTGTAGATGTCACTATGAAGGAAGTAGGGGGAGATATGTTCATTACCTATGATTAATGGTGGATTCTGCGTTACTTGCCTCCAGGTCTATAGTAGAAGTTTTACATTTCAATTATATCCTGTTTGTGATGATAATAATATGACTGCTGAGACGTGATCTCTTCAGAACAAGAAGTGTCAACAGTTGCCAGTGCAAAAACTTCACAATTTAGATTCCTTTTTAATATATAGTAACATAGAAAATAGAAAAATAAGGACATACCACCCGACAATACATTCCTTCAAGGCACAGAATTATCTAAGTATGTATAATTTATTCTTCTTATATTCTGGCTACTACTCACTGTTTTAGTGCTCCTGATTTTGGCTCCCTGGCAAAGACACAGCTATAGAAGCTTTACAGCAGTTGTATTAACAAAGTAGTCCCCCTTCCTTGGGAGCCATGGCACATACGAAAACATCACAATTATATGCAGGCACGTGATGTATCATCTTAACTGCACATTAAATGAGTTTTCTGACCTTCAGCCTAAAAAGCCTCTTTTAGCTGACCCATGCAGAGAAGACACTTTGAGCAGTACTTATCTTTCTATCATTCCGCTATTTTTTTATCCCCGCTGGGATGGTGTGACCCCACCAACTGGCTGCAGGCTCTTGACATTACAACTAAATGTGTTCTTCTTTCTTCCTGTTCAACTGCATAATGTAGATGTAGCTGAACAGGAAGAAAGAGGAGAATAACTTGTTGTGATATCAGAGGAACATCCCATAGACAGATGGGGGGGGGGGGTGTCAAATGATCCCGGGATAGCGGAATCAGTGGAGTGACAGAAAGGTAAGTACAGATGGTTAACATGGTAAACTTGATGGTTAACATGTTAACTAAAGAATGGCACGAAAAAGCTAACTAACTTTTTAATGGATTTCAATGGCTTTTTATCATGGTAGGTAGGTAAGCAGGGAAATAACCAAACACGGGGAAACAAATAGATCAAACGACTAGGCCCAAAAGCTAGGGAGAAAAGGGTCACCTCCTAGCGATCCCTAAAAGCTGTCCCTAAATTGCTGTGCCCATGTGCATAGCCTTAGGATGGATATGCGGATGCCCTTGTGCCTCAATCTGAACACCCTGGGCAAACCCTAAGCAGCAGGCAAAAGCAAAGAGGCAACCTGCTTCTTCAAACCAGGGAGAAGCAAGCATCTCCCTAGAGGCCTAGACAAAAACACACAAAGGGAAATGAAGGAGAGGACTTATCTTGAGCAGAGCTGGAGCAGACGATACACCACAAATCAAGAGCTCCCAGGAAAGAACTATAACTCGCACAGGCCACTGGTGGAAGCAGGGATAAATAGCCTCACTAGCAATGAAACCCAGTACACCTGAGGGAAGGTGGATCCAGCTCAAACCCAAATCAAAACAAACCAAGAAGTCAGACATGTTCAGCCAGTCTGACAGATCTCCACACATTCACAGGGCAAGGCATGACAGTACCCCCCCCCCTTCTACGGGTTACCTCCGGACACCCCGAACCAACTTTATCCGGGTGTGCCCTGTGCAAGGCCCTCACCAGGCGGCTAGCACTGACATCAGCAGCCGGAATCCACATTCTTTCCTGGGGACCGTATCCCTTCCAGTGCACCAGGTACTAGAGGGAACCCCGAAGAACGCGAAGAGTCGAGAATCTTAGAGATTTCAAACTCCAAATTGCCATCCACTAGGACAGGGGGAGGTGGCAATGGAGATTGTTCCACAGGTTCCTCATATTTCTTTAATAAAGACCCGTGAAACACATTATGGATCTTCCAGGTCTGCGGAATATCCAGATGAAACTCCACCGGGTTGACAATCACAGAGATTTTGTAAGGGCCAATAAATCTTGGACCCAATTTCCAAGATGGTTACTTCAGCTTAATGTTTCTAGTGGACAACTACACCGAATCACCCACACACAGGTCCGGACCAGCCATACGTCTCCTGTCAGCCATCCATTTATATATTTCACCCATCTTTTCCAAATTAACTGGGATCTTCCGCCAGATAGATGACAAGGTAGAAGAGAATCTCTCCTCTTCTGGCATCCCAGAAGATCCAGTCCCAGAAAAAGTACCAAACTGTGGGTGAAAACCATATGCGCCAAAAAATGGCGACTTATCAGTGGACTCCTGTCTATAGTTATTCAAGGCAAACTCAGCTAGAAACAAGAACGAGGACCAGTCATCCTGGTTCTCTGCAACAAAACACCTCAAATAGGTCTCCAGGTTTCGGTTGGGTCGCTCTGTCTGACCATTCGACTAGGGATGAAAAGCCGAAGAAAAAGATAGTTGAATTCCCAGAGGAGAGCAGAACGCCCTCCAAAACCTGGAAACAAATTGCGTTCCCCTATCAGACACCACATCAGAGGGAATGCCATGTAGTTTCACAATGTTATCGATAAAAACCTGAGCAAGAGTTTTGGCATTGGGCAAGCTAGGCAACGGTACAAAGTGGGCCATCTTACTGAAGCTTTCCACTACCACCAAAATCACAGTTTTCCCAGAGGAACTCGGCAAATCAGTAATAAAGTCCATGGACAAATGTGTCCAAGGACGAGATGGGATGGATAAAGGAAGATGGGATCCTGAAGGCAGAGGGTAAGCCACCTTTGCGCGTGCACAGGTCTCACAAGCTGTCAAATAACCCTCCACACCCTTGCGCAACCCTGGCCACTAGAATGTCCGGGAAATAAGATCTATGGTGGATTGTCTTCCAGGCTGTCCCGCAAGGACCGTATCATGATGTTTCTTGAACACCTTGTATCACAGTTCAGCAGGAACAAACGACTTGTCTGGAGGACAAGAATCAGGAGCCTCCTCCTGGGCCCTCAACATCTCCATCTCCAACTCGGGGAACAGAGCGGATACCACCACCCCAACAGCCAAAATCGGAGCTGATCCTCCGAATCACTCCCCCCAGGAAAAATACGTGACAATGCATCTGCCTTGACGTTTTTAACCCCAGTGCGAAAGGTGACCACAAAATTTAACCTAGTAAAAAACTGTGACCATCTAGCCTGTCTAGGATTCAGGCGCTTAGCAGACTGCAAGTAAGCCAAATTCTTGTGGTCAGTATATACCGTAATAGGATGAGTAGCCCCCTCCAACCAATGACGACATTCTTCAAAGGCCAATTTAATGGCCAGCAACTCTCTATCTCCTACATCATAATTTCTTTCAGCGGCCGACAGTTTCTTGGAGAAAAAAACACATGGACGCCATTTGCTAGGGGATGAACCCTGCGACAGAACTGCTCTGAACCCCACTTCTGATGCATCAACCTCCATGATGAATGGTTGAGACACATCAGGTTGCATCAGAATGGGAGCAGACGCAAAACATTTCTTAATAGCAGAAAAAGCCTGTAATGCCACATCCGACCAGACAGAAAAGTCGGTGCCATTTTTAGTCATATCTGTCAAAGGTTTTACAATGGTGGAATAATTCAAGATTAATTTTCTGTAGTAATTGGTAAAACCCCAAAATGCATCAGAGCTTTCTGATTCTCAGGCCGGTCCCATTCCAGTAGTCCATACAAAAACCTGAGTCAGAAAGCAGGTATCCTAAAAACAGTAGCTCCCGGACAGCAAATACACATTTTTCCAATTTTGCATATAATTTATTATCCCGAAGGATCGACAACACCTGCCTCACGTGATCCTGATGGGTCTCCAAATCGGGTGAATAAGTTAGTATATTATCAAGGTAAATAACAATGAACCTTCCCACTAAATGATGGAAAATATCATTGACAAAGACCGCTGACGCATTAGTTAAACCAAAGGGCATGACAAGATTCTCGAAAAGACCTTCCGTTTTCCACTCATCCCCTTTGTTAATTCTGATTCAGATTATAAGTTCCTCTTAAATCCAGCTTGGAGAACACCTTGGCTCTGACAAGTTGATCAAATAGATCAGAAATCAAAGGAAGGGGCTATGGATCACGGACCGTAATGAGGGTCAATTCCTGTAAATCTAAACACGGTCTAAGTGATCCATCTTTCTTTTTTTTTTTTTAAAGAAGCCGACGGCCACAGGGGACTTAGATGGCCTAATATGTCCCTTTGCCAAACTCTCTGTAAACTCTCTGCAATATACTTCCGCATAGCTTCTCTTTCGTGTTGGGAAAGGTTGTATAATCAAGGTTGTATAATCGAGGGATGAGATTGACTGATGGGGAGGCAGCTCCTGAGCTCCACCCTCCGAGAATACATCCGCAAAATCAGAGAAAAACTGAGGTAGGATCGTAGTTGACACCCCTGAGATAGAAGCACAAAGACAGTTGTCCGAACAAAATTCACTCCAGCTACTGATTTGTCTTGTTTGCCAGTCAATAGTAGGGTTATGATTTATCAACCACGGTTAAACCCAGAACCATCAGAGCAGGCAAGCCCTTCATAAAAAAACAAGAAATGGACTCAACATGTGAATCACCCACCCTTAACAGAATGTCATATGAATAAGACTCCATTGTGAGAGAGGGGAGGAATCAATAGCAAACACTGGTATCTCTTTATCTAAAGTGCTAGTTATAAAACCAAGATTTTGGAGGAGCTGAAAATCAATAAGGTTTACCCCCACACCACGGTCACTGTCACTAGCGCCACCATGGCAGGCAGGAGGAAACGGGTATTAAAGGGAGAATGCATATTTGCTTGCTGAGACTCCTCATTTACACTACCAAGAGTCAGGGAAGTCTTTTCTTTTTCTTTATGTGAATACCTCCGTAGTTTTTCATTACAGCTTTGAGGTTTAACAAAAGGACATACACAAACAAAATGACCTTCTTTTCCACAGAAGTAACATAGCTTATTCAGCTTCCTAAAATCCCTATCACCTGAGCGAAAGGAAACCTGGCCCAACTGCATAGGCTCCTCTCCTGCCCCAGATTCAAAAGTCATATTACCCCAGGGACTAGGTGGGGCGGATCCACTTACAGACGGGACCCCCTGCTCGAGATAAATCTTATACCTTTCTCTAAGACGTCTATCAAGCCGCACTGTCAAAGACATGGCCGTCTCCAATTAATCGGGATACTCATGAAAAGCAAGGGCATCTTTCAACCTCTCAGGTAGCCCCTGACAAAATTGACTCTGGAGTGCAGGATCATTCCACCCCGAGTCAGCTGCCCATCTTCTAAATTCTGCACAATACGACTCTGCAGTACGTTCTCCCTGTAACAAACTGCGCAGCTAAGATTCAGCCATAGAGACGCGGTCTAGGTCATCATAAATCAAGCCTAAGGCTTTAAAAAATTAATCAACTGACCGGAGGGATGGTGAACCGTTCAGCAGAGACTAGAGCGACTTCAGACCTGTTTTCCTCCAACAGCGCCAGATGCCAGAGCATTCTGACACCATGCAACAGAACTGCGGAGATCAGCAACCTCCAGCAAAAATCCCTGCATGCGATCAGCCAAAGCATCCATAGCCTCCATTTCGCAAAGAGCAGGAATATTACAGTTTTTTGGCGGGTTATAATGTCACGGTAGGTAGGTAAGCAGGTAAATAACCAAACACGAGAAAACAAACAGAACAAACGACTAGGCCCAAAAGCTAGGGAGAAAAGGGTCACCTCCTAGAGATCCCTAAAAGCTGTCCCTAAACTGCTGTGCCCATGTGCATACCCTTAGGGTGGATATGCACATGCTCTCATGCCTAAATCTGAACACCCTGGGCAAACCCTAAGTTTCAGGAAAAAGATTTTTATCCCATAAGGAGGCGCCACTCTTAAGGTAGTAGTCTGCAAAAATTGTATATTT
This sequence comes from Bufo gargarizans, assembly GCF_014858855.1. Lineage (NCBI taxonomy): Eukaryota > Metazoa > Chordata > Amphibia > Anura > Bufonidae > Bufo > Bufo gargarizans. The sequence continues at coordinate 334,595,726 of NC_058081.1, read as the reverse complement.
ATAAAAAGTAATATTCATAAAATGACTTTATCAGACTAAAAATAAGATATATAGTAGATATTTAGCCAGTAGTATGTAAACCAAATCTATATAATAAAACTTGGTTTATACTCACTTCACCCAGGAGGAGAGATGGGGGATAAACTCAAAACACCCCCAAACCCTTCCTCCTGCGCCTGGCTCGCTTCTAGAAAGTCAGGAAATAAACGGCAGTCCTTCAACTGGAACTTCTTGTTAATTCCTTTTATTAAGTAGTCAGGATGGGGTGAGGAGAAGGCTCAACGCGTTTCGGGGATATATAAGTCCCCTTCATCCAAACCCTAAGTAGCAGGGAAAAGGGAAGAAGCAACTTGCTTCTTCAAACCAGGAAGAAGCAAGCGTCTCCCTAAAGGCCTAGATAAAACACACAAAGGTAAATGAAGGAGAGGACTTATCTTGAGCAGAGCTGGAGCAGACGATCCACCACAAAACAAGAGCTCCCAGGAAAGAACTATAACCCGCACAGGCCACTGGGCGAAGGAGGGATAAATAGCCTCACTAACAATGAAACGCAATACACCTGAGGGAAGGTGGATCCAGCTCAAACCCAGATTAAAACAAAACAAGAAGTCTGACAGATCTCTGCACATTCACAAGGCAAGGCGTGACACTTTTGTCATGAGGTACATTAATATGTAATCCATTAAAAAAACATCACAAGTCCGTTGAAATTTTATAAACTGTCAATTTTTCATTACCAATTTGCTTCAGTGTGTGGACCCATTTTCATTAATGTCCATTTTGCATTCATTTTTAACATCCGTTAAAAACAGAGGAATCTTACTGGATTTTAATTAAACCTCAACCTGTGCAGTGCCCTCAGTAAATATTATTCCCACCAACAGTGCCCTCGGTATATACTGTATTAATACCGCCCACTTGCCCCAGGACATATTGTGGCCCTGATACAGTGCCCCTAGTATCAATAATGGCCCAATACACTATGCCCAGACTCAATGGCCTTCATACAGTGATCCTAGTCTCATCTCATACAGTGACCCAGTCGAAATAGTGGCACCCCTTATTAGTAATAATTAGTGATGAGCAAAGTTTACAAAAAGGAGTGGGTGCAATGATAGGAAATGCATATCGTGACCCCCCCTGTTATTGAACCCCTCAGATGCTGTGTTCATTACTGATTGCAGCATCTGAGATGAAACATGAGGGCTTCCAGGAGTTAAGCGGTTAAAAAAAAAAACTAATCCATTTGAGCATGAAGAGGCTGCTGCAGCTATCTTGATTAAAGATCCTGCATGAAATCTTTTGCTGTGCGCAATGACATCATCACGCTGGCCGGCATGGCGATGTCATATGACATCGTCCACAAGATTTTGTGCGGGCTCTTCAATCAAGATAGCTGCATTGGCCCCTCAAATAGATAAGGTAAGTATGATTATGATTTTTTTTTTACTGCCATTTCAGGAAACATTGTTTCACAACCACATGGAAATTCAGCTTTGTGGCAACTTTGCCTTATTCAATTCGCTCAACCCTAGTAATAATAATGCATTAATGGATATAAAAAAGGACAAATTCTACCCAGCGAGGAGTTACCCAGCAGGGATAAAAAAGAGAGAAGTGGGGGTCACCAATTTGCTCAAATCATGTAAGGAAGTTGGTTGGACAGATGTTTAAACACCAAGAAAAATGTATTTTCATTGCACTCTCACTTTTCTAGGATATATTTAGCATTGGGGAACCATGCAAATGTTGGTTGTAAATGCCATCTATGGATCAAGGAGTCTCAGATCATGTCCCATTAGTCAAAGAGGTAGAAGAAAAAAAAATGGAATTACTAGGTGGGAAGTCAACTCATACTGTGTTAAAGAAATTGCAAAACAAGGAAAGTTGAGAGAAAATAATTTTTCATTATTATCAACAACCCTGCCTGTGAGACAGTGGTATGGGATCCATTTAAATAATTCCTCAATGGGTAAGTGGTTAAGAATATTCCCTTTTTGAAAGCAAAATTCCAAGGTTAAAACCCCATTAATGTAGGAAGCTGGTAGATGGAAAATAGAGTATGTTAAGGAATCCCCAGAGGAAAAAAAAATACCCTTGAGACGCATCTTTTTTTTGTTTTTTTGTTTATAGTGCTTCATCAGTATGTAAAAGTAGGTGGTTTATGGAAAGGGATAAACCTGGAAGACTACTAGCTCAAATGGTAAATAATCAAAATAGAAGGAGTTATAAAACTGTGGTAAGGAAAGCAGATCGTTCAAAGCTGAACAGAGAGTAAGAAATTCTACAATATTATAGGAGATTTCTTGAGATTTATACAACTTATAGATAGTTATAGATCAGAAAATTAATTCTAAACAAATTGGATTAAAATTAAACATTTTATAAATAATTGTTTGTCAAATGAATCCTAAGGTTTTTGATTCATCTTGGACAAATTACATAAAATAGGTGCCCAGCACCTTTTTGACTTGGAAAATCACAAAAAAAGGAAAGAGATGGAGGATCGTATAACGCTGTGAGGAAGTAGGGGAAAGCTTGCCCTGCTCAGAGGCTGACAAACAGCCTGGTTCAGCCAATCAGGTGACAGTCGGCAGGCAGCACCTTATGCTGATAGAAAGGAATCATTATTCTGCCTTTAGCTTCTGACCTCAAAGAGTGCTATATGGCAGTGTCTGACAAATAGCTATTAAAGGATAACTGTCACACTTAGACCCTAATTTCAATTTTCATATATGTAGTTACTAATAACATGATATTCCAGAATCAGTTACTATTAGACGGACTTACCCCATATTTAATAAGATTTAGCCCTTAGCAACCAGTCTGCATAAAACTGCAATTTCACTATTCAGTTAAGATGGCCTCCACTGCCCTCACCCTGGGGCTAATCCCGCCTGCCCTCACTAGCTAGTAACAATAGCCCCCCAAAAGTGTCAGTAACCAGAGCCCTCCCCTCTAAAGGGTTAATCTCCTGCAGCACAAAGGGGACTCTTACCACATGTTGCTTTCATTTATACACTGAGCAGACGGCAGATCTCCCTTCCCTGCTCTGCGCTGCTTCCACTCTGCATTATCCAGCTCTGCTGAGTGAGGGAGCGTCTGCCAAGCGCAGGGACAGGGAGAAGTGCACACAGCCCAGGCACTGTTATCAGCTGCTGGGGAGGACGTAGCTCTAATCATTTACTTACAGTCCCTGGCTGTCAGTTATGTGACCTTGCACGCAGCCTGCTTCTGCATCCTCAGTCCTTCAACAGATAGACGGACCTGCCTAGCAACCTGATTTTAAGCACAGGTAAAAATAGGCAGTGCAGGGATCAAAACTGTGGAATTAAGGGGTAATTGAATACACAGTGAAAAGTTGAAATAGGGCCACCAAGGTGATATTAATCAGCACAATCCAATACTAAAAAAATAATAAAAAATGACAGTTATACTTTAAAGACACAAGCCAATAATGAAGCCTAATAGGGACACTATAAGCAGAGTACAGGGAGAAAATAAGACTATATAATTGATTTAAGGGAATTTGATCAGAAAACTTTTTGAGGAAGTAAGGGTCTGGTCATATTGTGTCTAATACAGCTGCTGCTGGTAGCTAGTTCTGCAGTACAAAACCCATTACAAAACCCCTACAAGAAAAATAACTAATTTTTGTCTGCATATGAACAGACACAACCCCCTCCCCCCCAAAAAAAAACCGGGGGGGGAGGCTTATTGCAGGTTTGTAGGCTTATTGCAATCACACCAATTACATTCTGTTGCAAACCATGAGCAAATGCACATATTTTTTCCTTTTATAAACCATTTCATTGCATTAAATCTGTGTTATTGAGCATGTTGCATTATAGCGAAAGAAATGTTGCCATTTTTAGACCCATTATTTAACACATAGTTAAAAGACATGTTATATCTGTATTATTATACACATTACTGCATCAGACAGTCTACTTCCAATACAGTTCAACTCAAAATTTGCAATGTTATACCTGTGCTATTGAAAACATAGTTCAAAGACATTTTACCACAAACATTGAATTGTTATATCTGTGTTAACAGATGCATTACTGCATTCGACCATATAGTTCAAAGAAATTTAACTGCAAAGTTGCTAGTAACAATTAATAATCTGTGTACCAAACGCTTAACTTTTAATTCATAGGCATCATAATAAAATATCTGGAAAATGGAAGAGTACAAAATAAAAGATCCAGGCATTATCATCCGAGAGTCAGAATGTGGGTAGTAGCAGCAGTAGCAGTATCAGCCATCCAGTCAGAAGTAGTCCACAGTTCACCGTTTTCTGATAGGAGCCACATTATTATTGAGGACAAAGTGGATGAGATTGTGGACTGGATGGCTCACTCCACCTTAGTTGCAGCAGGATGATGTGAATGTCAGGGGTCAAGGTATTCCTCCAGCTCCTCCTCCTCGCTACCTCAAAGAAGCCTTTCAGTTCCATCATCTCTATCTTCATTGCTCCAAGACCTGGCAGCTAATTTGGGGTGCTGAGGAGGTGGAGACATCAGAGGAAAAGGGTGGGAGCTGCAGTGGCAATAAAGAGTGGAGGCAATATACATCCTGTAAAAGAATCAGATTTGCTTCTATTGTGGTCAGCTCAGGAACTGGTGATGCCACGAATACTGTGGGTATAGGCACAAAATGTGCCATACTTAGGCCAAGCTGAGCTGCCTCTAGATCTGAATGGGAAGCTCCCACAGCCATGGGCAAGATCTGTAGAATTAAAATAAGCTGTGGACTTTGAAACACAAACATAGGTACCAGGGCTCTATTGCAGCCCATGAGACAGCATCACCGTATCCTGTGGGAAGATAGAACCAGACAAAATTCTGAATTGGAACTAGTCTATCCTCCTTATTCTGGTCTTCATTGTGGCAGCCAGATCACATTGCCTCCTCGTACTCATTAACTGCATCTTTTTCTGCTCAGTTTACTTCTGCTCTTTACCTTCAGCTCCATAATGAGATATCCATAATGTGGCCATGAAAAAACTATTTGCAACCTGCAATTAGCTGGCCATGGTTCTGGTGCTGCAGTTGCTACCATACCACTTAGTTGTGGTAAATGTGACGCAGTTCCACTCCTACATAATTGAATCCTTTTCTAAAATGTAATTCTCTATATCATCAGCCACAGTTTTTACCATATCCCTTCACTTAGACTTTAAGACAGGTGTTTGTAGTGGCACAGTTTTGTGCCTTTATCAAAATTAAATTCTTCTGTAAAATTGAATATTTCTCTACACCATCTGCCACAGTGTTTGCCATATCCCTTCATTGAGACTTTTGGCCATCAGATGAACCTTTTGCCAGACAGGCATCCATAAAAATTGTCTCATTATGTGTGGCACAGTTCCATGCCTTCATCAAAATGTAATTCTGCAGTATTCATACTTCCAGGTTTAAAAGAAAATAAAAAATGTTTTATAAATGACTGTGTCTAGTGTTGGTTGAGCACCAAAGTGCTCGGGTGCTCGAGTAGAACACCTTGGGATGCTTGGGTGCTCGGTAGCACAATTGAAGTCACGGAAGAACCTGAGCATCAAACCAGGCACCCCCTACTCTGAAGAGGGCAGGGTGTCTGAATAATAGGAAAAGGTCATAAATTTATGGAAACACCACTGAAATGGTTCGGGAACAGCATGGGGAGGATGTCTAGATGCATACTGGACTCCCAGGTCGCCGCTGGTAACGATGCTGTCCAAGTAGTACGGCACTTTTGCAGACTAACAATAATACGCAAAAAGCCAAAGATAAAAACAATTTTAGAGGAAATGTTGCTAGGAAACATTCTTTCCTTTATCTACTTGTATATAAAGTGCAAGTGCTGCCAAAAATTACAAGGAAGAGGCACTCCGATACAACCTGTATATCACTTAAAAGAGGGCCTCATTCACATTGTGGTACAATTGTTCAGGTAGTGGGACTCCTACACTATGCATAGGGTTGAGCGAACCCAAATTGTATAGTTCGGGTTCGTACCGAACTTGAGGATTTTTGGACCCCGAACCCAAACATTTCAGTAAAAGTTCGGGTTCGGGTTCAATGTTCGGCGATTTCTTGGCGCTTTTTGAAAGGATGCAGAGCAGCCAATCAACAAGCGTTTAACTCTGTGCCCTTAGAAGCCATCACAGCCATGCTTACTAATGGCATGGCTGTGATTGGCCAGTGCAGCATATGGCCCAGCCTTTATATAAGCTGGAGTCATGTAGCATTGCACGTCACTCTGCTGTACTTAGTGTAAGGATAGGATGCTGCTGAAGTGAGGGAGAAAATAGGACAGAATCTTTAATCAGAACTCCAATTGAACTCAGCGATCTACATAGATTTTGTTGTGTGGGTGCCGTGCACAATCTTTTTACCCTGCCCTGAGCCCAGTGACATAGAAAAATAACTTTTATCCATCTGTTAGTGGTGGGTGGCGGCGGCCATTTTTTGCAAGCTCAGTGCACCAGCACTGCATATGTGCTTTTGTGACATTCAAATCTAAGCTTAAAATACCGCAATAATAATCTGGTTTTAAAAAAACATTCTTTTTTTTGCAATATCCTACATCTGGTGCCTTTGCAGCATTAGTCAGTGTGCAATTTAAGCTAAAAATTCAACTATAATTTTCTGGGTTTTAAAAAAAACAACCTTTTTGGACAAAATACACAATTTACTTTTTCTTTCTGCATCTGTGATTGTTAAAAACAAGCTTGAAATACGTCGATAATTTTCTGGCTTTGAAAAATTTTTTTTTTTTTTTGCAATACCCTTTATCTGGGGCCTCTGCCGCATTAGGCAGTGTGCAATTTAAGCTAGAAACAGCTTTAATTTTCTGGGTTTTAAAAACACCTTTTTTGGGTAAAATATACAATTTTACAGCCCCTGATGCATCTGCACGTGTGAAATTCAAGCGTTGTATACTGCTATCATATTCTGTTAGTAAAAAAAAAACACCCTTTTGAGCAAAATACTTAATATTGCAACCTTTGCTACATCTGTTATTGTTAAAAACAAGCTTGAAATACTTCAATAATTTTCTAGCTTTGAAAAAACACATATTTTTGGCAATACCCTCCATCTGGGAGCTCTGCCGCATTAGTCAGTGTGCAATTTAAGTTAGAAATACAGCTATAATTTTCTGGGTTTTAAAAAACACCCTTTTTGGGCAAAATATCCAATTTTACAGCCCTTGATGCATCTGCACGTGTGAAATTCAAGAGTTATATATAGCTGTCATATTCTGTTAGTAAAAAAACTGCCTTTTTGAGCAAAATACTTAATCTTGCAGCCTTTGCTGCATATGTCATTGTGAGATACACCCTTTACATACTGTTGTTCTATTCTGCTATTAAAAATACACCCATTTAGGGCAAATATATTAATTTGTGGCCTAGTCTGCATCTGTACGTGTGAGATACACCCTTTAGATAGTGTTGTTCTATTCTGCTATTAAAGAAACACCCATTAGGGCAAAAATCTTAAATTACAGCCTAGTCTGCATCTGTACGTGTGAGATACACAATTTAGATACTATTGTTATATTCTGCTATTAGAAAAACACCAATTTTGGGCAAAAATCTTAAATTGCATCCAAGTCTGCATCAGTCCGTGTGAGATACACCATTTAGATACTGTGGTTCTATTCTGCTATTAGAAAAACACCCATTTAGGGCAAAAATCTTAATTTTGCATCCTTTGCTATATCTGTCATTGTGAGATACACCCTTTAGATAATGTTGTTCTATTCTGCAATTAACAAAACACCCATTTAAGGCATAAAAAACAAAATTTTGCAGCCTTTGCTGCATATGTCATTGTGAGATACATCCTTTAGATACTGCCGTTCTATTCTGCTATAAAAAAAAACACCCATTTAGGGCACAAATCTTATTTTTGCAGCCTTTGTTGCATCTGTTATTGTGAGATACAACCTTTACATACTGCTGTGCTATTCTGGTATTAAATAAACACCCATTTAGGGCAGAAAACAAAATTTGGCAGCCTTTGCTGCATATGTCATTGTGAGATACACACTTTAGATACTGTTGTTCCTTTCTGCTATCAAAAAAACACCCATTTTGGGCAAAAATCATAATTTGAGGCCTAGTCTGCATCTGTACGTGTGAGATACACCATTTAGATACTGTTGTTCCAGTCTGCTATAAAAAAAAACACCCATTTAGGGTAAAAAATGTAATTTTGCAGCATTTGCACACTTTAGATACTGTGGTTCTATTCTGCTATTAGAAAAACACCCATTTAGGGCAAAAATCTTAATTTGCAGCCTAGTCTGCATCTGTACGTGTGAGATAAACCCTTTAGATAGTGTTGTTCTGTTCTTCTATTAAAAAACACCCATTTAGGGCAAAAAAAATAATTTTGCTGCCTTTGCTGCATATGTCATTGTGAGATACACCCTTTAGATACTGTTGTTCTATTCTGCTATCAAAATAACACCCATTTTGGGCAAAAATCTTAATTTGCGACCTAGTCTGCATCTCTACGTGAGAGATACACCCTTTAGAAACTGTTGTTCTATTCTGCTATAAAAAAAACACCCATTTAGAGCAAAAATCTTAATTTGCAAACTAGTCTGCATCTGTACGTGAGAGATAGACCCTTTAGATACTGTGGTTCTATTCTGCTATTAGAAAAACACCCATTTAGGGCAAAAATCTTAATTTGCGGCCTAGTCTGCATCTGTATGTGTGAGATGCACCCTTTAGATAGTGTTGTTCTATTCTGCTATAAAAAAAAAAAAATTTAGGGCAAAAATCGTAATTTGCGGCCTAGTCTGCATCTGTACGTGTGAGATACACCCTTTAGATAGTGTTGTTCTATTCTGCTATAAAAAATAAAAATAAAACAATTTAGGGCAAAAATCTTAATTTGCATCCTAGTCTGCATCTGTACGTGAGACATATACCCTTAGATACTGTGGTTCTATTCTGCTATTAGAAAAACACCCATTTAGGGCAAAAATCTTAATTTGCGGCCTAGTCTGCATCTGTACGTGTGAGATAAACCCTTTAGAAACTGTTGTTCTATTCTGCTATTAAAATAACACCCATTTTGGACAAAAATCTTAAATTGTGGCCTAGTCTGCATCTGTACGTGTGAGATACATCACTTAGATACTGTTGATCGATTCTGCTATTCGAAAAACACCTATTTAGGGCAAAAATCTTAAATTGCGGCCTAGTCTACATCTGTACGTTTGAGATACACTATTTAGTTACTGTTGTTCTATTCTGCTATTAAAAAAACACCCATTTAGGGCAAAAATCTTAATTTGCGGCCTAGTCTGCATCTGAAAGTGTGAGATACACCCTTTAGATAGTGTTGTTCTATTCTGCTATTAAAAAAAACACCCATTTAGTGCAAACAAATTAATTTTGCAGCCTTTGCTGCATATGTCATTGTGAGATACATCCTTTAGATACTGCCGTTCTATTCTGCTATTTAAAAAAAAACACCCATTTTGGGCAAAAATCTTAATTTGCGACCTAGTCTGCATCTCTACGTGAGAGATACACCCTTTACATACTGTTGTTCTATTCTGCTATTAAAAAACACCCATTTTGGGCAAAAATCGTAATTTGCGGCCTAGTCTGCATCTTTACGTGTGAGATACACCCTTTAGATAGTGTTGTTCTATTCTGCTATTAAAAAAAACACCCATTTAGTGCAAACAAATTAATTTTGCAGCCTTTGCTGCATATGTCATTGTGAGATACATCCTTTAGATACTGCCGTTCTATTCTGCTATTTAAAAAAAAACACCCATTTTGGGCAAAAATCTTAATTTGCGACCTAGTCTGCATCTCTACGTGAGAGATACACCCTTTACATACTGTTGTTCTATTCTGCTATTAAAAAACACCCATTTTGGGCAAAAATCGTAATTTGCGGCCTAGTCTGCATCTTTACGTGTGAGATACACCCTTTAGATAGTGTTGTTCTATTCTGCTATTAAAAAAACACCCATTTAGTGCAAAAAAATTAATTTTGCAGCTTTTGCTGCATATGTCATTGTGAGATACACCCTTTAGATACTGTGGTTCTATTCTGCTATTTAAAAATATCACCCATTTAGGGCATAAATCTTAATTTGCGACCTAGTCTGCATCTCTACGTCTGAGATACACCCTTTTTGCTGTTGTTCTATTCTGCTATTAAAAATACACCCATTTAGGGCACAAATCTTAATTTGCAGCTTAGTCTGCATCTGTACGTGTGAGATACACCCTTTAGATAGTGTTGTTCTATTCTGCTATCAAAAAAACACCCATTTAGGGTAAAAAACTTAATATGCGGCCAAGTTTGCATCTGAACATGTGAGATACACCCTTTAGATCGTGTTGTTCTAGTCTGCTATTAAAAAAAACACCCATTTAGGGTAAAAAAGTTAATTTTGCAGCCTTTGCTGCATATATAATTGTGAGATACACACTTTAGATACTGTGGTTCTATTTTGCTATTAGAAAAACACCCATTTAGGGCAAAAATTTTAATTTGCGGCCTAGTTTGCATCTGTACGTGCGAAATACACCCTTTAGATATTGTTGTTCTATTCTGCTATTAAAAAAACACTCATTTAGGGAAAAAATTTTAATTTTGCAGCCTTTGCTGCATATGTCATTGTGAGATACACACTTTAGATACTGTTGTTCTATTCTGCTATGAAAACCACAAATTTTGGGCAAAAATCTTAATTTGCGGCCTAGTCTGCATCTGTGCGTCTGAGATACACCATTTAGATACTGTTGTTCTATTCTGCTATTAAAAAAACACCCATTTAGGGCAAAAAATAATAATTTTGCAGCCTTTGCTGCATATGACATTGTTAGATACACCCTTTAGATATTGTTGTTCTATTCTGCTATTAATAAAATACCCATTTAGAGCAAAAAAAATGAATTTTGCAGCCTTTGTTGCATATGTCCATGTGAGAGACCCCCTTTAGAGACTGTTCTATTCTGCTATATAAAAAAATAAAAAAATGTAGGGTAAAAAACTTAATTTTGCAGCCTTTGCTGCATATGTCATTGTGAGATACACCCTTAGATACTGTGGTTCTATTCTGCTATTAAAAAAACACCCATTTTGGGCAAAAATCTTAATTTGCGGCCAAGTCTGCATCTGAACGTTTGAGATACACCCTTTAGATAGTGTTGTTCTAGTCTGCTATTAAAAAAACACACATTTTGGACAAAAATTCTTAAATTGCGTCCGAGTCTGCATCTGTACGTGTGAGATACACCATTTAGACACTGTTTTTCTTTTCTGCTATTAAAAATCACCCATTTTGGGCAAGATCCTAAATGTGAGAAATATGAGGAGAGGGTCAAATAAGGGACGTGGCCCCGGTCGTGCTGGTGGAGCTACTGTTGCAGGGAGAGGACGTGGTCGATCTGTGTCAGCTATACGCACAAGTGAAACACCTTCCTCAGGTGCGAGTAGGCGTCAGAACCTTCAGCTGTATTTGATCAGGCCTAATGCGTCTCTATGAATGGTGAGGCCAGAACAAGTACAAGCGATAGTAGATTGGGTTGCTGACAGTGCCTCCAGTTTTTTCACATTGTCCTCTACCCAGTTTCCTGCTAAAAGAATATAGTTGGCACCTGCAGCCGATGTCCATTGAAAACCTCACCCCCTTGCAAATCAGCCAAGCAGTCTGAGCCCCAAGTCATGCAGCAGTCTCTTATGCTTTTTGATGATTCTGTTAGCAGAGTTCCCCAGGGCCATCCACCTAGCCCTGCCCCAGAAGTGGAATAGATTGAGTGCACCGATGCCCAACCACTTATGTTTCAAGATGAGTACATCGGAGGACCATCTCGGATGATGACGAAACACTGGTGCCAACTGCTGGGGCTTTCGAAAGTGTGCAGACCGACAAGGAGGGCAGGGGTGAAGACTGGGTGGAAGATGATGTAGAGGACGATGAGGTCCTCGACTCCACCTGGAATCAAGGTCATGCGAGTGAGGTGGTGATAGCACAGAGCCACCAGCACAGCAGAAGAGGGAGCAGGGTGCAAAAGCGGAGCGGACATCCCCTAGACAGTACACCTGACCAAGCACACCAATGCCAGCTCCAAGGAGTTCCCTGGTGTGGCTGTTCTTCAGATAATGTGCTGACGACAATACACGAGTGAATTGCACGCTGTGCAATCAGAGGCATAAATGTTCTCAACCTGAGTACAACCTGCATGACCAGGCATCTCAATTCAACTACGAGCTGCAGTGGAGTAGACTCTTCAAAAACCCAAAAAGGTCTCTGGCTCCTCCTACTTCCTCTACTGCTGCAGTCTCGGCCTCTTTTTCCACCTCTGGAGTGACAGTGCCATCTGCCACCCCGCAAACAGAGGATCTGTCAGCAACACCACCACCTGGGTCAGCAAGCATCTCCACAATCTCCCAAACACTGGAGCGGAAGAGGAGGTACCCCCCTACCCACCCTCGATCCCTGGACCTGTATGCCAGCATTTTCAAATTACTGGCCTTTGAAATTCTGTCATTCCATTTGGTGGAGACGAAGAGCTTTAAAAGCCTTATGTCGGTGGCTGTCCCACAGTACGTTGTGCCCAGCCGCCACTACTTTTCCAGGTGTGCCATCCCTTCCCTGCACAACCAAGTGGGGGACAAAATCTGGCGCTTCAGTTTGCCTCCTGTTGCTTCCTATTCCTACTCCACTTCCTCATCCGGTCAGCGTAGCACCTTCACCACCAACTTCAGAACAGCCAGGGGTATACGACAGCAGGCACTTTTAAAACGTATCTGTTTGGGGGACAAACCCCACACTGTGGAGGAGCTGGAGACGGGCCTTGAACAACAGACCGATGAGTGGTTGGTGCCAGTGAGCCTCAAGCCTGGCCTGGTGGTGTGCGATAATGGGTGAAATCTCGTAGCAGCTCTGGGACTAGCCGGTTTTATGCACATCCCTTGCCTGGCGCATGTGCTGAATTTGGTGGTGCAGAGTTTCCTTAAAAATCACCCCGATATGTCAGAGCTGCTGCATAAAGTGCGGGCCGTTTGTGCGCGCTTTCGGCGTTCTCTCCCTGCTGCTGCTCGACTGTCAGCGCTGCAGCGTAACTTCGGCTTTCATGCTCACCACCTCATATGCGACGTGCCCACAAGGTGGAACTCCACCTTGTACATGCTGGCCAGATTGTGCAAACAGCAGCAGGCAATAGTGGAGTTTCAGCTGCAGCACGCACGGGTGAGTCGCTCTGCGGAACAGTACCACTTCACCACCAATGACTGCGCCTCCATGCGATACCTGTATTCTTTGTTGCGCTGTTTTGAGTACTCCACCAACATGACCAGTGCCGATAACGTCGTTTTCAGCATTACTATCCCACTTCTATGCGTTCTTGAAAAAACTCTGCTGGTGATGATGGAAGAGGATGTGGCACAGAAGGAGGAGGAGGAAGAGGGATCATTTCATAGGCTTTCTGGCCAGTCCTTCAAAAGTGGATCCGAGGCTGGGTTCCTGCATCCAAAAACGCCAGGTACACAATTGTCCACCATGGCACAGTTCTGGAGGATGACAAGGTGGAGGATGAGGAGGAGGAGATGGACGAGGAGGAACCATGTTCACAGCAGGGTGGCACCCAGACCAGCTCATGGCCATCACTGGTGCGTGGCTGGTGGGATACAGAGGACACAGATGATACACCCCTCACAGAGGACAGCTTTTCATTGCCTCTGGGCAGCCTGGCACACATGAGCGATTACATGCTGCAGTGTCTCCACAACGACCGCTGAGTTGCCCACATTCTAACTTGTGCTGATTACTGGGTGGCCACGCTGCTGGATCCCCTTTACAATGACAATGTACCGTCCTTAATTCCCTCACTGGAGCGTGAGAGCAAGATGCGTGAGAACAAACGCGCGCTGGTAGACGCGCTGCTGGTGGCATTACCACCTAACAGCAAGGGCACAGTGGGTGCACAAGGCGAAGGCTGAGAAGGAGGAAGATGTCGCCAACACAGCTGGGGCACCGCCCTCATCTCAGAAGGCAGGGTTAGCATGGCCAAAATGTCAGCATGCCACAACAACCAGCACCACCAGCTGATATGGCACATATTAACAGGAGGCAGCATTTCAGCAACATGGTGGAGCAGCATGTGAACACACGCATACACATACTGAATGAAGTGTCTTCCCCCTTCATCTTCTGGGTCTCCAAATTGGGCACATGGCCTGAGCTTGCCCTTTACGCCTAGGGGGTGCTGGCCTGTCCTGCAGCCAGTGTATTCTCTGAACGTGTGTTTAGCATGACTGGAGGGGGTTATCACCGGTTATATTCCCCAATATTTTGGGGTGTACCCTAATTTTAAATTAAAAAAAAATAAAAAATTAAAACCAAAAAGCAATGTAGACTACCTCCTCCTCCTCCCCGACCTCTTCCACCTACACCGCCACATCCATCGCCTCCTCAACCTCCTACTCCATATGGACCTTATTTATGTATTTTATATTATTTAAAGTCATTTCCCTATCCACATTTGTTTGCAGAGCACTTGCCATGCTCTTAACCACATTGTGAGGCCATTTGCAGCCCTCTAGCCCTTTCCATTACATTTTTACAGCCATTTTAGTGTTTAAAATTTCAGATCCCCCATGACTTCAATGGAGTTTGGGTTCGGTGTCAAGTTCGGGTCCCGAACTCGAACCTTTTTGTGAAATTCGGCCGAAACCATCGAACCTGAACATCCAGGTGTACGCTCATCTCTACCTATGCACTAAGTGAAAGGGCTGCCAAAAATTACAAGGAATCGGCACTACAATACACCCTTTATTACACTTAAAAGGAGGGCATCATACACACCCTTGAAAAATTGATTGATGGCCTGCTGGTGACCCTCAAAAACTATTGGAGCAAGGGCCTGCTGATTTGACCATCTAAAACATTAGGAGCGAGGGCCTGCTGCTGAGCTGACCCTCGAAAACATTACGGGGGAGTGTTTGCTGCTGATCTGACCTTCTAAATCTAAAACATTAGGGGCGAGGGCCTGCTGCTGAGCTGACCCTCTAAAACATTAGGGGCGAATACCTGATGCCGATCTGACCTTCTAAAACAATAAAGGCGAGGTCTGCTGCTGAGCTGAGCCTATAAAACATTATGGGTGAGGGCCTGTTGGTGACCCTCAAAAACATAAGGAGCAAGGGCCTGCTGGTGACCCTCTAAAACATTAAGAACAAGGGCCTGCTGCTGACCCTCTTAAAAATTATGGGTGAGGGCCTGCTGGTGATCCTCTAAAACATTATGGGTGAGGGCCTGCTGGTGAATTTTTAAAAAGCAAATTTTTATCACAAATATAGTGCTAAATATTCGTTATATCAAATATTCAGCATTTTTATTCCATCTGAACACATGATTCCTTTCTGCTTCTTGCTTGTGGGCCAATGAGAACGAAGCAATGTCAAATTCACAATACTTAGTGCACCAATTAGTAATCTGTAGTCAGACCTGCTAAAATGTTAAGTTGCACGTGTTCTGCCGTGCCAACCATTTTCTCCAGTCTCAGGAAACTCATACCAGCTTGAAAAATGTAACCAAGTGACCCCCGCCTGTACTTCGCGTTACAAAATTGCATTATGCTATTTTTCACATTGCCGATTTTTCGCTTTCAATAAATAATCTAAAATTCTCAAAAATCGCACATATATGACGAATATTCTACAAAATATTAATGAAATATTTTCAATTTGAATATAGCACCTGCCACTCATCACTACTGGTGACCCTCTAAAACATTATGGGCAAGGGCCTGCAGGTGACCCTCAAAAACATTATGGTCGAGAGCCTGCTGGTGACCCTCTAAAACATTATGGGTAAGGGCCTGCTGCTGAGCTAACCCTCTAAAACATAAGGAGCGAGGGCTGCCTAATAAGCATGTTGATATGATGGAGGAGGAGGACTAGAAAAGGGAGATTGTACCATATACCCATTTGGGTGCATGAAGCTAGGCATCGTGGATGAGTGTGTTTCTTGTGCTCTGGCAGCATGCACAGTTTCACTGCGCCCAGGGCCATGGCCTCTGTGTGCACCATCAGCAACACAGCCACTTCCCCATCTCTTACTGCTCACCTTGCGCATATTAAATGGTAGCATGTCACACGTACAGTAACGCAGGTTTTTTAAGTGTATGCGCAAATAAAGTACACAGAATGTCATAGATATTTTTAGGATGCCCACACGTTAAACAGGAGATGTAGCACAGAAAATGTCGCTATCCGCAGCATCTATGAAAAAAGTACACTGAATGTCACAGATAATTTTAGCATGCGCAAACGTTATACAGAAGCTATAGCGTAAGTAATGTCGCTGTCACCAGCGGCTAATAAAAAATGACGCTGAATTAATGTCAGTGATATTTAGGATGCACAAACGTTATACAGGAGATGTAGAGCAGGTAATGTCGCTGCCACCAGCAGCAAAAAAATTTGACTGAATGTCAATGACATTTTGGATACGCAAACGTTATACAGGAGATGTAGAGCAGGTAATGTCGCTGCCACCAGCAGCAAAAAAATTTGACTGAATTAATGTCACAGATATTTAGGATGGTCAAACGTTATACAGGAGATGTAGCGCAGGTAATGTAACTGTTCGCAGTGGACACCGTCTATGGAAAAAGTACACTGGATGTCACAGATCTTTTTAAGCTGCACACACGTTACACAGGAGATGTAGTGCAGATTATGTCGCTGTCACCCACAGCGAAAAAAATTAGACTGAATGTCACTAATATTTAGGATATGCAAATTTTATACAGGAGATGTAGCACAGGTAATGTAGCACTGTCTGCAGCGGACACCATCTACAGAAAAAGTTCACTGGATGTCACAGATATTTTTAGGTTGTGCACATGTTACACAGGTGATGTAGCACAGATAATGTCACTGTCTGCAGCGGCCAAACAATTGCAAGTCCTAAAAAGGACTTTTGGGTCTTTCTAACAATGCCACGCAATTTAGTGCAGGTTATAACCCCTGTATAGTCAGTCTTCATTGCTAATGGCACCTTTAATGCACCTTTAAACTGGGGCTGTTGCTGGTATGGGGTTTGGCTAGATATGTGGGAGCACAATATACAAATTATTGTAGTTTTGGCCTGCCATCACCTGCAGGTTATTTGACAGTAAACACTGAATATTAATCAGCTCTGCCATACGCACTTATCCAACCCCAGGCTCTCCTGTCCTACAGGTGGGAGCCCTTCTTCTGCCATCTGCTTTTCTTCCTTTTCCACATCATGCAATAGCGATGAGAATATGTCATCATGATCATCCAGCTCTTCCTCTTTCTGCATCTTGCTGACTTTTCTAGACCATGGAAACCAAGAAGGATGTAAAGCCAGCAAAAGATGAGGATAGTCATCATCAAAGTTGTATTCCCACCTCAGACAATGGGGGCATATTGTTAGGATATTTCCAGATTGTCTGTTAGGTGCAGTGCGCCCTCCCCGACTTTCAGGGATCTGTTGTCTCCTAGCGATATGCCCCCATTGTCTGAAATGGGAATACGCCTTTAAGACCTGGCCCCCCAGGGGAGAAAGGGTGCCGACTGAATGGTATTGGTTGGCATGCTGGCAGTGAAATAGCGAAGGCTTCCATACTATTGTTATGGAACTAAATATTTTAGTTTATGGCTGATGCAGGAATAAGTAAATATAGGAATAAATAAATAATACAGACGCAGAAAAAGGGTCCATTCACACGTCCACAATTTTTTTCTGGATCCATTCTGGTTTTTGCGGACCCATTCATTTTCAATGGGGCCGGAACGGATGCTATGTGCTGTGGACATTGTAATTGTGGACAAAAAATGGCATTTTCGATTATAGTGCCGGCGATGTGCGGTCCGCAAATTGCAGATCGCACATTGCCAGTGTCCGTGACCGCAAAACACCTACGGACATGTGAATGGACCCTATTTCTCCCTTTACTCTCCGTGTACTCTCCCTCTCCAATATTCTTCTATTAATCATTTCCAACATCACTGTCCTATGTTCAGCTCACAGGACAACGGCAGGTACTCCGCAGGATGAGGGTTTTATAGGCCTGTGACATCACAGGGGATGGCTATCTGCAGATTGGCTGGCTGCACTGCATTATGGGTGACTTTGCGTTCCTGGGCTTGTCCTCTACAGTTTGTTTCACTTTGTAAGACATGCAGCCATTTTAAGAAAACCTGATTTATTACCAGGAAGCACAAGAAAATTCAGATTAGTTTTGAATCAAAGTTTTCCTAAACCTCAGACCAAATTCCACTTCAAATGCTTGGATTCGCTCAATACTAACAGTGACTATTGTCACTATTTGAGGTTAGCTTGGTCTAACTAGGGATGCACAACCTGTTACCATTGCTGCTACTAGTTTGGGCCCACGCCCTACTGCATGGAAACACTGCTGAACGGTGCCTGTGTGACCAGCTTTGCCTTTGTTTGAAGATTAAAATAACAAATCTTTCAAAATGAGAAGCTTTCTAAAAAAAAAGAGGGTACAGTAATCAGTGATTGATAGCATTCTCTGTGAAAGTGTGTATACAGAGATAGCTGTCAGCCACTGATAGTTGTATACGGGGAGATGTTATCAGTGATTGATAGCATTCCCTGTGTAAGTATGTATACATAGATAGCTGTCAGTCACTGATAGTTATGCACAGGGAGGTGTTATCTGTGATTGATAGCATTCTCTGTGAAAGTGTGTATACAGAGATAGCTGTCAGCCACTGATAGTTGTATACGGGGAGATGTTATCAGTGATTGATAGCATTCCCTGAATAAGTGTGTATACAGAGATAGCTGTCAGTCACTGATAGCTGTACACAGGGGAGGTGTTATCAGTGATTGATAGCATTCTCTGTGTAAGTGTATATACAGAGATAGCTGTCAGTCACTGATAGTTGTATACGGGGAGATGTTATCAGTAATTGATAGCATTCCCTGTGTAAGTGTGTATACAGAGATAGCTGGCAGTCACTGATAGTTGTACACAGGGGAGGTGTTATCAGTGATTGATAGCATTCTCTGTGTAAGTGTATATACAGAGATAGCTGTCAGCCACTGATAGTTGTATAAGGGGAGATGTTATCAGTAATTGATAGCATTCCCTGTGTAAGTGTGTATACAGAGATAGCTGGCAGTCAATGATAGCTGTACACAGGGGAGGTGTTATCAGTGATTGATAGCATTCTCTGTGTAAGTGTATATACAGAGATAGCTGTCAGTCACTGATAATTGTACACAAAGGAGGAGTTATCAGTGATTGATAGCATTCTCTGTGTAAGTGTATATACAGAGATAGCTGTCAGCCACTGATAGTTGTATAAGGGGAGATGTTATCAGTAATTGATAGCATTCCCTGTGTAAGTGTGTATACAGAGATAGCTGGCAGTCACTGATAGTTGTACACAGGGGAGGTGTTATTAGTGATTGATAGCATTCTCTATGTAAGTGTATATACATAGATAGATGTCAGTCACTAATAGTTGTACACAAAGGAGGAGTTATCAGTGATTGATAGCATTCTCTGTGTAAGTGTGTATATATAGATAGCTGTCAGTCTCATAGCTGTACACAGGGAAGTTATCAGTGATTGATATCATTCTCTGTGTAAGTGTGTATGTAGAGATAGCTGTCAGTCACTGATAGCTGTACACAGGGGAGGTGTTATCAGTGATTGATAGCATTCTCTGTGTAAGTGTATATACAGAGATAGCTGTCAGTCACTGATAGTTGTATACGGGGAGATGTTATCAGTAATTGATAGCATTCCCTGTGTAAGTGTATATACAGAGATAGCTGTCAGCCACTGATAGTTGTATACGGGGAGATGTTATCAGTAATTGATAGCATTCCCTGTGTAAGTGTGTATACAGAGATAGCTGGCAGTCACTGATAGCTGTACACAGGGGAGGTGTTATCAGTGATTGATAGCATTCTCTATGTAAGTGTATATACATAGATAGATGTCAGTCACTAATAGTTGTACACAAAGGAGGAGTTATCAGTGATTGATAGCATTCTCTGTGTAAGTGTGTATGCATAGACAGCTGTCAGTCTCATAGCTGTACACAGGGAAGTTATCAGTGATTGATAGCATTCTCTGTGTAAGTGTGTATGTAGAGATAGCTGTCAGTCACTGATAGCTGTACACAGGGGAGGTGTTATCAGTGATTGATAGCATTCCCTGTGTAAGTGTGTATACATAGATAACTGTCAGTCACTGATAGCTGTACACAGGGTAGGTGTCATTAGTAATTGACAGCATTCAGTCACTACTATCAGTACTGTTGAGAAAAAGGGAGCTTCAGATCATAGATCCGAAGTCTCTTTGGTTAAAACTTTGTTTGAATGCTGTACAAAGATCCTTCTCTATACAGCATTCAAATGAATGGGCTCCAGCGAGGTGAAATTAATTATCTCCAAAGTCATTTTAAAATTTGAATCCAAAGTCGGCTTTGGAAGCGGCAGGTACCTCGGTACCGAAGCCAACTTCAGAGTCAAGTTTAAAAATGTTTTTCAAGTTTAAAAATAGAAGTCTGAAATTATTCCCTGAAGCAAATTTTTAGAGAGACTTCGGAGATAAATTTCACCTTGTCAGAGCCCATACATTTTAATGCTACGCGGAGGAGGATCTCTGTACAGCATTAAAACTAAGTTTGGAATTAAGCGACTTGGATCTGTGATACGAAGCTTGCTTCGCTCAACACTATCAATTACTCATATCTGTACAAGGGGAGGTGTTATCAGTGATTGATAACATTCTCTGTGTACGTGTTTATACATAGATAGATGTCAGTCACTGAATTCTGTACACGGGGGAGGTGTTATCATTGATTGATAACATTCCCTGTGTAAGTGTGTAGATAGAGATAGCTGTCAGTCACTGATGGCTGTACACAGGGAGGTGGTATCAGTGATTGATAGCATTCTGTGTGTAAGTGTGTATACATAGATAGATGGCAGTCACTGAAAGCTGTACACGGGGAGATGTTATCAGTGATTGATAGCATTCCGTGTGTATACATAAATAGCTGTCAGTCACTGATGGCTGTACACAGGGAGGTGGTATCAGTGATTGATAGCATTCTGTGTGTAAGTGTGTATACATAGATAGCTGTCAGTCACTGAATTCTGTACACGGGGGAGGTGTTATCATTGATTGATAGCATTCCCTGTGTAAGTGTGTATACAGAGATATCTGTCAGTGTCACTGATAGTTGTACACAGGGGAGGTGTTATCAGTGATTGATAGCATTCTGTGTGTAAGTGTGTATACATAGATAGCTGTCAGTCACTGAATTCAGTACACGGGGGAGGTGTTATCATTGATTGATAGCATTCCCTGTGTAAGTGTGTATACAGAGATATCTGTCAGTGTCACTGATAGTTGTACACAGGGGAGGTGTTATCAGTGATTGATAGCATTCTGTGTGTAAGTGTGTATACATAGATAGCTGTCAGTCACTGATAGTTGTATACGGGGAGATGTTATCAGTGATTGATAGCATTCCCTGTGTAAGTGTGTAGATAGAGATAGCTGTCAGTCACTGATGGCTGTACACAGGGAGGTGGTATCAGTGATTGATAGCATTCTGTGTGTAAGTGTGTATACAGAGATAGCTGTCAGTCACTGATGGCTGTACACAGGGAGGTGGTATCAGTGATTGATAGCATTCTGTGTGTAAGTGTGTATACAGAGATAGATGTCAGTCACTGATAGCTGTACACGGGGAGATGTTATTAGTGATTGATAGCATTCCGTGTGTATACAGAGATAGCTGTCAGTCACTGATAGCTGTACACAGGGGAGGTGTTATCAGTGATTGATAGCATTCTGTGTGTAAGTGTGTATACATCTATAGATGGCAGTCATTGATAGCTGTACACGGGGAGGTGTTATCAGTGATTGATAACATTATCTGTGTAAGTGTGTGTACAGAAATAGCTGTCAGTCACTGATAACACCTCCCTGTGAACAATGAAATCAGAGACAGAAGGGAGTAAAATATATAAATTGCATGTTTTACAGAAGCATTTTTTAGTGACAGGTCCTCTTTAACACTTGCAAGTCTATCGCAGAAAAGTTGCCAAATCTATTAGCCATATAACATTTTGGCTCACAAGTTGCTAATGGCATCTTTGTTGAGGTCAGTGCTGACTTCTTCTCCACTAAAGAATGCTGCGAACGCACAACAAACTCTCCACATCAGCATCTCTGGGGACCTTGTTAGGTCAAACTTCCTTGTAGTGCAAAAGACTGGCAATCAATTGATATTGGACAAAGACACATCAGTAGATTAAGCTGAGAGAAAATAAAATAAATCAGTAGAATTTTTAATGCTGGGGAAGCAACACATTTCCTTTATTATACTCAGTTCATTTGCTTTTAAAATCTTGTACTTTAAACATGAAAATCTTTTGTAGGGGGTCTACTATCTCTGTCAGACAACCACATTAAAAACACTATTGACCGCCTCCCTTATCATGTCATGTGTCAGTGCACACTGGTAACACGATCCTGGAACAACGCTCCCTCATAATGTACATACTGATGGGTTGTTGCTTAATGCAGCTGCCACCTACTGAATAGCAATGTTTCAGTGCATAACATCAAATACAGTACAGTGGTCCCTCAAGTTACAATATTAATGTGTTCCAGGACGATCATTGTGTGTTGAAACCATTGTAAGTTGAGTAATCTGTTCCAAAGCTCTAAAAAATGTAATCCAAGATAAGAGAAAATAAAGATTTAAGAAAAATAAGCAGATAACTATAAGAGAAAAAAAAATCCTTTACATATAACAGTCAGGAAAAGCTGATAACTAGCAACATATACAGTTATTTTACCAGAGAAGTGGTCTTGACTGGTTTGATCTGAGTCTGATATATTGTATGTTGAGTCTAGTTTCAATTTACGATGTCCCAGAAAAGACCATTGTATGTTGAAAATATTGTATCCTGAGGCCATTGTATCTTGAGGGATCACTGTAATCACCACACACAGTAATAACACAGGGCTAAAGAGTCACACTTTTCGATGGACTGGAAACTTAAACTGGCCCTGGAAAAAAACTAAAAGCGGCCCTATTTTGTAGTTTGGTCCAAATTGACAGAAGGCAGGGCCAACACAAGTAGGCAGGGCCAGCAATACTATATTGTGGCACATTATACCACCTCAACAGAGCCAAATACCACAGTAATTCACAAAATACTGCCCCAGCAGCACAAAATACTGCACTAAAAACAGCCAATGGCTGGCTGTGAGGAGGCTCAGGTGGACCCCTGGGCATCGGCCCACTGGAAAGTTTCCTTGTAGGGTCTGTAGCCAGTCTGTCTTCGGTGACTGTGTAAGAACGAACCCTGGACTAGTTTTCCTTGGATAATTTTCCTGATCCATTTACCAAGGCAAGTTTGGCATTTGCTCACCTTTGTGACATAGGCATATACTGCTTTCACTGCATATGGTAATATGCTGTGATTGACAGCTAGCCTCACACAGCACCGATTGAAACCTTAAGCCTCATGCACACATCCAAGGAACACGGACCGTGAGATACCGGCCTGGATTCCTGCTGAGTGCAGAAGCACACAGCGTTATTGGCTGCTATGACGCCATGCGCTTCGTGCCGCCGCTGCTGTACTGTACACCATGCGCTCCTGCACTCAGCAGGAATCTAGGCCGGTATCTCATGGTTCGTGTCGCATAGACGTGTGCATGAGGCTTTTCTCAGATATTGGCCGTTTAGCCCAATTAGATCCCGACGTCAAGTGGCTAGAAATCCCTATTTCCTCCTAACCCTGCCCCACTCAAAATTATGTTAAAAAGTTAAACAATGGTGAAGTAGCTTTTTTGTTTTTAGCATTGTCTAGCCATAAAATATTAAAATGGAAATTTAAAATATATGTACTCCAAGAAGGTGCCACTAAATAATAAGTGGTAAAACATAAATAGAAAGACAATATAAAATTGATATATCTGTAATCATACTGACCAACAGAATAAAGTTAACATGTAATTTTTCAAGACAGTGGACACCCCAATAACAAAACCCAAAAAAGAAGTGGCAGAGTTGCTGTCTTTTCTTAATCCTGCTTCCTAAAAATCTAAATTGATCAAAAATTCATATGTAACCCAAAATAGAACCAATGTTAATGGGAACTCATTCCACAAAAGGATAAGCCCTCACATAGCTCTGTTAAGTGGGGAAAAATGTTTGCTTGTGCTGTGAGTCTTGAGGAGATGTGGCATAGGATGGGAGTAGTGGTAGTGGCTACTGCTATAGGATGTGTCACAATGGTTTTATTAAGGCCATTGCTCCCTAGGGCAAGTGCAGTGAGTGGAGGGTGCACCCTTTCTATCCTCTGGGCAATCCCTATAGTTGGGGCTCCTGCCTGATGGTTGTTTGGGGTGCCCTTGATGTAGGTGGTTGTATGGGTGCCTGGCAGGAGTGTAGTAGTGCAATAGTAAGCATATGGTGTGGTATGAGTCAGAAAAACCCGGCCAGATTGCAGCTTTTTACTTGATTGCAAAATAGGAGTTGTAGTACATCCAACAATAATCTATACAAATCCTTTTCCCAGTACGCATGCTTGGTATGCTCTTGGCATGCTATCTTGGTAATGTCTCTTTTACTGGAATCTCTGTCTGGTAACTGTAATCTGGCAATTATGACTTTAGTGTCCACTGACGAATACAGGTCTTTAGAGACATGTCTGGCCAGGTCAGTGTTCAGTGTAATGGGTATCTTAACTGTAATACCTCACAAGCAGCAAATACTGGTTAGCTGTAGTTGCAGGTTACCTTGCTGACTCCTACGCTTTAGTCATGCAGATTCTGAGTTCTTGTCTCTTTCTTTCTCTAGCAGAAGTTTTTTCAAAATAAGTTTTGATTAACTTGAGGGGTATAGTTTCTAAGATTGACCACATAACTGAACTGATCTTTTAAAAAGTCAAGAAAATTAACTGAACTGGTCCTTTAAAAAGTCAAAAGAAAATTTCTTGAAGCAATATATATATATATATATATATATATTTATTTATAATTTGCAAATTTACAAAACAATGCCATCATATAGTATATTGGCTCAAATCTACCACTAACATGAAGTATGATGTGTCATGAAAAAACTATCTCAGAATCAATTGGATTCCAAAGGTATTACCACATAAAATGACACGTGACATGTCAGATTTGCAAAATTAGTCAGGGCAAGGAAGTGGAATAATGGCAGGGTCTGGAAGTTCTTAAATCATGTTTGATATGTATTTCCCATTTTAGGCTATACATTTATTATTTATGTATGTAAAAGCAATACATCTCTGCAAGCATATGGACAGGTTACTGGGTTGTCCTTAAACATCCTGAGATCAGTATATAACATTAATAAACATCATAGGCTATAGTTAATTCTGTAATTTATTAGGCAAAATAATGAAAAATGTTCCTGTTGACTGTCACAATAAAGAGAGGAATGATAAAGAATTATTTTCCTCAGCTTTCAACCTATGCCATTGGGTACATTTCATTCTAGAAACCTGTCACATCATGATCATTGATCTCGAGTGATTGCCAGCTGGGTCCTTGGAGCAGAGCCAGTTAGAAAAGAGCCTCATTTATAGACTGACCTTATCAGAAATAGCATGTGAGCTCCAGTCATGCACATCTTTTGCACTAAATTCTACATTTACCATGTATTCTCCCCTTCTCACATCTACCAGAAGTAAATGTATCTGTCACACATCTTGTTTATTACACTGTAGAGACTTGGGACTCTTGGATTATTAGTCACGGATTATTGTAAATTCTGTCCTGTGAGAATGATTAAATCCTTCATTAGCAAAGTTGTGCTAACTAATTGCACTGCCAAGCAATGGAGCAATTTGTAAAAATGTGACTTTGGTGGAGTAAATGCTTTTAAGGCCAATTGTATTTGAAAGTAATGGTCGCTGGAGGTTTAGAGATGTCTACAGAAGGCTTAAGCGCCACATAGAGGATCATCCATTTCAGAAACACATGGACAGTAAAGTGTGGCGAATAAGACTGATTATACCACTCTGGTCTGTTGAGACTGATTCCAGTCCTCTGTCCTACATAATTATATGTTTGATCGACATTAATCAAGATCTTCTCCAATAATCAAGGAAATCATCTGCAGCCTTTTCAATAGATTATATCTCATGGAATCAGGATACCTATTTTCATTTTTAGCTCTTTATAGCTTTGCATATTTGTATTGTTTTTTATTTTTATGCACTGATATTCCAATTACACTGTTAATGTTATGTCTTCATTTAAACCGCAATACATTGAAGTGCAATGTGTGTAGAATATTCTTTACAGAGAGTTCTTTGGACAATTGCAGGTATAGTGTACAGGCTTCAGTGAGTCTAACCTCTGAAAAAAATGCAAATACCGTTTTTTATTTTTGCATATAAATGAACCTCAACAAGCCATTTGTCATAACTAAGTGCTGCAGGGGAAAACATTTACATATAATAACAATCCTCAGGTCACCCGCAACAAAGGCTTTCAATTTACAGGTTATAATAAATAAACATCGCTTTCGGGTTTCTTTTCTTCTCCTTCTCAGCACTTTGTGCTGCCTTATACTTTTATGTCTTTCGTGCAACTATGTTTTAGTGCAACTAGCCCGTCCAAAATGTATGATCAATTAAACATTACTGAAATGTTTTCATTTTTATACTTCTTAAAGTATGGACTATATATTGCTTTGAGATACTTGTTTCTTTGCATTCCAGAAAACAGACCTGATAATAAAAGTCTGTGCTCTAGGTTGTCTTTACTGACTTTCAGTTTCTTAATTACTTACAAATTACTTTCCTTATATAATATGACTAGCATGGACGATATGTAATAAACAACAAATGGGTCATGATGACAGTTCTGGACCAGGTATTTAGCACTGAGATGTGAGAGCATCAGAATTTTAACTGCAGATTTAGTTTAAAAAAAATCATACATTTGATACCAGAGAGCTTTAAAGGCCTATAACACTGACTATTTACATAGACATTGTGCTGAAAAAGTTTTTGCACATAATGAAGTGTGGTGGATGTCCATGGTTGGCCACATTTTAAATTAAACAAACTTTGCAAAATATCAATACAATGTGCAAGGTCTGACTACTCGTGTCCTGAACTTGCCATAACACAGTGAAGGGAGATGCATCAAAGAAACAATGAGGTGCCTATATTAGCCTGTAAGACCTTACAAAGGACCTTTATAGCCCATAAGTGGTGTGCAGCAAGGATAACAGAAGGAAACACGCAAACACAGTTATAACTGTTTAAGGCTGGTTTCACACAGGCGTTGCGGATTAGGTCCGGATGCGTTCAGGTTGCGTTCAGTGAAACACGCACTATTTTGCAAGCAAGTTCAGTCAGTTTTGTCTGCGATTGCGTTTAGTTGTTCAGTTTTTTCCGCGCGGGTGCAATGCGTTTTGATGCGTTTTTCACGCGTGTGATAAAAAAACTGAATGTTTACAAACAACATCTCTTAGCAACCATCAGTGAAAAACGCATCGCACCCGCACTTGCTTGCGGATGCAATGCGTTTTTCACGCAGCCCCATTCACTTCTATGGGGCCAGGGCTGCGTGAAAAACGCCGAATATAGAACATGCTGGGATTTTCACACAACGCAGAACTGATGCTTGAAAAACAACGCTCATGTACACAGACCCATTGAAATGAATAGGTCAGGATTCAGTGCGGGTGCTATGCGTTCACGTCACGCATTGCACCCGCGCGGAAATCACGCTCGTGTGAAAGGGACCTAACTGAACTCATATGGAGCAACAAGCTTGGCGGTTAGAAGTCTCACAAGAGGCAAATGGCTTAATGGTTGCATTGAACTATTAAGAGGCAACAGTCTTGGTGGTTAAATATTCTTAGGAGCAACAGGCTTAGAATTTTCAACGTCTTACAGGCTTACTTTCTTCTCTGGCATTCCACCCAACTCAATTAAAATCGATAACACTATCCTGGAGGTTCCCTCTGTTGACATAAATAAAGATGGCTTTTTGCTGCTTGGTGTAGTCCATGGCTGTTCTCCACATGTTGCATACTTATTAGACATCCTTTCCATATTGCCTACATACACAGGTTCTCAGGATTGGTTTGTTCCCTACTACCTAGCTTACCACAGGTTCTCCTTGAATACTGGCGGGTGCAAGGGCTAGAAAGCACTATGGCCTGCTGTCCCTTCTCAAAGGTCCACTCTGCTATGAGTGTCGCTGCTCCATCGCTTATGTGGTGCTCCAATTTATGAGCATTACTCATACACATCTCTTAGCATTTACGCATTGTTCTCACCATTAAGTCCTCCTAGCATAACCTAATCTGACCCCTGACAACCCAGTGTTGTGGTATAAATAGCCATTAACCCCACACAAGTCAATAGTTTTCAGCACATTACCTCATTGCATACAGTGCTTTCCATATACGTTAATTTAGTGTGATTTGCCTCACAAGTATCTATCAACATCCTGTCTGAGAGTATTTGGCTCAAACAGACATTATCCCTGAAACATGGCTCAGCACTCACAGAACACATGTTACACACAGCCTAGTAACTCAGGGAGCCTAACCCAAAGTGATGTATATAGTACATTATTCTAGCATCGCAATAGTGCCTCAACGTGACATAAGGTACTTTACAATGGCATATCATACTTTGGATGTCAGAGAGTGTCACAAATACACTTATTGGAAAAAATATATATAACGCACCTAGATAAAAATGCCAAAGATAAAAACTGTGAATACAATTATGTCTCAGGTAGATATGCAAATGATTACAGGATCTAACCACAAAAGGCGTAAAAGAGCTTCACCCGACGCCAAGACTCTCAAAGGCTACTTTTGGGTAGTGTACACATTGTTGAGAGACAGTTGGCTGCTAAACCTGTCAAATATATTTTGCCCATTTGACAGACTTTGAGAAGGAACAAATCACTAGACTGAGAGAAGCAGGGTGCTCATTTTGAAGCTATGCTCATTATCTAGGGTGTTCTGACCAAGCTGTTAGCAGATTTTTGGACTCACAAATGGCAAACAGGCTCAAGAGACCCCAATACAGACCACCAGCTGAGAGGATTGTTTGATCCACTGGCAAGCACGAGTAGCTCCCATAGTTTTGTTGTCCATCATCCAGACACAGTTGGCATCTTCATTACACACTCTTGTCTCTGCCCAGACCATTTCCAAGCACTTATCAGAAAGAAATTCGGTTCCCATTAAATGTCCTGCCATTGACAGTCAACCACTATTGTCTTTGTTTGCAATGGTGTCGTGAATGAGAAACTTACTATGGAGTGGGACTACTTTGGAGTCTTTAACAATGAATCCATATTTTGAATGGAATTCAAGGATGGACGCCTCATGGTGAGCTCTTCAACCTGGCCTTTGCTATGGAGCAACACTCTGTCACAACTACTGGTGTGATGATCTGGGGAGCCATTGAATATGTCAGTCACCCCTACTAGTGATACAAGGGACACTTAACAGCTTATAAATATGTGCTGGACATCCTGTAGCCACGTATGTTGCCTTCTCATTGCAGGGCTTCCAACTGGCATTTTTCAGCAGGATAATGCTCGTCCACAAATAGCAAAGGTTTCCGACGAATATCTCTGTCAGATTGCTACAATTCCCTGGCATTCCCATTCGGCAGATTGAACATTTATGGAACAAGCTGGGACTCCAGCTTTGGCAGCTTATGAGTTTGCAGGATCTATAGGTTAGGCTGCAACATCTGTGGGCAAATGTGGTGCAGAATACCAAATAGAACCTGAATGTCTACAAGCCTAACCGTATCTAATCTTGTATCCAGACTAGAGGCGGCCCAAATGAGTACTACAGCCTCTTTCCAATTATACAGTTTTCCCCAATAAACGTATCCTTTTGTTTTAATACTGGAATCTGAGGCCAAGTTCATACTTTAGTTATTGGATCAATTTCCATCAGTTATTTTGAGACAAAACCTGTACTGAAGCTTACTCAGAGATAAGGTATAATGGAAAGAGCTATACTTGTTCTGTGTTTTTTACCTGAACTTGGTTTTGGCTCACAATAACTGATGGAAATAACTGACCAAATAACTGAAGTGTGAACTTGGCCTTACATATCATCTATCATGGTGTTGCTGTATAGCTGACAGCCTCTATTTTCACGTACTAGCTGCATATGTCATGTTCATTGTATGCTTGTGTTGTGCATGCTGCCTGCAGACTTCTGTGTGTGGGGACAGTTTCCTGTGCATTGTATGCTCTCTAGGGAACATTTACTAAGGGGCTTGCAACATTTATAGATGTAAAAAGTGTTGCAAGTCCCCTTTTCTGTTTTGCTGTGCAACAAGGCTAGTTTTGCGCCATGTATGACCGTTGGGCATAATAGGGGTGGGAGCGTGATGGGGCTATGGCGGGGCTTTTACTTTTGCGCCTGGCTGGCGCAATTTTTACTCCAATAAAACGGACTTCCACAGATGCCCCTAATTTATGACGAGGCGCACGTCTTCTAATAAATTAGACGTAACTAATGGCAGTGCAGAGGGAAAAACTAAGACAGACGTAAAAGCTGGTCTTAGTAAATGTACCCCTCTATGTTTGTTCATGTAAGAGTTAATGGGGAACATTTATCAAGCTAATCTATTTTTAGGAGTAAAATTAGACAGGCATATTTCATTGAGCTGTCTTTCTTTCTCGAGGATTTATGAACAGTTGCACAGAAGTTCATTTCTTAGACTAGGCTTATTGCTATTAGTCTGACCTCTAGCGGTTGTTTTTCAGTTAGGCAGGATTATATTCACTTATACTGGTCTATATTATTTGTGCATTAAAAATGTTGCATCTGTGCAGAGAACACTCTCATATCTCCCTGAAAGCAAAAAAGTTGCAAAAAAGTTGCACTTCACTATTCAAAACAGACTAAGAAAAGTATGCTAATCCTGGAATGGAGTAGAAATTGTACTGTTTTTGCTACAAAATCAGGCACAAAAAAGGTGCACCTACATTAATATATTGTAAAAAAAAGTTGCACAAGTTAGAAAACTTCTGAATTAGTCTAAAAAATTTAAATAGGTGAAGGAGACACAAAAACCTCAAAAACAGACACAATTTCAGTAGTAAATGTGACAAAAAAATAAGACTGTCTAAAACAGCATTTTTAGACCAAAAACAGGTGCAAACACTATCGTAAATGTGCTCCAATGTTTCTGATGTATGTCTGAACATCAGGTGGTCAGGTGTCTTGAGGTAATATATCTCATAATACTCACATTAGCAATATTTTCACAGTATACTTTCACGCAGCGGTTGAGGCGTTCGACTTGGGTGGTATTCCCACCGTAATTAGTAACACATAGCAATGGAACATAACTGTGAAATGAAAATGTTTTTTTGAGAAAAGTAGTTAGATCCTCTAACAAATCAGTGAAGGTTTTGCTTTCATTTTCTAAATAACCTCTAAAAAAATGAAAGATAGAATCAAATAGTTGCCATGGGCAATGCTTGCCCTATTCCACGATGCCAGTTTTTATACAGTACATCTCACCTGTATTAGTTTTGCTAGGAATACCATATTTCTTCTCTTTACGGCTCATGCACATGACTGTTGGTCGTTTTGCGGTCTGCAACTTGCTGTGTACAGTACATTCAGCATTTTGCAGAACGGAATGTCCTGCCCCTAATAGAACAGTCCTATCCTTGTCCATAATGCGGGCAATGATAGCACATGTTCTATTTTTTTAGGAAAGGCCATGGGAACATATGGAAATGGAATGCTCACGGAGTTGGGTCAGTTTTTTGCAGCCCCATTGAAGTGAATGATTCCGCATATGGGTTGCAAAAAAGAAATGGAACAGACATGGAAAAAAAGTTAACATGTTTATTTTAGTAACTCCTTGCATTCTCCAAGTAATAATAATTTCAAAGCAACTTTGTATATAACTCTATGTTGTGTCATTATTCCTACTAGGAGTTTATGAAAGAATTGCCATTAGTCGGCAATAAAGGTCCAACTGGATGTTACCAATTGGTGGTGTGTGTGACACTGGCCACAATGATTGTATAATACTAACTGGTATCAACCAGATAGACCTTTATTGTAAATTGCTGGCAGTTTAGTCTAGTTAGGAATAATAAAGGAATGGCACAACATAGACATATAACAATAGATTCTGCAGAATTGTCATTACATTTGGAATGCAAGTAGTCACAGACATATCAGGAGAGGTGACAGGTCTTCTTTAAGAAGTATTTAACCCTATACTGCTGAACTAATATCCTAATATATTGTAAATCATACAGTGCATGCATAATACGTAAAGGCAACTTTTCATATCTAGGATGACTGTTGTGACTAATCCACTGTAAATTTACTCAAGGCATTGTTCATAAAAAGATTGATATGAGCATAAACACAACTAATTATATAATGATATGCACTGAACCTCATTATATTTTAATTGGTCAGACTGGGGGTTACTTGTAGCTAATATTAATAACTAATTATATGACGGCTGTGTAGAAAAGGGCACATTTTCTTCAATAGGACTAAAAATAGTCTTCATCTATAAGATTTGATGTCAATACCTAAAGATGCATCTGGCATGTAGAAGGACTATTGAGCTGCTATGGAAGTAACCTGCTGCCATCCAACATAACCTTACATTAATTTAAGCTGAAAATTGTATGTGACCAATGAAGGAGGATACAACTTCATGATTAAATTATATTTAGAATGTATGCACTTTTCAAATAATGAAGGCAGCCTCATATATCTGAATCACATTTGAGACAGAATCATTGTTAGCCTTTTTATTTTTATTGCAAATGCTCATTGTTACAGTACATTGTTACATAGTTGATACGGTTGAAAAAATACATGTCCATCAAGTTCAACCAAGGGATAGGTGGGGACACGAATCCCAGAAGGAAATGAGACTCAGATTTCTACACGTTTTCATAAGCATTAATGTTGTTTACTTTTAAGAATTCATCTAAACCCTTTTTAAAACTCTCGACTGTTCCTGCTGTGACCATGTCCTAAGGAAGTCTATTCCACAGCTTCACAGATCTTACAGTAAAGAAGCTTTGATGCTTCTGGAGACTGAACTTTTTCTTTCCAGTCGGAGGCAGTGCCCCCTTGTCTTTTGAGGGCATTTGACATGGAACAGTTTTTAACCATATTTTTGGGATTCCATTTATATATTTGTATAGGTTAATCATGTCCCCCCTTAGATGTCTCTTCTCAAGATTAAATAAATTAAATTATTTAAAATCTTTCTTTATAACTAAGACCCTCATGCCCCTTATAAGTTTAGTCACTCTCCTCTGTACTTTTTCCAGCTGCAGTGTGTCCTTTCTATGGACTGGTGCCCAGAACTGAACTGCATATTCCAGATGAGGCCGCACCAATGCCTTGAAAAGTGATAATATTACATCCCTGCTCCGCGAGTACACGCCTCGTTTAATGCATGACAATATCCTGGTGGTTTAAGAAGCAGCTGATTGACATTGGATTCTGTTATTTAATCTACCATAAACAAGGACGCCCAAATACTTCTCTCTCCCAGTGTTACATCACCTAGGACATATGAAGCATAGAGATTATTACTATCAAAATGCATAACTTTACATTTATCCACATGGAACCTCATTTGCCAAGTTGATGACCAATCACTCTGAGTGTTCAGGTCAGCTTGTAGTTTATGGACTTTATGTAGACTGTACAGTACTACATAGCTTGGTGTCATCTGCAAAAATAGAAATGGTGATATTAATCCCATCCTCGATATCATTAATAAATAAATTAAATAATAGAGGGCCCAGCACGGAACCTTGGGGTACACCACTTATAACCCGGCACCATTCTGAATAGGAATCATTGACCACAACTCTCTGGACACAATCCTTCAGCCAGTTTTCAATCCAATTGCAAACTTTCCAAGCCTACAGACATTACGACCTTACTTTACCTATTAAACGTCTATGAGGGACAGTATCAAAAGTCTTTGCAAAATCCAGAACACTATATCCACAGCCACCCCTATGTCCAGGCTTCTACTCGCCTCCTCATAAAAACAAATCAAGTTAGTCTGACAACGTCTGTCCTTGGTAAACCCATGCTGGTTATCACTTATATTATTTATAGTCACATACTCCTGTATATAGTCCCTTAAGATTCCTTCAAATATTTTTCCCACAACAGAAGGTAAACTAACTGGTCTATAATTACCTGTGAAGGACCTAGATCCTTTTTTGACTATGGGCACCACAATTGCCTTGCGGCAATCACTTGGCACTGTACCAGTACCTAGAGAATTAATGACTGAGCTGAGCTCTTTAAGCACTCTTGGGTGTAATCCATCTGGACATGGAGCCTTGTTCACATTTACCTTATTTAACTTATCTTGGACCATATCTACAGTTAGCCAATTGAGTATATTACTCGATGTACTAACAGCTCTTTTTTTGTATATACAGAGCTAAAAATCCCATTTAGTAACTCTGCCTTTTCCTTATTTTCAGTAAATACATCCCCCCCTTACCATTATTTAGGGGATATGGGACCTACCTGCTCAGACCTTAGTTTTTTTTAGCATTTCTATATTTAAATAATTTTTGGGGATTTGTTTTGCCCTCTTTTGCCACCTGCTGTTCGTTTTGTATTTTTGCTAATTTTATCTCTTTTTTACAGATTTTATTAAGCCCTTTCTAATCTTCAAACTCTACAGCTAACCCCTCAGATTTGTGTTTTTTAAATGCCCTTTTTTTTGTCTTTTATTGCCCTTTTAGCTGTAAAGCCATGGGGGGGTTAATTTTAGCCGTTTATACTTGTTACCTGAAGGAATACATTTTTTAGTGCAATTACTCAATGTGGATTTAAAGCTCTCCCATTTATCCTCAGTATTATTTTGTCACAGTAGCTTATCCCAGTCTATGCCCAGAATTTATGCCCCCAACCCAGGGAAATTAGCCTTTTTAAATTTTAGTGTATTTGCTCAGGCTGACAGAGTCTGCTGCTTATAGTTTAGGGTGAATATAATTATATTGTGGTCACTATTACCTAGTGTTTCTCGAACAGTAACATTTCCAACTGTCAAGGATCAGAGAGGAAGGAAAGAGGGTGCACTCTGACTCCACCCTCAACACCTGTCCCTGCCTACTTACACTACCCGCCCTAGGCGACAGGGCGTAACTGGGCGACGGTCCTTTACTTACGTAAGTGCACAGAGGAAAGATACGGAAGGTCAACAAGCCAAGGGTCAGAATCAGGAGAAGCGGGAGTACAAATGGAGCAGGCAAATGTAAGGTCAACAGTCAGAGCCGAGGTCAATCCAGGAGAGCAAATACGTACAAAGGATGAGACAAAGTCGAGGTCAAAGAACGAGCCGAGGTCACAAGGTCAGGAGGTCAAGCAGAACAAGCAGCCACAGACTAGAACCAAGGAACAAGGAAGCACCAATGGACCAGTATCACAGGCAACCTGTAGCCAGCAGGTTGCCTGTATTTATAGTGGGGAGTGAGGGTCATGTGACGTGGCCAGCGTCACATGACCAACAGACAGACAAGTCGAGCTTCCCAGCTAGCATAGCCGCCCTGGGAACGAGGCCGAACACAGATCCTCGCTCCCGAAGCTAAGCAGCAGGTCTGCGGCTGATGGGAGACTGAGTGCGCCTTCGGCTCCCCGTTACACCAACAACCTCTGTCTGCCTCATTATAAATTACCAGATCCAACAGAGCATTGCCCCTAGTGGCAGCTTCTAAAAACTGGCTCATAACGTGGTCCTGCAGCAAGTTTAGGAATTTCCTCCCCTTTGCAGTTGAGGCAGAATCATGACCCCAGTCAATGTCTGGGAAGTTGAAATCTCCCATTATGACCACTGTACCAGCTTTTGCTGCCCACTTTATTTGGTTACACAGTTGCATTTATATCTACTCTGTGATGTTAGGCGTTCTATAGATTACACCAAGTATTTATATCCCTTTGAACTTCCACCCACAAGGTTTCCACATCCTCACCATCCTCACCCACAATTGCCTCTTTCACACTTGTCTTCAGATCACTCTTCACATAGAGGCAAATGCCACCACCTTTTCTATTGGCCCTGTCTTTCCTAAATAGTGCAAAACCCTCAATATTTACAGCTTAGTCATGCAAAGAATCCAACCATGTCTCAGCCACACCAACTACATCTATATGTTCTTCTAATACCATAACCTCCAGCTCCCCCATTTTTCTAGCTAGACTCCTGGCATTTATGAA
Organism: Bufo gargarizans; assembly: GCF_014858855.1. NCBI lineage: Eukaryota > Metazoa > Chordata > Amphibia > Anura > Bufonidae > Bufo > Bufo gargarizans. The sequence goes on along the minus strand of NC_058081.1, from coordinate 334,559,415 downwards.
AATACATTTTCTATTTTCTAATAATTACTATTACCTCTACAAGTTCAAAAGGACATGGCGAATATTGCAAGCCTGAGATAATAGCATTGTTTTACAGATATAAGTACAACACAAGCAGAATTTATTGCCAGAAACAGGACAATCGTTTGATTTTTATGTTAAACATCACTTTCAAAATTGATTTCAAATGATTTTTTTTCTCATTTTCCATATCCATATTCATTGAAATGTTCACATATATTATTGTATTCCCATTGATTTCTGAGCATCATAATAAGCAGACACTCATTTTTAGAAAAGAGCGAATATATGAAATTCACAGAATTTTACAAAATAATTTGCTTCATGCAATCCAAATTTTACTAAATTTGTCAGGCTGTGTAGGCCCCATCCACTCTTGCTCATGTCTTACCCCCCCCCCCTTTTTTTTTTATAGCAAGCATAAAATAGAACTGAGACTTTTGCCAAAATGTGTTACTTTTCTTGTCAGAAACTTGGAATAGAACATTACTAAATTCCTCCCACAATTTTAAGGTATTTCAAGTGTACCATGGAGATTTTGTATTTATTTTTTTGCTGTTGTTTTAGCAGCAAAAAGCTTTGGAAATTCCACCTTTCATTTTTCAGATCTCCTTTGGAAAATGAAAGGATCAGTCTAATTGATTGCTATGGACAAAGTAGTCAGTTTCCCTTTGCACCAGTTTTAATAAATCTCCGATAGGCAGCTCACAAAGTAAAAAAACAACTGTCTATCTCTTCAATGATTTCTACTTAGGCAAGTCTTATGAATCTTCGGAAAATATTCTAGGAGCCTTGGCCAAGTTACTAGATCATCATTCAAGGAGTTCCAGTGATCATAAATTGAAAGACCAGGAAGTCTTAGCATAGGTCTTATGATAAAAAGATAAATTAACAGAATCATTGGAATTATGCACTAGTAAAAGCCAATAAAAAAGCACAGTCATGGACATTACTGTCAAAAGAAATGTGGTACAGTCAAATACTGGTATGTCCCACCTAAACAGCATAGGTAGGAAGCAATTAGCATTTAGATGAGAAAATAACTGATTGCAGGTGTATAGAGACTGGAAAAAAAATTAACAACAATAAAAAAAGTCATATTTCGCCCCTTCATTGCCACAATGATGTTCACATTTTTTACATAATACCTAAATTATAAACTTAAAAAAACAAATCATATTATTCCACCATACCTTTAGGCACATTGGGAAAATGCCACCCAACATTTTAAACTCATAGGCGTTCTCATACAGTTTAGTTGCAGACTGTAAGGTTGTGTGAAAATTGCATAAAACATGTTTGACTAAAAGTGTGACCAAAGCAGAACCTGAGATACACCCTGGAGGTTATTTACTAAAGATTGTTTAGTAAAAACCCTGGTGGTGGATGATCTGACCTGTTTATTATGGGGAGCACATCTCATAATAAATTGGGTTCTTTGTCTACTGCCTATTTGCCAGAACATAAATTTATTTATGCCAGGAGCTGGAGTAGAATTGTGATGTAACATGAACCAGTTTTCTGGTGCACATGTTGTTAAATGACCTCCAAGGGCTGCTTACACTGTGTTAACTTTTGTAAAAGTGGAGTGGGTATAGGAAAAAGACCAAAAAGTCACAAATGTTGTAGCTAAATGGCACTTGAGACTAAATTTGAGACTTTTCTACACCCAAAAACTGACAGAAAATGTAAATGCCTCTATAATTAAAATATCAAAATGAGTTCATAAACATTACTGTTAGGCTATGGTCACATCTCTGGCAACCTGATGTGACAGAGAACAGGACCCTTTTTCTCAATAAATGTGGCTATAAAAGAACATGTATATTCTTTCACTAGTCAGGGAGCTGATAATATGAAAATAAGTTCCTAAATCAGTTGAAAATTTCAGAAAAAATTTATATTCGCTCTTTGCTCTGCTGCTTCATGTGGGTCCTGGAAGTGGGGACCCCCCAATCATACATTGATGACCTTACCCAAGGATAAAATACATTATATCAGTTAGAATTTTTCATTAAAATAGAGAAAACAATTTGTAACTAATGGAGTTGGTAGTATTTCCTTATTATAATAAAATTGTTTTGTTATGTCATTTCTTAGTGGATATTTCAACAGTAATAATGTATTCAGCCTCACTTTCTAGCAAAGTTTAATGTGGATAAGTGCAAAATAATGCACCTGGGGCTTAAAACCCAAGAGCAGAATATAAAATCAATGATACAGTCCTAACCTCAGTATCTGAGGAAAGGGATTTAGGGGTCATTATTTCAGAAGACTTAAAGGTAGGCAGACAATGTCATAGAGCAGCAGGAAATGCTAGCAGAATGCTTGGGTGTATAGGGAGAGGCATTACCAGTAGAAAGAGGAAGGTGTTCATGCCGCGCTACAGAGCACTAGTAAGACCTCATTTGGAGTATTGTGCTCAGTACTAGAGACCATATCTCCAGAAGGATATAGATACTTTGGAGAGAGTTCAGAGAAGAGCTACTAAACTGGTACATGGATTGCAGGATAAAACTTACGAGGAAAGATTAAAGGACCTTAAAATGTATAGCTTGGAAGAAAGACGAGACAGAGGGGATATGATAGAAACTTTTAAATACATAAAGGGAATCAACAAGGTAAAAGAGGAGAGAATATTTAAAAGAAGAGAAACTGCTACAAGAGGACATAGCTTTAAATTAGAGGGGCAAAGGTTTAAAAGTAATATCAGGAAGTATTACTTTACTGAGAGAGTAGTGGATGCATGGAATAGCCTTCCTGCAGAAGTGGTACCTGCAAATACAATGGAGGAGTTTAAGCATGCATGGGATAGGCATAAGGCCATCCTTCATATAAGATAGGGCCAGGGGCTATTCATAGTATTCAGTATATTCAGTATATTGGGCAGACTAGATGGGCCAAATGGTTCTTATCTGCCGACACATTCTATAATGTCTATAATGTCTATAAAAGTGTTGTTCAACAGCCCTACTGCTAGTGGAACTAAGGTGGATTTTTTGTTGTTGGCTTTTATGCTTTTTCAAATTTCCGCAACACAAACACTAAATGAATTTATTCTTAAGGTAAGTTAGAAAACTCTAGATTGAGCAATGCAAAAAAATTGCAGACTGTGCCCTAGTTCAGGCACTAGAACCTAGTCTTAAAACCAGATAGCTTCCTTGCAGCCCTGAATTTTAAAGTATGACCTTATGCAGTAGGCCTTAAATAAAAAATGTGTTGCCAGGTTCTTATAGTCAGTTATGCTCTATTAACATAGATTACACGTGTGCCAAGAAATGCTCTTTTGTAGGGCTTTATAAAAAATGTTTTTGCATATTTTTTAAAATGTACTATATGATAATATGTGTATTTCACCTGGTGGTTCAGTTTAGCTGGGTGAGATAACTGAAATCCAGCAATAGTGCTGCTTCAGCAAGGCATAGCTTGCTGGAGATTGTTTTGTTTAAAGTTGTATGGGCTGGATTTCTTTGGACTGGGAGACAGGTTGGTAGTAGCAGTCTCTCAGTCCACAAGCCTAGTCTACTGCAGATATTACCTTTAGCTGAGGAAATCACAGGTGAGGTCAGCTGGGCTATAATCAAGGAGAGATAAGACAATCCTCTATGTATGACTGTGAAGAGGAAGTGACCCTACAGAGAGGGTTGGAGCCGGAGACCCTGTGTGTCAACTGCATTTTTATTTTTAGAGCCCAGACGGGCAGGTGTGTATTTTGGTGTATGTTTGTGATGGTGCTGAAGTACCAGAATAAAGCATTATTTGGACTTGAACCGCGTTGTCAGATGAGAAATCTGAGATTACGACCCCTGTGAGAGAATGATCCCTTACAACTAATATATTATAGGGTAATACCGTAATGTTTATGATGCAAAATGTCTCCAATGAGGAGGCTCACCTTGTGGCGTTGTGCAAAATGTAGGCACAACTCTAGTGTAGTCTCATCTGGCGTTGTATGAATGCCCCTCCTGTATGGATGGTGTGTGGCCAAGGATGCGGGTACTTCTGGTCAGGGAGGCCTGGGGTCCCTCATAAGTTAAGTAGATCAGTAGATAGACAGAGGATATCCCGCAATGCAAGAAAACCATCCAATATTTCGGCTAGAATTCCAAAGATTTTTATAGGGGACAACAATTCCTTTCGTCAGGTACAGAATGCTTGCAAGCATTCTGTACCTGACAAAGGAGACTGTTGTCCTCGAAATGCGTTGTTCCACTTGCTAAATAAATCTTTGAAATTCTAACCAAAATATTGGATGTCCTCTGCCGATTAAAGAGAATCTGTTACCTAGAGAATCAATATTAAACCAAAACTATGTCCTTATAGTACTTCACACCTTCTTTCCATAGGTTTTTCCTTTTATTTGGAGTTGATATTATATCTTCATAAAATCCACTTTTATCCATATGCTAATGAGGCATTAAGGTGCACAAAGGGTTGCTATTTTCATTCAAAGGTGCCCATGAACTCCCCCATCAAGTGCCCAGGCCAGCCCCCCTACAAAGCCCAAGCATGCCTCTCCTCTGCTCATACATTACGCACTCAGCAGCGCCATTGCCCTGCCCCTGGCTACATCACGAGAGGCCGATAACCACACCCGTCCTTTCCCTTCAGCATAGCCTACAGGGACTGCTTGCACCTGCGCTCTTGAAATTCAACTGAGGGCATCAGCTTCATCCCTGTTTCACTGGGCATGCACCAAAAATGTCACTTGGTTCGGCACATGCCCTATGAAACAGTTTTTTTTTATGGTTCAGGGCTCATTCATTCAGTCCGCATCCATTCCGCAATTTTGTGGAATGGGTGTGGACCCATTAATTTAAATAGGGCTGCAAAAGATACGGAAAGCATACCGTGTGCTGTCCAAATCTGTGGTTCCATTCTGTTGCTCCGGGTAAAAGATAGAACATGTCTTATTCTTGTCTGCAAGAATCTTTTCCGGACAAGATAAGGCATTTTCTATTATAGTTGCAGCCATGTGCGGTCCTCAAATTGCGGAACGCACATGGCCGGGCAGTACTTATATTCACTCCCTTAGCAGTGTCATTATACAGGTGGGACTTGTAGTTCTACACATACAACATGCTGCAGAGTCTCCCAGCAGACTGACATGTCACTCAGGGCAGTACTTATATTCACTCCCTTAGCAGTGTCATTATACAGCTGGGACTTGTAGTCCTACACATATAACATGCTGCAGAGTCTCCCAGCAGGTGGACATGTCACTCAGGGCAGTACTTATATTCACTCCCTTAGCAGTGCGGGGGGAGGGGTAGAGATTGGTTTTATTGCATGTAAACAAGGGGCCAGAAAAGAACCAGGGAAATGAGGAAATATATATATAAAAAAAAATTTTTTGCATAAAACTTGCTTAGCTCAGTTATTTATCAGATTTTCAGTGCTATATTATTATTTTTTTTCATAACTCAGACAACCCCTTTAAGGCAACAAATGAAAATATATTTCTGAAAGAAATCTGCGATGGATGTTTCTTGCTGTAGATCCATGCATTTATTTTTTTCACAGCATGTGAATATGATTTTTTTATGTTTCAAAATCCTATTTACTTGAATTGAAAGGATTTTTCACATTATTTTCAGCGTGGAAATTGATATTTCACTGAAATCTCCCATGTCTGAACTCGGCAATGTAGGTTAAAAACAACAGCATTTCCTCCAATGTTACAGCCTCATTCGTCATGAAGCATTGTTAAAATTTCTAGGTTATATATAGTAACTCCATGTCATGACATTACAGCGTGACGCTTTATGGTGTCTTCTAGATCTATGCTAACTCTATGTTCTTAGCTTAATAAATATAAAAATGCCTCTATGAAATAAATGATAGGGGACAAAACCATCTCTGTCATGTCATGTCTCTTCCTGGCACACATAGGTGTTGTAAAGTCATGTTTTTCAACAGTGAATTTTATGTGTTATCTCCCAGGGCCCTTAAGTCATTAACTGTAAAATAGCAATTGTGTATGACAGGTGCTGCCGATCTCCCATGGCTCTGCAATAAAACTTCGCTGTCAGTGCCTTTGTACAGATTTCCATTGCAGGCAACACTGGCACCCTATATATTTTTTTCTAATTCACGCATGCCTCTTATATTGTCACTTGCTTCTGTCATCATTTACATGCAGATAAGATGGGAGACAGACACCTGGAATGAATGTGCTCTCTTACCCATTGCTCGGTTGCTTCAATGAATTCTGCTGGTGCTCTGCGACCTCTAATGTAATTGTTATTGGAGTGAGGGACAAGACAGAAGCATGGTTAAGAGTCCATAATGCAAATGCGTGTTTTCTTTCAGACTTTTACAGGCTTACCATAGATAAATTGAGCTGCCACAAGAAAAAATAAAATATTATAATTTTGCCATTGTTCGAAAATATAAAATATGTTAATACTACAGCTAGCTTAACAAAATCATTGTGGGGACACTGATTGTGCTGGGCAAACACTAGCGTAGAAAAAACTCAGAAAAATGAACTCTAGCGACTGATGTCCAACATAATCCATTAAATTCCTCAAAGGTCGGACAAACTCCATCATTTAGGCTCTGTGCACGTAGTCATAACAAGGAGCTGTGCAGAAGCAATATAAATTGCTGCAAGGACAAGACCATATCCTGTCCTATGAGATCTCGCCGAATGGGATTGCATGCCCTTTAAAAGTAAATCTAAGGCTCCTATCCGGAGCCATATTATGGACATGTTCTCAAACTAATGCATTTCAGGTCTGAAGATGCCTAATCAAGCAGGTAGTAAGGACTAAAGTGCATAAATGATGGGTTTTCTGTCATCTCGGAGATCATTAACATATAATGTATATATCAAGGAGAGAAAAATAGAACTGGATCGCACATCCACAATGCTATGCTAAATTCTAATTAAACTCACTTCTCAGCGCAATAGTTAAGTGTACAGCCCCCCATACTTCATGCTGTACAAGAGGCATTAGTGTACATTTTGATCAAAAGGCAAAAGCCCACTCACCGCGTCACCGCGCCATGCTGCGACTAGTTCAGAGTAGGTCCCACTCTTAGAGGCAACCTTAATGTGGTGAGTGGGGCAGGCCCGTTGCTACCCAACAGGCAAAACAAGCAATTGCTTGGGGCCCCGAGCTGGTTGGGGCCCCGAGCTGGCCCGGGGCCAAGCAGAGCCGGTGCCCGATGGTATATTCTAACCTCCAGGCGTTCCTATGGTGACGGGGACGCTTGCCTGCGGGTTAGAATATACCATCGGATCTGAGTTTTACGAGCTCAGTGAGATCGTAAAAACTCAAATCCGATGGTATATTCTCACCCCCAGGCGTTCCCATGGTGACGGGGACGCTTGCCTGGGGGTTAGAATATACAGGGCCACGCCGCTCACAGCAGTATATTTATAAACTAACTAATCAGTAACTACTTTAACTTTAATCATTGCTCATTGCTGAGCTCTTCACTTGGATTATTTGGATATCTTACTTTGTCTTAGCTCCGGTAATAGCAGGCAGTGCGGGGGGCGGCGCTCACTCACTGACCGACGTCACGCGCCTGCTCCTCCCATTAGGCGGCGCAGGCGCGTGACGTCAGTGAGTGAGCGCCGCCTGCACTGCCTGCTGTTACCGGAGCTAAGACAAAGTAAGATATCCAAATAATCCAAGTAAAGAGCTCAGCAATGAGCAATGATTAAAGTTAAAGTAGTTACTGATTAGTTTATAAATATACTGCTGTGAGCGTCGGGGAGGGGGATCTGTGGAGGGCACTGTAGGGGGATCTGTGGATGGCAGTGCCATCCACAGATCCCCCTACAGTGCCCTCCACAGATCCCCCCTCCCCTAAACAGTGCCATCGACAGATCTCCCCCCCAAACAGTGCCATCGACAGATCTCCCCCCTAAACAGTGCCATCCACAGATCCCCCCCTAAACAGTGCCATCCACAGATCCCCCCTAAACAGTGCCATCCACAGATCCCCCTAAACAGTGCCATCCACAGATCCCCCCTCCCCTAAACAGTGCCATCATGGCACTGTTTAGGGGAGGGGGGATCTGTGGAAGGCACTGTTTAGGGGGGATCTGTGGATGGCATTGTTTAGGGGGGATCTGTGGATGGCACTGTTTAGGGGGGAGATCTGTGGATGGCACTGTTTAGGGGAGGGGGGATCTGTGGATGGCACTGCTTAGGGGAGGGGGGATCTGTGGATGGCACTGTTTAGGGGGGGATCTGTGGATGGCACTGTTTAGGGGAGGGGGGATCTGTGGATGGCACTGTTTAGGGGAGGAGGGATCTGTGGGTGGCACTGTTTAGGGGAGGGGGGATCTGTGGATGGCACTGTTTAGGGGGATCTGTGGATGGCACTGTTTAGGGGGGATCTGTGGATGGCACTGTTTAGGGGAGGGGGATCTGTGGATGGCACTGTTTAGGGGAGGGGGATCTGTGGATGGCACTGTTCAAATTTCATGCACATTAAATGCAACAGCAGTATTTGCACTGTAAACCTCCTTTTTTATTTATATAAAGTGTGGGTGAACTTAAACTGTATGGCTATACTGTGGTTCCTGTAGGCTTTGCGTGCGTAAGGTGTGGAAGGGGGGTGGGGGGGGCCTCCATGTCTATTTTGCTTGGGGCCCCCAAATTCCTTCAATCGGCCCTGGAGTGGGGTTATGCCTTTTGAGCAAAATGTACACTAATGCCTCTTTTACAGCATACAGTATTAGGGGCTGTACACTATATATTGCGATGAGAAGCGAGTTTTATTAGATCAAAGCATAGCATGTGGATGTGCGATCCAGTTCTGTTTCTCCATTTGGTATATAAACATATAATGTCTATAAAGGGACTCTGTCATCTCAGAAATTGTTTTCAAAGTAACAATGTAAGAAACATAACCATTCCTTTCTTGTGAAAATCCAGTCCTCTAATTCTTCTATTTACTTTTATGCAAATAAGTTTTTGGGTACACCACAGATGAACGAAGATGAGCGAATCGAAGCTAACAAAGTGGAATTCTATCCAAATTTCAGGAAATATTCGATTTGCACCGATTGCAAATTTCCTCGCATTTCGTGGTAATGAATCGCATTTTTTCCTAAAATGGCTGCTGCACATTTTAGGACATGGAGCAAGGTACTCTGTGAACGCAGGATCACCCATAATGCCATGCATGTGGCCAATCAACAGCCAGCCCTGTTATGTCACAGCCCTATAAATAGCCTCAGCCATCTTGGATTCTGCCATTTTCCAGTGTACTTAGTGCAGGGAGAGATGTCAGCAGGCACTAGGGACAGTGCTAGGAAAGACTTGAAAACTTATATTTTGTTCAATTGAACTTCAGGTAAAGATCATTAGAAGTGTAGGGAAAGGATAGGGAGGAATTATTCCACAGTATTGAAGCAGAACAAGGTTCAATAGGGGTGTTTACAGCCTGGGTAATAGGAACAATCCTATTTCACCTTGCTGCACTGACTGGGGATCCAGATTGCCATTATACTGCTGCTTATTTTAGGCTTGCAATACCTCTGTAAATCTAGAAAACTGTTCTTGCTATTGGGGTCTTATTAGGCTTTGTGCGGTGTAGATATATATATTTATATATATATATATATATATATATATGTGTATATATATATATATATATATATAGTGGGGGGGGAGAAAAAGGGCTTATTCGCCATTGTGTGGTTAAAATTACAGCCCTTTTTACCATGTATTAGTGGTAAACAAAGTATAATTTGCCGTTCGCAGCTGCAGTTATATGTTTTAAAGCCCTTTTTACAGTGTATTAGTGGAAAAATATGTATTATTTGCCGCTCATAGCTGCAGTTATATGTTCTAAAGCCTTTTTTGGCATGTGTTAGTGGGGGGAAAAAGGGGGCTTATTTTAAAGCCCTTTTTGGCCTGTATTAGTGGCAAAAAACAGCATTTTTTGCTGTTCATGGCCGCAGTTTCAGGTTCTAAAGCCTTTTTTTGGCGTGTATTAGTGGGTGAAAAGATAAAAAGCTTATTAGCTGTTTGGTAAAATGAGAAAATTACAGCCCTTTTTGCCGTGTATTAGTGGCAAAAAAAGTATTATTTGCCGTTCACAGCCGCAGTTATATGTTCTAAAGCCCTTTTTGGCGTGTATTAGTGGGGGAAACAAAAGGGGCTTATTAGCCGTTGTGTGCTGAAGTGAAAAAATTACAGCCAATTTTGGTGTGTAATAGTGTAAAAAAAAATATATTTGCTGTTCATGGCCACAGTTATATGTTCTAAAGCCTTTTTTTGGCGTGTGCTAGTGGGGGGGGGGGGGAATTGGCTTATTTCAAAGCTCTTTTTGGCCTGTATTAGTGGCAAAAATCAATTCATGGCCACAGTTTTAGGTTCTAAAGCCTTTTTTGGCGTGTATTAGTGGGTGAAAAGATAAAGGGCTTATTAGCCGATGTGTGGCAAAATGAGAAAATTACCGCCCTTTTTGCTGTGTATTAGTGCCAAAAAAATAATTATTTTCCCTTCATAGCTGCAGTTATATGTTCTAAAGAACTTTTTGGCGTGTATTAGTGGGGCAGGGGGGGGGGGAAGGCTTATTAGCCGTTGTGTTGTGAAGTGAGTAAATTATAGCCCTTTTTGGCCTGTATTAGTGGCAAAAAAATAAATATTTGCTGTTCATGGCCACACTTATAGGTTCTAAAGCCTTTTTTGTGCGTGTATTAGTGGGGAAAAAGAAAAAGGGCTAATTATGTGTTGAAGTGAGAAAATTAAAGCCCTTTTTGGCCAGTATTTGTTTCCTTTTTATTTACTTCTCTATCTGACAGGCCCTGCACAGGGGAGGGGCACAGGCCTAAATGTTTCTGGTGAAGGCACAGGTCCCAGCAGAGTAAGGGGGTGTGGCAGCAGGGGTCACTTCGAGAGGTTTGAGCTCCCAGTGTCTGCTAGTGGTCATGTCTTGACCAGCAACCCAGCGGTTCTTGAATGATTGACTCGATCTTCGACTTAGTCGCGAGTGACATCAGACACCGCCAGCAAAGATTTGGTGGATTCGTCAGACCCAAACTTTAGTTGGCATGGCCCAGGAGCAGGCTCTGTCATTTTCTGTTCCTCAGCCAGAGAAGTACTATATGCTGTGGGCTCAGCTCCACTATACAGCGAGGACGAGCTACTAGAGGACAGTCAGCAGCTACTACCCAGCCAAGATCCGGAGGAGACATCTGCCGCTTCCTCTGGTAAGCGGGCAAATAGTGATGAGGAGAGTGGCGTAGGAGCTGTTGATGCGAGCAATCAGGCTCCTGGTTCAGAGACTGTTGAGGAGAATATCAGTGACGTGCAGACAGTACTCGATGATGATGTTGCCGATCGCAATTGGGAGTCGGGTGACAAAGGGTCTTCATCATCATCGGAAGAAAAGGGTGGCAGCTTGCATGTTAGAGCCATCAAGTCTTTAGCATGGCCGGGAGTCAGCAGGGTGGCAGCAGTGGGAGGTCGGGAGCCAAACGTGTCTTGGGTAGACCACCTACATCGCAGGAGCCTACCGGTCCAGAAAGTAGCGGTGCAGAGGTTCATGGAGGCAATGGCAGTAGAATTCAGTCAGTTTTAGAGGGAAAGAACTAAATAGGGGGGAGTAGAGCTCCAAGAGAGCTAGCTTGGGCGAGGGAGAGATTTTAGTTTTTCAAATTAGATTGCATTGTTTGAAAATTTCAGACCACCATGATAAAATTGGTGGACATGACCACCAGACATGATAAAATGTCCCCCTACCAGACCCTCATCTCCAGCATGCGTCTGAACCCGAGGAGGAGAAACGGCAAGTTACATCAGTTTTTTTTTTTACCATCTGGTAAGGAGTTTGTATCCATTCTCCTGGATCCTGACGCATCTGGAAGAGGAGTTTGGCTCGACAAAGAGACGTAGTTGTTCTTCTGCGGTAAAAGATGTGTTTAGGTCCTTCTCCCAGAAAAAAATGAGACACACAATGGTTCCTGTCTGTGTAGCAGCTGTAAGGCCTGTATGTTCCCATCAGAATTGGCTTATGATTTGGTAGACATATTAAATTCACATGTCATCTCTGTGTTGGATCCACTCCTTTTTTTTTGGCCTTTAGCAATACTGATGGATCACTGACCAAATGCTGACCGAGTGAAGGTGGATGCTCAGCAGACAGGATCTGAGGAAGGGCAAAATAATCAGTGACGTCAACACAAGCTTACTGCTGACACCCTCTCCACTCAGGGGGTTTCTACTTATATAAGCATTTAATAGAACAGATTCTGTAGACATATATGTGGAATCATTGCTATAGTAGAATCTTGGGGCCTCTGCCTGGTTATTTATACCTGATGCTAACATCGACCTATAAGGCTGAGCTCACACTTGAGTTATTTGGTCAGTTTTGGCCCTGTAACTGCCCAAAGAAGTGAAGTGTGCAGTGATTCTCAGAGCAACTCCTGTCATTTGCGTGTCATACTGACTTACAGTACTGTTTCACTACCATAGCAGACTAACTATGCATGTTGCTGCAAGGCACAGTGTTCTACACCACTACACAGGCTCTCTGCAGCCAGAAAATATCTGTTTGTTAAAGTAATTTGCCACAAATTAATTTGGATCAAATCAAATCTTTTTGGAAAATTCGGCTATCCGACAGAATCAAATTTTTGAGAAATTCGCTCATCTGTAGTTTGCACTATTACTCCTCTAGCGATGCCATCCAGCCCTCCCCCTCTTAATTGATTGATAATTAGGGGTAGCCAGGTTCACCTAATGGATTGGCCCCACATGTGGTGCATTGAAAACTTACTTGCATTAAAGGTACAGATTTCACGAGAAAGGTATGATAATATTTAAGGGACCTGCCATACATGGAGGTATGCTTACTTTGAAAGTTATTATGGAGGTGAAAAACTCCTTTTAGATTACAATCAGATGTTCAAGCTGTTCCTGAATTATAAATATAAAGTAAAAACTAGTCCTAGTTATTGATTACTATTAGCATGTCTCACTCTGGAGAAACTGGCACAAGCTACACCACCATGCCTCACAGGGACAGTCCATACATTTCCTAGATAAACTTTGTAATGCATAATTTCTCTTTGGGTGGCTTGGATCCCTCACAGAGCTAAGTGCTGGACATCTCAACAGTGGGACAGGCTGGTACCCAGCATATCTTTGAAAACCCCTCTAATGAGAAGAAGTCCACAGTACAGACTATATTTACATTATGTCATTTATGGCCAGGAAATTAACGAACTGGATTGTCTTGAAGTAGATTGTCTCAAAGTAATACATAAATCTAGATTTATGGTCTATTAGTTCTACTTATAGAGAGCAGCTAGTATGCAGAATGGTTTTATAGGCCATGTAATGCATCTCTGGGAAAACAGCATGCCAATTAGTTCTCTTTCCAAAAAAATAAGAAAGCTGAACCTCGGTTGCCACCAGATGCAAGGTATCAATCCTGTAAGTCAATGCTCAACCATTTAAAGAGGCCTTGAAGCATAACTTGGCTAATAGCTAAGCCAGTACCTAATCTGCAGACAGCTGTTTCCAAGTGTTTTCCCCTCATTAGTGCAAAGCAGTGGGGACTGATTTAACTGACTGACCTCTACTAAACCTGACAATTTTTCTTGTCCCTTCTGAAAGGTGACCAGGAGAGAGAAAAGTTTAGCCCAAATATGATGTGTGCCGTTATTTTCAACATTATAAAGCTGGCGTAAATTAGTTAGTAGATTCTCTTAATGAAACCTGAGGCATATAATGCTACAGCCCCAAAATCATGGACTCTGAGTCTGAAAAACTTCAATGTATAACCTTTAGCTCCTCCTTCATTACATTGGTCTACTTGTATGCCATCCCAGATTATAAATAATTGCCCACCTGTTTTTCCATACATTAGTTGCTTTTAACCAGCATGGCTAGCGTATTTAATGGAAATAAAATGTGCCAGAGAAAATTTTGAAAGCCATTTAATTCTTTCTGTACACTTTTTATCTGGCAAAGAGATTATTGTAATAAAATATTTACCATTCAGCTTCTGCCTGAAGCCTTTTTTCTATTTGCACAAAGATTTTGCTTTTCATATTAATTCATTTGAAGATGGAACCTTGCAGGAACTTTGCAATCCCCTTTTACACAGTCCTATATCTGAATATTAAAAGTCATCTTTATAATAAATGTGCTTTAAGAAAAAGACACATTTAATTAAGGAATCATAGTATCAGCATGCTCAAATGTTAATATACTTTAGAGAATATTGAAACATGGCACACCATATAGATTCTTTTCATTATTGTTTCCTTTATAAATGGATTGAGGTCATAAAAATTTAAATTTTAACTTATTAGATATGTTCTTTCAGATATATCTTGCTGCCCAGTTTCCTTGTTACTGTGATTGAACTGACAAGGAGTCAGGTTAAGCCTTTTGAGTGGAATTATAGATTTGCTGCTCTGTTAAGCCCAAGCCTTTGTATAATAAATTCCACAATTCCTATAGGTTAGAGATAGGGCACCAGGTGGCCTCTCAAGGGTTATATGCAGCCGGTCTAAACAAAAGAAGTAAATGTCCCATTTGATTGATATGATCTTATCATGTTGTGTTATCCTATGAATATATCTCTCAGGAGTTAACACCAGGCTATTGATATTTTTCTTTGGCTGTGGTATTGCAATCTACAAACCCCTGTATTATTGGCTGGTAAATGGATCATACATAATAAATAGTGTTCAGTGAACGCAAACTGTACCGAACTTTAGGATCTTTGGTCCCCGGACCCGAACCCAAACTTTGCCAGAAAAGTTTGGGTTCGAGTTCGGTGTTCGGACATTTAATAGAGCTTGTTGAAAGGCTGCAATGCAGCCAATCAACAAGCTTTTAAGCTTTGTGCCCTTAGAAGCCATCACAGCCATGCCTACTAATGGCATGGGTGTGATTGGCAGGTGTATCATGTGACCCAGCCTCTATATAAGCTGGATCATGTATAGCACTGCCCATCAGCTCTCAGGAGTGAAGGGACAGAAACCAGGCAGCTGAAGTGAGGGACAGTGTTAGTGTGATTTTTTTTTGTGGGTGCAATACATCATCTTTGCACCCCTGACACAGAAAACTAATCATAAATCTGTCTGTTTATTCTGTGGATGACCTACAGCGATTTTTTGAGGGTGCAATGCAACTTTGTACTTTTATACCACTGACACACAAATATAATAGTTAACCCGTCTGTTAGTTAGGTGCACATCATATACCCATTTATTGCGTGAAGTACACCTGCACTGCATACATGACAGGAAAAATAATATAGTTAATCTTGTATGTTAGTTCAGTGGGTGACCTCAAAGAATGAGGAGAGCATCAAATAAGGGACGTGGCCCTGGTCGTGGTACTGCTGGGGTTGGTGGAGCTCCTGTTGCAGGGAGAGTACATAGTCGATCTGTGTCAACTACTCCCAAATGAAACACCTCCCACAGGTGCACGTAGATGACATAACGTTCAGCGTTATTTTGTAGGCCCGGTGTACGAATGGTGAGGCCAGAACAAGTAGAGGCGGTAGTAGATTGGGTGGCTGACAGGGCCTCCAGTTCCTTCACATTGTCTCCCACCCGATCCCCTGCTGAAAGCGCAGAATTGGCACCTGCATCCCATGGGAATCTTTCTTTCTCCTCACCCCCTTGCAAATCAGCCAAGCAGCCTTAGACCCAAGTCATGCAGCAGCCTCTCTGCTTTTTGATGACTCTGCTTGCAGGGTTTCCGAGGGTCGTTCACATAGCCCTGCCCCAGAAATTCACTGATGCCCGAACAGTTATGTTTCAGGATATAGACATGAGAGGACCACCACAGCACATCTCTGATGATGACGAAACACAGGTGCCAACTGCTGCGGCTTTCTGCAGTGTGCAAACCAACAAGGAGGGCAGGGATGTAGAGTAGGTAAAAGGTGACGTGGAGGATGATGAGGTTCTAGACTCCACATGGAATCAAGGTCATGCGAGTGACATGTGCAGTTCGGAGGAAGAGGTGGTGGTCACACAGCACCAGCCGCACAGCAAAAGAAGGAGCAGTGTGCAAAATCAGAGTGGCCGTCCCCTAGCCAGTACGCCTGCTACTGCCCACCACACCCAGGGACTGAGCATACCAAAGCCAGCTCCAAGGAGTTCCCTGGCATTGCAGTTCTTCAGTGTGCTGACAACAAAACGCGAGTCGCGAGTAGCTGCACGCTGTGCAATGACCTCTGCCTCCTTGTTCAAGATCATTATTTTTTACTTTTTTTTTTATTCTATGTTATTTTAATTCATTTCCCTATCCACATTTGTTTGCAGGGCAATTGTCCTGCTCTTACCCCTATTTTGCTTCTATTTGCAGCCCTCTAGCCCTTTCTATGACTTTTTTAGAGCCATTTTGGGTGGGATTTTGAGGAGCACTGTTAATTTGGAGGCACCCTGGCATAGTATCAGCTTAGCACAATTATTTTTGGGGACATTATCTTTATACTATTAGTGTCTGGGTGCAGTTATTTTTTAGAGCACTGTGTGCCAATAATTGTTTAAGGGGGCACTAACTGTATGGTAGTAGTAAGATAATAAATAATCAGTAAATTTCACTTGTCAATCATTTTAGCGCACATCAACATGGGTCTAAGTTCAGGACAGAAATATCCATGTTATAGATCAGTGAGTTGTGGATCACTGTGCTAATCAACTGGTTTTCTTTGGGTTAACCCTAAGGGCTGTTTCACACAAGCAGATGCCGTGCGTGGCAGCCGCTCCGTGAAAGAGTGCCAAGACCCGATGCAGACTGCAGAGGCACAGAGCATTAACATGACTGATAATGCTCCGTGCCCTCCGTGCGTCTCTGTGATCTCTTTACTACGAAATCACAGTGACAACTTTATCTCACTGTGATTTTGTAGTAAAGAGATCACAGAGAGGCACGGAGCATTATCAGTCATGTTAATGCTCCGTGCCTCTGCAGTCTTCATGGGGTCTTGGCACTCTTTCACGGAGCGGATGCCATGCACGGCATGCGCTCGTGTGAAACAGCCCTTAGGGTGTTACTTTGGCACTCTCCTGGTATACACACTTAAAACTCTGTACAGAGATCTGAATTTTTCTTTGGAAGAGCAACCAAATCACTATGCCCTGGGATAGTCCCAGTGTGGTTGGCAGCCAACCTACTGGGGTCAGGGCCTTCTGTGTAAGCACTGGGAGCTCATGTAAATAAAACATAGCAAAATCACAAGAAAACTGCAGTAGAAGTATGAAAAGTCACTAAGGCATAGATGGTGGGAGATACAGGTTAAACTGGCAGGCAGGGTGGTAGTGAAGAGACAGATGGGGCACACAGGTGGGATATTTGGCAGAAATATGGACAAGGAAGACAGGCAAGGTTAAACTTGAACATGAACAGAAGTGAACTAGAAGTGTAAGAAAACAAATAGAGGGCAGGTACAGGGATGAATCACAGACAGAAACAAATGCCAGCAAAATGCAAAGAATTTGCAGAAGCACTAGACTTTAACACCTTTGCTGGTCACCAGGGAACCTTAAAGCTCAGGCACTCTCTGCCTGGAGAGGCAATTTTAAATACCCATGGCTGGGTAAGGGTTTGGAAGTGGGCACACTGGCCCTTTAACCCCTTCCTGATGCAGTGATTTTAGTTTTTTTGCTTTTTTACTCCCTGTCTTCCCAGAGCCATAACTTTTTAATTTTTCCATTCACATAGCCATATAAGGTCTTGTTTTTTTCCGAAACAAATGTAACTTTCTATGGCCCCATTTAATATCGCATATAATGTAGCGGAAAAAAAATAAAAATGGGGTGGATTTGGGAAAAAACGCAATTACGCCACAGTTTTTTGGGTTTTGTTTTTAAGGCATTCACTGTGCATTAAAACTGACTTGTGCTTTTCATTCTCCCAGTCAGTAAAATTATGTCAATGCCATATATTTATCATTTTTCTTACGTTATAATGCTGAAAAAAATATTTTTTGCAGAACTATCTATAGTTTTTATTAATACCATTGTGTATGACTTTTTGATCACTTTTTAAATTTTTCGGGGAGGTAAAGTGACGAAAAATGGTGAATGGGCTGTTTACATTTTTTTTTTCGTTACACCATTCACCTTATGGGATGCATTTTTTTTTATATTTTAATTATACAGCAGTTTTGAATGCCAAAGATGTAGATTTTTTTTTATTGTTTAAGTATTTTGATTTTGGGGAAAGGAGTGTCATTTGAAATTTTATATATATATTTATATATATATATTTTTTTATTTTATTTTATTTTTTACATTTAAAACTTTTTTTTTAAACTTTTTTTTATTCCCAAGTGGACCATAATATGCCATCATCCGACTGCAATTGGTATAGAGTAATGGAATTTTCTCCATTACCCTATACATAGATCACTAGATAAGGCTACTTTCACACTAGCGTTCGGGGCTCTGCTTGTGAGTTCCGTTTAAAGGCTCTCACAAGCGGCCCCGAACGGATCCGTCCAGCCCTAATGCATTCTGAGTGGATGCGGATCCGCTCAGAATGCATCAGTATGGCTCCGTCTGTCCTCCGCTCCGCTCAGCAGGCGGACACCTGAACGCTGCTTGCAGCGTTCGGGTGTCCGCCTGGCTGTGTGGAGGCAAACGGATCCGTCTAGACTTACAATGGAAGTCAATGGGGACGGATCCGTTTGAATTTGACACTATATGGCTCAATTTTCAAACGGATCCGTCCCCCATTGACTTTCAATGTAAAGTCAAAACGGATCCGTTTGCATTACCATGAAGAAAAAAAAAAGAAAACATTTTTTTTTTTTTTTTTGTTCATGGTAATGCAAACGGATCCGTTCTGAACGGATCTAAGCGTTTGCATTATAGGTGCGGATCCGTCTGTGCAGATACCAGACGGATCCGCTCCGAACGCAAGTGTGAAAGTAGCCTTACAATTCAGTACTGCCACCTGCTGCCCTTAATTGTAATATACAAGTAATGAGCCTGAAAGGCTTCATTACTTACAAGGAACACCTTTCCCGATCTCTGCCTGTGAAGTGCACGCTTCTGGCCTTTCAGATGCCATGGACACATTTGACCATGGCATCTGAGGGGGTCAAATGATTGCAACCGACATTACCACTGGTCACAGACAATAGCTATGGATGTCTGCTCTGTAAAACAGCAGGCACCCACTAGATATGGTGTTTTATCTGCTCTGGAGCAGATACCATCTTTGAAGGGGTTAAGGTGCTGGAGGTGAGGGTATATGTCCCTTAAGGAGACAGAAGCTGGAGCACTAGGCAGCAGCATGGTGAGCAGTGGGGCTTCCATGCAAGCGGGGAGAACAGGGCAGCAGCGGCCGTGGACAGCTGTCCCAACAATCTGTAATGTATTTTTCTGTGGATTGCCATCGTTTATGTATGGATCTGATTTTGTTGTTAATTTGCCACAGAGTTTTCACTATGCAAAAGCTAAAATCCTCAGAAATGTGCCAAATTAATACAGGGAGTGCAGAATTATTAGGCAAGTTGTATTTCTGAGGATTAATTTTATTATTGAACAACAACCATGTTCTCAATGAACCCAAAAAACTCATTAATATCAAATATAAATATTTTTGGGCAACTTAACAAAAAACAAATATATGCCCATTTCAATTATTTATTTTTACCAGTGAAACCAATATAACATCTCAACATTCACAAATATAAATTTCTGACATTCAAAAACAAAACAAAAACAAATCAGTGACCAATATAGCCACCTTTCTTTGCAAGGACACTCAAAAGCCTGCCATCCATGGATTCTGTCAGTGTTTTGATCTGTTCACCATCAACATTGCGTGCAGCAGCAACCACAGCCTCCCAGACACTGTTCAGAGAGGTGTACTGTTTTCCCTCCTTGTAAATCTCACATTTGATGATGGACCACAGGTTCTCAATGGGGTTCAGATCAGGTGAACAAGGAGGCCATGTCATTAGTTTTTCTTCTTTTATACCCTTTCTTGCCAGCCACGCTGTGGAGTACTTGGACGCGTGTGATGGAGCATTGTCCTGCATGAAAATCATGTTTTTCTTGAAGGATGCAGACTTCTTCCTGTACCACTGCTTGAAGAAGGTGTCTTCCAGAAACTGGCAGTAGGACTGGGAGTTGAGCTTGACTCCACCCTCAACCCAAAAAGGCCCCACAAGCTCATCTTTGATGATACCAGCCCAAACCAGTACTCCACCTCCACCTTGCTGGCGTCTGAGTCGGACTGGAGCTCTCTGCCCTTTACCAATCCAGCCACGGGCCCATCCATCTGGCCCATCAAGACTCACTCTCATTTCATCAGTCCATAAAACCTTAGAAAAATCAGTCTTGAGATATTTCTTGTCCCAGTCTTGACGTTTCAGCTTGTGTGTCTTGTTCAGTGGTGGTCGTCTTTCAGCCTTTCTTACTTTGGCCATGTCTCTGAGTATTGCACACCTTGTGCTTTTGGGCACTCCAGTGATGTTGCAGCTCTGAAATATGGCCAAACTGGTGGCAAGTGGCATCTTGGCAGTTGCACGCTTGACTTTTCTCAGTTCATGGGCAGTTATTTTGCGCCTTGGTTTTTCCACACGCTTCTTGCGACCCTGTTGACTATTTTGAATGAAACGCTTGATTGTTCGATGATCACGCTTCAGAAGCTTTGCAATTTTAAGAGTGCTGCATCCCTCTGCAAGATATCTCACTATTTTAGACTTTTCTGAGCCTGTCAAGTCCTTCTTTTGACCCATTTTGTCAAAGGAAAGGAAGTTGCCTAATAATTATGCACACCTGATATAGGGTGTTGATGTCATTAGACCACACCCCTTCTCATTACAGAGATGCACATCACCTAATATGCTTAATTGGTAGTAGGTTTTCGAGCCTATACAGCTTGGAGTAAGACAACATGCATAAAGAGGATGATGTGGTCAAAATACTCATTTGCCTAATAATTCTGCACTCCCTGTAAAAGTGACTACTCTTGAATAATAACACACAATAACACATATAACACATGCAGATGATAAATCTAGCACACCTTTATATTGTCTAGAGTAATTTTTTTTATCATATTTTTGGTGGCTTACTTTGTGTCAGAATCATGTAGCATTTTGGAGCAACTTTGATGCACCTAAAGCCATGTCCCCTTCACTGCTAAACTATGTCCCCTTGATTGGCACAGTCAAGGCAAGACAAGTATCTGTTACAGATTTCCAGGACTAGAAAAGTATATAATCCTCTTAGACTTAATCACCTTTATTTGAACTATCCTACTTCTAAATTGTACATTAAAAGCATCATTGACCTGTTTGTCATATTTATAGTTGGTTTATTACCAGTTTTAACCCCTTCATCTCCAGAGGTCTTTTCATTTGTGTGTTTTCATTTGCCTTTCCAGGGCCCTAACTTTTTTTTTGTCAACATAACCGTATAGGCTGTATGAGTTTATTTTTTTGCAGGACAAGTAGTATTTTTTAATGCTACCATATAATAATGCATATGAAAAAAAAAATCTGATATTAGTGAAAAACTTCTAAGAACCGCCTTTTATGCTTTTCAAATCTTTTTATGGTCCTTTGAAATCACCATAATGTTAGGAAAATTCTAATTATTGGGGTTATCTCATGAGAACAACACTGTCCATATAACCTGTTAGGGCTTATGGAAATTAATTAGCGGGGGATCCTTTGATTGGGATGCCATCTCTTAGTGAAAACCAGAGTCCATTTGAATGGGTGTCATGATATATGATACATTTGTGTGACAATTAGCTGACCACTGGAATTGTTCAATGTGCAAGGTGCATATCTAGTAGTAGTTTAAATTTGCATAAATGTAATATGTATATAGTTTGCAAGTCACTATGATAGGATCTTCATCAAACTTTTGAAAAATCTACCTTGAAGCACAGTGCCACTTTATTGATAGTGCCAATGGTGCAGTTGCTCCACACCACCTTCCAGAGAAAATAAGTCTTGGACTTCACAATCAACCTACTCACTGTTCTTTAATTTACAAGGGAATCATATTAAAACACAAAATGCGGTACTATAAACTTTGCTTTACTGAATGATATTTATTTCTCTAGTCTTTTTTGCTGAGGTCCTGTCCATAAAATGGCTGCTGATGGAGGGTCATGTGATGAGGAAAATCAGACTAAGCTCCTCCATTTAAGTATTCTACACCTGCACTAAAATCCTGACAGGGCAAGTACAGATGGCAGATATGGTGTATTCAAGTGCAGAAGGCTGGTTGACGTGTCTGAAGTTATTATTGCCTGGTCATATGACCCTCCATCAGCAGCCATCTAATGAACAAGTCTTCTGTATGGACTGTATAGAAGATTTGCCCCAGCAAGGGGACATGATTTATGAAATATATCAAACAGAACAGAAAATCAGCAAAGGCTATTTTAGTAAGTGTCATATAGTCACCTTATATACATTTTTGGTCAAAAGTAGCCAGAAGGTGGCTGACCCCTTTAAATTCGTTCTATGGTGAAATGTGTTTGGTTCCTTACCTTAAACATATTTAAAGGAAAATACTATAATAAATTATGATTTTGTTGATATATCCCTCAACTTGTCTACACACTATGTATTATATCCCCTCAAGGCCTCAGTTTGCTTTTTTTTTACTCTTATGTAAGGTATTACATATATTGTTATTCACAATGTTTTACTTGATATTATATTGAACCAGTCATCCTGTCTAAATGTTATGTGACTTTTATTCTCTGTACTTTTCCCAGTAACAAGAGCAGAGGTGATTGTTGAGGTTAACACATAATACAGTGCAGTAGAGAGTGAGCCCTATTAATCTTACCATCTTCTTGACTGACAATAACACATTCTCTTGCTTAATCCTGTTAGAAAGTGGACTATTGTATTTTATTCACAGTTTTCTATCTCCCTTTGATCTTCCTCACACATATTTTCCAACTTCAGGGCACAAATTTTTAATTTAATTTGTTTTTACACATCAAATACCCAAAGATTTCGCAGTATGGGACACACACAAGTAAAATTACTTTCCAAGACTCACAAAGAGCCAAACAGGATTTAAAACCAGCTTCCTAGTATGCCGGTCTTTGAAGTATTTGCCTCCATAGAGAAGCAGCGATTAGTCCCCCGTTCTGGTAAAAGGAACAAGTAGTTTTTTTAAAATCCTTTTTAAAGAAAAACAAGTATTTAAAATGATCCAGACTAATGCCTGTTCATGGCCAGCGGTAATCCCTGCGTATGCATAACTCTGTATGCATCACCACAATTAATTATTTTTGTGTATCATCTGCGTTCTAATTTACTTCAGCCTTAAAAAACTGTTATTGGTAAAAGCACTAGAAAAAAACTACTTCCTACAATATCCTCTCCTTTTTCATACTTTCTTCATATACACATATAGTATCATACAATGAATCATATGATGAGACTTATTTTGTGTTCAATACATCTAAAAAAAGGGATGGAACGTAAAAGGGTTATACTTTGTAAAATAAAAAAAAATATATAATATATATACAGTACAGACCAAAAGTTTGGACACACCTTCTCATTCAAAGAGTTTTCTTTATTTTATTTTTATTTTCATGACTATGAACATTGTAGATTCACACTGAAGGCATCACAACTATGAATTAACACATGTGGAATTATATACATAACAAATAAGTGTGAAACAAATGAAAATATTTCATATTCTAGGTTCTTTAAAGTAGCCAACTTTTGCTTTGATTACTGCTTTGCACACTATTGGCATTCTCTTGATGAGCTTCAAGAGGTAGTCAACTAAAATGGTTTTCGCTTCATAGGTGTGCCCTGTCAGGTTTAAAAAGTGGGATTTCTTGCCTTATAAATAGGGTTGGAACTATTAGTTGCGTTGTGGAGAAGTCAGGTTGATACACAGCTGATAGTCCTACTGAATAGACTGTTTGTATTATTTGTATTAATAATACAAATAGACTGAATTGACTGTTTGTATTATAGAATTTGTATTATGGCAAGAAAAAAGCAGCTGAGTAAAGAAAAACCAGTGGCCATCATTACTTTAAGAAATGAAGGTCGGTCAGTCCGAAAACTTTGAAAGTGACCCCAAGTGCAGTCACAAAAACCATCAAGCGCTACAGAGAAACTGGCTCACATGCGGACCGCCCCAGGAAAGGAAGACCAAGAGTCACCTCTGCTGCGGAGGATAAGTTCATCCGAGTCACCAGCCTCAGAAATCGCAGGTTAACAGCAGCTCAGATTAGAAACCAGGTCAATGCCACACAGAGTTCTAGCAGCAGACACATCTCTAGAACAACTGTTAAGAGGAGACTGTGTGAATCAGGCCTTCATGGTAGAATATCTGCTAGGAAACCACTGCTAAGGACAGGCATCAAGCAGAAGAGACTTGTTTGGGCTAAAGAACACAAGGAATGGACATTAGACCAGTGGAAATCTGTGCTTTGGTCTAATGAGTCCAAATTTGAGATCTTTGGTTCCAACCACCGTGTCTTTGTACGACGCAGAAAAGGTGAACGGATGGACTCTACATGCCTGGTTCCCACCGTGAAGCATGGAGGAGGAGGTGTGATGGTGTGGGGGTGCTTTGCTGGTGACACTGTTGGGGATTTATTCAAAATTGAAGGCATACTGAACCAGCATGGCTACCACAGCATCTTGCAGCGGCATGCTATTCCATCCAGTTTGCGTTTAGTTGGACCATAATTTATTTTTCAACAGGACAATGACCCCAAACACACCTCCAGGCTGTGTAAGGGCTATTTGACCATGAAGGAGAGTGATAGGGTGCTGCACCAGATGACCTGGCCTCCACAGTCACCGGACCTGAACCCAATCGAGCAGAGTGAAGGCAAAAGGGCCAACAAGTGCTAAGAATCTCTGGGAACTCCTTAAAGACTGTTGGAAGACCATTTCAGGTGACTACCTCTTGAAGCTCATCAAGAGAATGCCAAGAGTGTGAAAAGTAGTAATCAAAGCAAAAGGTGGCTACTTTGAAGAACCTAGAATATGACATATTTTCAGTTGTTTCACATTTTTTTGTTATGTATATAATTCCACATGTGTTAATTCATAGTTTTGATGCCTTCAGTGTGAATCTACAATTTTCATAGTCATGAAAATAAAGAAAACTCTTTGAATGAGAAGGTGTGTCCAAACTTTCGGTCTGTACTGTATATATATATATATATATATATATATATAAAAATAAGACATCATACAATACATGTTAACATGGCAATCTTTTTGTAACAAAGCTAGAACTAGCCCTATGCCTCATGTGGATCCAGAGATCACCCCATTTATGGGGGTTTGCTCATGGGGTTTGTCCTTTCTAATATCCTTTCTCTGGTACCTCTCTCCCTATCACAGCTTGGGGGCGTGTCCTTTCTGCTTCAGCTCTTTCCCTTTCACAGCCAGGGGCATGTACTTTCTGCTTCAGCTCTCTTCCTATAACTGTTAACTTTTAATAGAAAGTAGGGCTGGTGGCAGTGGAAGGATTAAACTGAGCATGTGCGGCCAGCCCAGAGATGTTACTGTGGTGGACAGAGAAATAAAGAAATTGGCTCTATTACAGATACATTTTATTGACTTAAAATAATAATATAATAAATTAATTAAAACTAATATGCTACATTTTTAATTACATGAAATTATAAAAATATTCAGATGGTCTGAAAACTTTACAGTATATTTCATGGGACAATCCCTTTAATGAAACAAACGTGTCTCTTGGCCTATCCTCAGGATAGATCATCAGTATCTGATCGGTGGGGGGCTGACACCTAGGACCCAATATGAGCATGCGGCCTTCTCGTAGCTTACCAAGCACAGTGCACAGTACATAGTATAAACGCTGTGCTTGGCATTGCACTCAGCCCCATTTGATTCTATGGGGTGGAGCTGCGCCTAGGCCACATGACCGATGAATGTGTCGTCACTAGCGTAGGAAAAGATGAGAATAGGCTATAGTGCTCACGACAGCTGATCGACAGAGGTTGCATGTGTTGGACCTCCAACAATCAGATACTGATGACATATCCTGAGGATAGGTCCTCACTACTGAAGAGCGAAATTATGAAAAATTAGATTTGGCTACTTTGGCAAATTTTACTAAGAAATTTGATAAGTGACAAATTACTTAATCACAAAGCGCATTCTATTGTATGTAGCTGGTGTAATGTCGGGGGAAGGTGATCACACTGTTCTCTACGATTGTACCCCTCAGATGCCGCGTTCATAGCTGCATCTGATGCTACAATTGTGGGTTTCAGGGGTTAATCTGGTAATAAAAAAAAATATATAACTTATCTATTTGCTCGCGCATGGTAATTTGATGGCATCATGATGCTGGCCAGGGACAGTGAAGTAATTACTGATGACAACACCGCTCCCAGCCAGCCCGCTGGTTTTGTGACATCACATGTCACCCCATGGGAGATTTTGTGCGGTATCGTCAATCAAGATGGCTGCAACGGCCTCTCTTTGAGCAAATGGATGAGATGAATATGTTGTTGTTTTTTTGCCACCATCTCAGGAAAAATAGAATTGTTACCACGAAGTACGATAAATTTGGCTTTGCAGTAAATCAAATTTTTCCTGAAATTCAGATCAAAGTCAATTTGTTTGGCTTCGATTTGCTCAACACTAGCCATCCTGGAAAATCCCTTTAAACATTGTATAGAACTAAATAAACTCACAATAAAGTGTGTGTGCGCGCCTGTGTGGTATATATACACTCACCTAAATAATTATTAGGAACACCTGTTCTATTTCTCATTAATGCGATTATCTAGTCAACCAATCACATGACAGTTGCTTCAATGCATGTAGGGTTATGGTCCTGGTCAAGACAATCTCCTGAACTCCAAACTGAATGTCAGAATGGGAAAGAAAGGTGATTTAAGCAATTTTGAGCGTGGCATGGTTGGTGGTGCCAGACGGGCCGGTCTGGGTATTTCACAATCTGCTCAGTTACTGGGATTTTCATGCACAACCATTTCTGGAGTTTACAAAGAATGGTGTGAAAAGGGAAAAACATCCAGTATGCGGCAGTCCTGTGGGTGAAAATGCCTTGTTGATGCTAGAGGTCAGAGGAGAATGGGCCGACTGAGTCAAGCTGATAGAAGAGCAACCTTGACTGAAATAACCACTCGTTACAACCGAGGCATGCAGCAAAGCATTTGTGAAGCCACAACACGCACAACCTTGAGGCGTATGGGCTGCAACAGCAGAAGACCCCACCGGGTACCACTCATCTCCACTACAAATAGGAAAAAGAGGCTACAATTTGCATGAGCTCACCAAAATTGGACTGTTGAAGACTGGAAAAATGTTGCCTGGTCTGATGAGTCTCGATTTCTGTTGAGACATTCAAATGGTAGAGTCTGAATTTTGGCGTAAACAGAATGAGAACATGTATCCATCATGCCTTGTTACCACTGTGCAGGCTGGTGGTGGTGGCGTAATGGTGTGGGGGATGTTTTCTGGGCACACTTTTGGCCCCTTAGTGCCAATTGGCCATCGTTTAAATGCCATGGGCTATCTGAGCATTGTTTCTGACCATGTCCATCCCTTCATTACCACCATGTACCCATCCTCTTATGGCTATTTCCAGCAGGATAGTGCACCATGTCACAAAGCTCGAATCATTTCAAATTGGTTTCTTGAACATGACAATGAGTTCACTGTACTAAAATGGCCCCCACAGTCACCAGATCTCAACCCAATAGAGCATCTTTGGGATGTGGTGGAACGGGAGCTTTGTACCCTGGATGTGCATCCCTCAAATCTCCATCAACTGCAAGATGCTATCCTATCAATATGGGCCAACATTTCTAAAGAATGCTATCAGCACCTTGTTGAATCAATGCCACGTAGAATTAAGGCAGTTCTCAAGGCAAAAGGGGGTCCAACACTATTAGTATAGTGTTCCTAATAATTATTTAGGTGAGTGTGTATATATATATATATATATATATATATATATATATATGTATATATATATTACTCAATACTTAACTAAATTACAAATCCCACTAAAGCAAATAAAATATTGCTGTCATCTCCCATTATTTTAGGAAGATTAAGTGGCCTGGTAAAATGACATTGTTATGTTATACATGTCAAATAGTGTATTAGGAGCATAAATAGATATCTATAGTGTATCTGTATCTAATAAGCGTGCTTTGCAGAAACAAATTATTTCAAAACATGTCTAGGATCCTGTTTCCATGGAAACAAAGACAAAAATAGGTTTATTTGTTTCTTCTCCCATCACGATCTGTCATCATGTTCTAGACAATTGTTGATACATTGTTTGCCGACATGATTGAAATATGTTTTTTCAACATATGATATTATTGTCATGCTTAAACTTGCACATTATGTGTTGTGACTGACTATTATCTATCTATCTTATATCTATAATATATAATTCTATCTAACTCATATCTATCTATTTATCTTTCTTTCTTTCTCATATATATCTGTCTCATATCTATCCATCGACCTGCCTATCTAATCTATCGATCTATCTATCTATCTACATTATTACTTTTTTTGTCAGCTGTTTACTTTATGGAGTTGACCAATTCCTTTAAAGGGTGCAGAATATTAAAATATGCACTATTCATGTACCTTGAACATTTGAGATTCAGAACATTTATTAAGCTTTTGTCATGTACTCCATACAAAGCTATTCTAAATGGCTATGTGTGGCTTTATTCACATGAAATTATACAGTGGATATAAAAAGTCTACACAACCCTGTTAAAATGTCAGGTTTCTGTGCTGTAAAAAAAATGAGACCAAGATAAATCATTTCAGAACTTTTTCCACCTTTAATGTGACCTATAAACTGTACCACTCAATTGGTTGCATAATTGTGCATACCCTCTTATAACTGGGGATATAGCTGTGTTCAGAATTTAGCAATCACATTCAAAATCATGTTAAAAAAGGAGTCAGCATACACCTGCCATCATTTAAAGTGCCTCTGATTAACCCCAAATAAAGTTCAGCTGCTCTAGTTGGTCTTTGCTGAAATTTTTTTAGTTGCATCCCACAGCAAAAGTCATGGTCCACAGAAAGCTTCCAAAGCATCAGAGGGATCTCATTGTTAAAAGGTATCAGTCAGGAGAAGGGTACAAAAGAATTTCCAAGGCATTAGATATACCATGGAACACAGTAAAGACATCCATCATCAAGTTGAGAAAATATGGCACAGCAGTGACATTACCAAGAACTGGACATCCCTCCAAAATTGATAAAAAGACGAGAAGAAAACTGGTCTGGGAGGCTACCAAGAGGCCTACAGCAACATTAAAGGAGCTGCAGGAATAGCTGGCAAGTACTGGCTGTGTGGTACATGTGACAACAATCTCCCGTATTCTTCATATGTCTGGGCTATGGGGTAGAGTGGCAAGACGAAAGCCTTTTCTTACAAATAAAACATCCAAGCCAGGCTACATTTTGCAAAAACACATCTGAAGTCTCCCAAAAGCATGTGGGAAAAGATGTTATGGTCTGATGAAACCAAGGTTGAACTTTTTGGCAATAATTCCAAAAGATATGTTTGGGCCAAAAACAACACTGCAGATCACCAAAATAACACCATACCCACAGTGAAGCATGGTGGTGGCAGCATCATGCTTTGGGGCTGTTTTTCTTCAGCTGGAACTGGGGCCTTAGTTAAGATAGAGGGAATTATAAACAGTTTCAAATACCAGTCAATATTGGCACAAAACCTTCAGGCTTCTGCTAGAAAGCTGAACATGAAGAGGAACTTCATCTATCAGCATGACAACGACCCAAAGCATACATCCAAATCAACAAAGGAATGGCATTACCTTAAGAAGATTAAAGTTTTGGAATGGCCCTGCCAGAGCCCAGACCTGAATCCAATTGAAAATCTGTGGGGTGATCTGAAAAGGGCTGTGCACAGGAGATGCCCTCGCAATCTGACAGATTTGGAATGTTTTTACAAAGAAGAGTGGGCAAATCTTGCCAAATCAAAATGTGCCATGCTGATAGACTCATACTTAAAAAGTGCTGTAATAAAATCAAAAGGTGCATCAGCAAAGTATTAGTTTAAGGGTGTGCACACTTATGCAACCACATTATTTTATTTTTATATTTTTTCTTCCCTTTACCTAAAATATTCCAGTTTGTTTTTCAATTGAGTGGTACAGTTTATATGTCACATTAAAGGTGGAAAATGTTCTGAAATGATTTTTTACATCACAGAAACATAACATTTTAACAGGGGTGTGTAGACTTTTTATATCCACTGTATATACACCTGTTTTGCATGCACACAAGATGTGCTGTCTTAACAACTGTCTGCTCCAAATTGCAAGTTGTTAGTGAGTCGTGCACGAAAGTTAAAATCACACTATTCAAGGATCAAAGCAGAATTCTCTTGTTTATTAGAGAAAGTTAAGCAGTATATATGTACATCAGAGGCGATATCCTTCCTGAGGCTCATGGCATTGTTCCATAGGCCATTATACAAAAATAAACTTTCACTTCTGCGCAATTAGCATAGTTAAGGAATGTAAACTAAAGATAAGTATTGAGTGATCCTTGATGCCAGTGCCATCTTGTAATGACTTCTGATCTTTCAGTCTCATATCCACAACACACCTCTTACTGAGAAGGTAAAATGTCAGAGGACAGTATTTTCTTGACATGTTAAGGTTTTGCTATGTTTTAAAACTTACCAAAATGTCTCTTGCTATATGAGGATGAGTAAATCAATTTGGAATTCATTCCAAATTAGAGAGGGAGGCAGAAAAAGGCTGAGCATTAACTGGAAGGATATGCTGTAGTTGTGAAACCCATCTTTTTTCAATCCTTTTGGAAAGAAAGCTGATATACATATTTTTGAGCAAATCCATTTGACTATTTTGGAAATAATGTCAGATGAACCAAAGCGAGAGAGACCTCCAAAGCAACATTCAACTAAAAGTCAGACAAGCGAAATAGAATATCCCACCCAAAATTACATTTCTCTCAATTAAATATTCATGTTAGCTCTTTCTAGAAGGACAAGGGAACCAGAGTCTCTGAAGAGAAAATTAAATCTTGCTTGTCTGACTGGCCATGTGGTGCACTCTTCAGGGTGCTCTTTATCATTATGGAGATCAAAAAATATGTATGATGAGTAGTGTTGAGTGAATCAAATTTAACTAAGCGGACTTCGATCATAATTTCAGGAAACATTTTATAAGTCATTAAGCTGAATTTCCTCACGCTTCGTGGTAATTTATCCATTTTTCCTGAAATGGTGATTTAAAAAAAACATACCTTATCCATTTGACTGCAGATAGGCTGTCACAGCCATCTTGATGTCACTGTGTCTAGCGCAGGAGAGATTTGGTGCATTTTCTTCAATCAGAATGGTCATGCTGGCCTCTCCCCAATCAAATGGATGAGTTGAGTATGTACTTTTTTTTAACCCCTAATTATCCCCTGAAAGGCACCAATGTGACTCTCAAATGCTGCAATCAGCTTTGAACATGGCATATGAGGGGATCAATGATGGGGGGGCAGCGCAAATTCCCTTTCTGCTACGTACAGTGAAATATGATTTGTGATGAAGTACTTTGTAACTAATCAAATTTCGTGTTTAATTTGGGTGAAGCAGGCAAATTGAATCTGTATGCCAGGCAAAACTACTTTTGGTTTTCTAGGAAGAATATATGCAAATTTATCTTAATTCAGCTGGCATGAGATAAGATTACCATTATTTAATTTTTTTGCAAGAAAAGTTAATTTGAACATATTTCCCAGAAACCCAAAGTTATGCAAATTTGCTTGCCTGACAAGAACAAAAGATGGGACATCCTGTATAATGCCAGCAGAATTAAGATATGCTAATTTGCATATATTCTACCCAGAAAGCAAGAACAGTGTTGCCTGGCATATAATACTTATCAAGAATATTTCTGTTCCTCCCAATAAGTTGTTTATCATAATATCATTTTTATCTATTGCTATGCTAGCTTCTCCACATAATGCTTCTCTGAAAAAGATATATACAAACTAGTCTACTTTCTCAAAGGAAAGGAAAACTGTCTTGTACCAGTTAGGGGGAATTCATATGAGCGTTTCCTTTTCCGTTATAGCATTTAAATGTGATTAAAATGGAAAATAACAGAATTGCTATAACGGAAAGACAAATGGAACACTATAAAAGGCATTCCATTTTAATCCTTCCTGATAGAGTTGAATAGACAAAATTAATGGAAACCAGCATTCCGTAGAAACATAGAATGTGTCGGCAGATAAGAACCATTTGGCCCATCTAGTCTGCCCAATATACTGAATACTATGAATAGCCCTTGGCCCTATCTTATATGAAGGATGGCCTTATTCTATATGCATGCGTAAACTCCTTTACTGTATTTGCAGCTACCACTTCTGCAGGAAGGCTATTCCATGCATCCACTACTCTCTCAGTAAAGTAATACTTCCCGATATTACTCTTAAACCTTTGCCCCTCTAATTTAAAACTATGTCCTCTTGTAGCAATTTTTCTTCTTTAAATATTCTCTCCTCTTTTACCTTGTTGATTCCCTTTATGTATTTAAAAGTTTCTATCATATCCCCTCTGCCTCGTCTTTCTTCCAAGCTATACATGTTAAGGTCCTTTAATCTTTCCTGGTAAGCTTTATCCTGCAATCCATGTACTAGTTTAGTAGCACTTCTCTGAACTCTCTCCAAAGTATCAATATCCTCCAGTACTGCGCACAATACTCCAAATGAGGTCTTGCTAGTGCTCTGTAGATCGTCATGAGCACCTCCCTCTTTCTTCTGGTAATGCCTCTCTCTATACACACAAGCAATCTGCTAGCATTTCCTGCTGCTCTATGACATTGTCTGCCTACCTTTAAGTCTTCTGAAATAATGACCCCTAAATCCCTTTCCTCAGATACTGAGGTTAGGACTGTATCACTGATCTTATATTCTGCTCTTGAGTTTTTATGCCCCAGGTGCATTATCTTGCACTTATCAACATTAAATTTTAGTTGCCATTTTTTCGACCATTCCTCTAGTTTTCCTAAATCCTTTTCCATTTGGTGCATCCCTCCAAATCTTTGTGTCATCAGTAAAAAGACACACCTTACTATCGAGGCCTTCTGCAATTTCGCTGATAAAGATATTAAACAATATGGGTCCCAGAACAGATCTCTGAGGTACCCCACTGGTAACATGACCATGGTCCGAAGATATACTCCATTGACTACAACCCTCTGTTGTCTGTCCCTCAGCCACTGCCTAATCCATTCAATAATATGGGATTTATTGATTAGCCTTCTATGTGGGACAGTATCAAAAGCCTTACTAAAGTCTAGATAAGCAATGTCTACTGCACCTCCGCCATCTATTATTTTAGTCAGCCAATCAAAAAAATCTATAAGATTAGTTTGACATGATCTCCTTGAAGTAAACCCATGCTGTTTTTCAGCTTTCAATCCATGGGATTTTAGATGTTCCACAATCCTCTCCTTAAGTATAGTTTCCATTAATTTTCCCATTATTGATGTCAGGCTTACTGGCCTATAGTTGCCCGATTCCTCCCTAGTACCATTCTTGTGAATGGGCACAACATTTGCTAATTTGCAATCTTCTGGGACGACTCCTGTTACCAGTGATTGGTTAAATAAATCTGTTAATGGTTTTGCTAGTTCACCGCTAAGCTCTTTTAATAGCTTTGGGTGTATCTCATCAGGCCCCTGTGACTTATTTGTATTAATTTTAGACAACTGATTGAGAACCTCTTCCTCTGTAAAGACACATGCATCAAAAGATTCATTAGTCTTCCTTCCTAACTGAGGTCCTTTTCCTTAATTTTCCTTTGTGAAAACTGAACAGAAGTATGCATTGAGGCAGTCAGCTAGTTCTTTATCTTCTTCCATATACCTTCCTTCTTTTTTAATTTGGTAATTCCTTGTTTTAGTTACCTTTTTTCATTTATGTATCTGAAGAATGTCTTATCGCCTTTTTTCACTGACTGAGCTAATTTCTTTAGAAGCTTTAGAAGCTCTTATAACTTGTTTGGTCTCTCTCCGCCTAATCTTATAAATTTGCCTGTCATCCTTGTTTTTTTATTTTTATATAATTACTAAATGCTAACCTTTTGTTTTTAATGATTTTGGCCACTTCTGCCGAGTACCACAGCTGACAAGCCTAATGCAATTATCTGTTGCCTTCAATAGTGCCATTTTTCAGTAGTCCCATTTCTCCTGGACTCCATTAAAACTGTTCCAATCTGATAGGGACTCATATATCACTAATCTACTTTTAGAAAAGTCAGTTTTTCTAAAATCTAAAACTTTTGTTTTTGTGTGGTGTGACACTGACTGGTGATCACTAGATCCCAAGCTTTCCCCTACAGTAATATCACATACCAAATTCCCATTTGTGAATACTAAATCTAAAATGGCCTCCTTCCGGGTTGGCTCCTCAACTACTTTCTGTAGAGATAATCCCAGTAGGGCTTTTAGAATATCTGTACTCCTGGCAGAACTAGCTATTTTGGTTTTCCAGTTTACATCAGGAAGATTAAAGTCTCCCATAATGATAACTTCCCCTTTCAATGTCATTTTAGCTATTTCCTCAACTAATAGATCATCTAATTCTTTGACTTGGCTAGTTGGTCTATATATCACACCAACACAAGTTACCTTATGATTTTCAAGCTGCAAGGTAACCCAAACTGACTCTAAATTGGTCTCGCTAACTTGTATTAAATTAGATTTTATGCTATCTTTTACATACAGGGCCACCCCTCCCCCTTTCTTGTCTTTTCTGTCTTTCCTATATAGAGAGAACCCTGGCATTGTTATATCCCAGTCATTACTACCATTGAACCATGTCTCAGTAACAGCCACTAAATCTATATTCTCAGATGCCATTATAGACTCAAGTTCATTGATCTTATTCCCAAAACTGCGAGCATTTGTAGACAAGACTCTGAGCTTGTCATTTCTTAACCTCTGTGCTACTGGCATCTTCTGGCATAGTTCCGGGGGCAGTCGGACTGCTGGATTATCACCCTTTTGTCCCCTTTCCTAGTTTAAATGCTTCTTAGCAAATACTTGGAACTGTTCATTGAGGACATTTGTTTCCTTGAGAGAAAGATGCAAACCATCTATCTTGTATAGTTCTTTTCCATTCCAACGAGATCTAACATGAGACACAAAGCCAAACCCTTGGTTCAGACACCATTCACCAAGCCATACATTGATATCCTTAATGCACATCTTCCAGGCATGCTGAAGGTCATGCACAGGCAAAACTGCAGAGAATGAAACAGTTGATGCAACCTCCCATATATCATTTCCAAGTGTGTGAAAAGCTTCCTTCACCTTTGAAACCTCATTGCAAGCTAGATCATTTGTCCCAAGATGGACGATAACATCCACCTCCCTTTCCTGCTTTACTTGCCTAACAATATTAAGGATACGTTGTCTATCCCTGCTAGCGGTAGCACCAGGGAGACATCTCACAAAACCATTTTCCTCAAACTTCACACCTCTTATGATAGAATCACCCACCAACAGCTGCTTACTATCATTCCTTACCTTCTCCTTTTTGTCTTTGGCTGCAGTCTTGCATACTTTAGGCATGGGAGATGATTGTTCCTCACCCACTGTGCCTGAGCCATCCTCCATGTTGCTCTTGTGCTCTGAAAGTGCTGCAAATAAATTATGGAGAGCCACAGACTGTGGGACTTGTCTTCTATCCACAACTCTCAGTCTACCAGAACCTGCAGTAACCCATCTTCCATTTCTAGGGGACCTCTGTGGCAGTGGCGTTGCAACGTTCCCAGCCTGAGTTTATTTAACAGTTAATTTACAAATCTCAGATTTCAAAAATGCGATTTCCTGCTGCATTATGGAGAGCTGTCTACAGATCAGACAGTATCCAAACCTCCGAAGAGTGGAACCTGAAATAAAAGCACAACAATTCCTGCACACAATTACTGCCATTTTAAAGAGGGGAAAGATTTTAAACAAACAAATCTTACTTTTTTAGATTGTGTCCACCTCCAGATTACCTCCTGAATATCTCCAATGCCCTTATAAGAGCAGCACTTTGAAAAAGCAGCAAGCTTGTATATCTGGTCTTAAATGACCCCTTTTTATCTATTTAATAACACTGGTTTAAAAAAATTATTTTTATACTATAAAAAATGCAATGTAATGATGTGTCTAGCACCATCATAACAATGCTGACCATGTTGACAGTGAAATTTCTATGCAATTTGAGAATAATATTACTGGTTCAAAAATTAAATTCAGACTCTGAGCCAATCAAAGTATCCCTCCACTTCCTTCCAGTGTCATTTGATCATCCATCTTCTTCATCTCTAATTTTTTGTCCTCACCAAAATTAACCGAATTTAATGAAGAAACAAATCAAAATTTTATAGACAAACTTTTATGAAATTAAGTTTATACAAGCGTCCCTTATACAAGGGTCCCTTATTTTGGACGAAAACAAAAGTCCTGCAGACAAGGCTTAGCAATTCAGTTATTTACTGTTTCAATTGCATTTGAATGGAATGCTTTAATGGAAATGGAAACACTGATGTGAGCAAAGAAACTTTGGTAGGCAGCATGAGAGGCCTTGGTTGGGCCTCCGAGTCTTCACAGTTTCACTCATCTGTAATAAAAATATAATTTTTATTGTGTTAAGTAGCCTGTGTATATAGGACTATATATCCATCAATAAAGTAATGTATTCTTGTGTAATGTGGCCAAAATCTGATTTGTTATGAATTTCATAAAAGTTTGTCTGTAAAATTTTGAGTGCATAAAAACAACGCCCAGCACCATTTTACATTTAATTTTGGTGAGGACAAAAAAGTAGAGAGGAAGAAGATGGATGATCAAATGACACTGGGGAAAGGGGCGGGGGGGGGGGGGGAGTGGAGGGATACTTGCTTTTATTGGCTGAGAGTCTGAATTTAATTTTTGAACCAGTAATATTATTCTCAAATTACATAGAAATGTCACTGTCAACATGGTCAGCATTGTTATATTGGTGCTAGACTCATCATTACATTGCATAATGTGTTTTATAGTGCCAGAATGTAATTTTTAAATCAGTGTTATTAATAAGCTAAAAAGGGGGTCATTTAAGACCAGATATACACCATTTCTGTGGCATATACATGGGGCAGATTCTGTTGCACGCCATGTTGCAGCAGAATCTTCAACTTCTTCCCCGCCGACGCCAGGTCTAAAAAAGTGGGTGTGGATTAGGAGGGTAAGTGGGTGGGCCCACTTTGTGGTGCATGTGGACCGCGCCGACATCCTCCACCGTATGCAAAATATTTTTTGCTGGGGATAGTCGTTTGCTGCGGTCCACATGCGGTGGGGCTGCTCCCCCAATGAAAAACACGCTACAGTGTTAGGGGTTGAGCAGCTCCCCCAGATTTGCCACTATTTCTGTGTTTTTGTCTTGTTTTACATGTAGTGTATGTGCCTTCACCTGGCATTCAAACACTCTTTGCACCTGGTAGCCTCCATTACATGGTCTGATATGGGTGTGGCTTACAGTCTGGCTTTGTTCACATTGCACTAGTTGTCCTGCTAGGCGGTTGTGTGGAAGCCTGGCTGTGAGCTGGATTATATCACCCTCAGACCTTGTTCACACCATAGGTAGCGTAGTGGTAGGACCCCTTGCCATGCTGAGAACCGTGACGTGGTGCTTGGGGCTCCGATATCTTCCTGACAGGAATATATTGGCAAAAGTCTCAGCTTTTAATATCTGCATTTATGACTAGCCAGTATAGTCAGTGGCATATCCGTGTGGTGCATTTTTTCTGTGATTTACGATTATATTTTCATCCGCACAATGCTCCGTTTTGTGTAGGATGCCTTTGTGGTGCATGTGGACCGCGCCGACATCCTCCACCGTATGCAAAATATTTTTTGCTGGGGATAGTCGTTTGCTGCGGTCCACATGCGGTGGGGCTGCTCCCCCAATGAAAAACACGCTACAGTGTTAGGGGTTGAGCAGCTCCCCCAGATTTGCCACTATTTCTGTGTTTTTGTCTTGTTTTACATGTAGTGTATGTGCCTTCACCTGGCATTCAAACACTCTTTGCACCTGGTAGCCTCCATTACATGGTCTGATATGGGTGTGGCTTACAGTCTGGCTTTGTTCACATTGCACTAGTTGTCCTGCTAGGCGGTTGTGTGGAAGCCTGGCTGTGAGCTGGATTATATCACCCTCAGACCTTGTTCACACCATAGGTAGCGTAGTGGTAGGACCCCTTGCCATGCTGAGAACCGTGACGTGGTGCTTGGGGCTCCGATATCTTCCTGACAGGAATATATTGGCAAAAGTCTCAGCTTTTAATATCTGCATTTATGACTAGCCAGTATAGTCAGTGGCATATCCGTGTGGTGCATTTTTTCTGTGATTTACGATTATATTTTCATCCGCACAATGCTCCGTTTTGTGTAGGATGCCTTTGTGGTGCATGTGGACCGCGCCGACATCCTCCACCGTATGCAAAATATTTTTTGCTGGGGATAGTCGTTTGCTGCGGTCCACATGCGGTGGGGCTGCTCCCCCAATGAAAAACACGCTACAGTGTTAGGGGTTGAGCAGCTCCCCCAGATTTGCCACTATTTCTGTGTTTTTGTCTTGTTTTACATGTAGTGTATGTGCCTTCACCTGGCATTCAAACACTCTTTGCACCTGGTAGCCTCCATTACATGGTCTGATATGGGTGTGGCTTACAGTCTGGCTTTGTTCACATTGCACTAGTTGTCCTGCTAGGCGGTTGTGTGGAAGCCTGGCTGTGAGCTGGATTATATCACCCTCAGACCTTGTTCACACCATAGGTAGCGTAGTGGTAGGACCCCTTGCCATGCTGAGAACCGTGACGTGGTGCTTGGGGCTCCGATATCTTCCTGACAGGAATATATTGGCAAAAGTCTCAGCTTTTAATATCTGCATTTATGACTAGCCAGTATAGTCAGTGGCATATCCGTGTGGTGCATTTTTTCAGTGATTTACGATTATATTTTCATCCGCACAATGCTCAGTTTTGTGTAGGATGCCTTTGTGGTGCATGTGGACCGCGCCGACATCCTCCACCGTATGCAAAATATTTTTTGCTGGGGATAGTCGTTTGCTGCGGTCCACATGCGGTGGGGCTGCTCCCCCAATGAAAAACACGCTACAGTGTTAGGGGTTGAGCAGCTCCCCCAGATTTGCCACTATTTCTGTGTTTTTGTCTTGTTTTACATGTAGTGTATGTGCCTTCACCTGGCATTCAAACACTCTTTGCACCTGGTAGCCTCCATTACATGGTCTGATATGGGTGTGGCTTACAGTCTGGCTTTGTTCACATTGCACTAGTTGTCCTGCTAGGCGGTTGTGTGGAAGCCTGGCTGTGAGCTGGATTATATCACCCTCAGACCTTGTTCACACCATAGGTAGCGTAGTGGTAGGACCCCTTGCCATGCTGAGAACCGTGACGTGGTGCTTGGGGCTCCGATATCTTCCTGACAGGAATATATTGGCAAAAGTCTCAGCTTTTAATATCTGCATTTATGACTAGCCAGTATAGTCAGTGGCATATCCGTGTGGTGCATTTTTTCTGTGATTTACGATTATATTTTCATCCGCACAATGCTCCGTTTTGTGTAGGATGCCTTTGTGGTGCATGTGGACCGCGCCGACATCCTCCACCGTATGCAAAATATTTTTTGCTGGGGATAGTCGTTTGCTGCGGTCCACATGCGGTGGGGCTGCTCCTCCAATGAAAAACACGCTACAGTGTTAGGGGTTGAGCAGCTCCCCCAGATTTGCCACTATTTCTGTGTTTTTGTCTTGTTTTACATGTAGTGTATGTGCCTTCACCTGGCATTCAAACACTCTTTGCACCTGGTAGCCTCCATTACATGGTCTGATATGGGTGTGGCTTACAGTCTGGCTTTGTTCACATTGCACTAGTTGTCCTGCTAGGCGGTTGTGTGGAAGCCTGGCTGTGAGCTGGATTATATCACCCTCAGACCTTGTTCACACCATAGGTAGCGTAGTGGTAGGACCCCTTGCCATGCTGAGAACCGTGACGTGGTGCTTGGGGCTCCGATATCTTCCTGACAGGAATATATTGGCAAAAGTCTCAGCTTTTAATATCTGCATTTATGACTAGCCAGTATAGTCAGTGGTATATCCGTGTGGTGCATTTTTTCTGTGATTTACGATTATATTTTCATCCGCACAATGCTCCGTTTTGTGTAGGATGCCTTTGTGGTGCATGTGGACCGCGCCGACATCCTCCACCGTATGCAAAATATTTTTTGCTGGGGATAGTCGTTTGCTGCGGTCCACATGCGGTGGGGCTGCTCCCCCAATGAAAAACACGCTACAGTGTTAGGGGTTGAGCAGCTCCCCCAGATTTGCCACTATTTCTGTGGTTTTGGGCCAGCAGGCTCATCTCATTCATCTCATTTTCTACGCCTGGTCTACATCTAGGACAGCAAGGAAGCTGTCTTACATTTAGAATCAGCTCTGGATATGTTGAAGTTATGTAGAGGCCAGCACCTTTACATAACGCCAGGGGATCCACCGTCAGCTAAAGGGCTTATTAACCCCTTAAGGACCAGGCTCATTTTCACCTTAAGGACCAGGCCATTTTTTGCAAATCTGACCAGTGTCACTTTAAGTGCTCATAACTTTAAAACGCTTCGACTTACCCAGGCCGTTCTGAGATTGTTTTTTCGTCACATATTGTACTTCATGACACTGCTAAAATTGGGTCAAAAAAGTTAATTTTTTTGCATAAAAAAATACATTTTTTACCAAAAATTTTGAAAAATTAGCAAATTTCAAAGTTTCAGTTTCTCTACTTCTGTAATACATAGTAATACCCCCAAAAATTGTGATGACTTTACATTCCCCATATGTCTACTTCATGTTTGTAGCATTTTGGGAATGATATTTTATTTTTTGGGGATGTTACAAGGCTTAGAAGTTTAGAAGCAAATTTTGAAATTTTTGAGAAATCTTCAAAATCCCACTTTTTATGGACCAGTTCAGGTTTGCAGTCATATTGTGAGGCTTAGATAATAGAAACCTCCCAAAAATGACCCCATTCTAGAAACTACACCCCTCAAGGTATTCAAAACTGTTTTTTTAAACTTTATTAACCCTTTAGGTCTTCCACAAGAGTTGATGGCAGATGGAGAAACAATTTTGAAATTTCTATTTTTTGGAAAATTTTCCAATATAATCAATTTTTTCCAGGAGTAAAACAAGGGTTAACTGCCAAACAACACTCAAAATGGGTTGCCCTGATTCTGTAGTTTGCAGAAACACCCCATATGTGGTTGTAAACTACTGTTTGGCCGAACGGTAGCACATAGAAGGAGGGGAACACCATATGGGTTTTGGAAGGCAGATTTTGCAGGACTGGTTTTGTTTATACCATGTCCCATTTGAAGCCCCCTGTTGCACCCCTAGAATAGAAATTTCAAAAAAGTGACTCCATCTAAGAAAGTACACCCCTCAAGGTATTCAAAACTGGGTTTACAAACTTTGTTAACCCTTTAGGTGTTCCACAAGAGTTAATGGCAGATGGAGAAACAATTTTGAAATTTCTATTTTTCGGAAAATTTTCCAATATAATCAATTTTTTCCAGGAGTAAAACAAGGGTTAACTGCCAAACAACACTCAAAATGGGTTGCCCTGATTCTGTAGTTTACAGAAACACCCCATATGTGGTCGTAAACTACTATTTGGCCGAACGGGAGCACATAGAAGGAGGGGAACACCATATGGGTTTTGGAAGGCAGATTTTGCTGGACTGGTTTTGTTTATACCATGTCCCATTTGAAGCCCCCTGTTGCACCCCTAGAATAGAAATTTCAAAAAAGTGACTCCATCTAAGAAAGTACACCCCTCAAGGTATTCAAAACTGGGTTTACAAACTTTGTTAACCCTTTAGGTGTTCCACAAGAGTTAATGGCAGATGGAGAAACAATTTTGAAATTTCTATTTTTTGGAAAATTTTCCAATATAATCAATTTTTTCCAGGAGTAAAACAAGGGTTAACTGCCAAACAACACTCAAAATGGGTTGCCCTGATTCTGTAGTTTGCAAAAACACCCCATATGTGGTCGTAAACTACTGTTTGGCCGAACGGTAGCACATAGAAGGAGGGGAACACCATATGGGTTTTGGAAGGCAGATTTTGCAGGACTGGTTTTGTTTATACCATGTCCCATTTGAAGCCCCCTGTTGCACCCCTAGAATAGAAATTTCAAAAAAGTGACTCCATCTAAGAAAGTACACCCCTCAAGGTATTCAAAACTGGGTTTACAAACTTTGTTAACCCTTTAGGTGTTCCACAAGAGTTAATGGCAGATGGAGAAACAATTTTGAAATTTCTATTTTTTGGAAAATTTTCCAATATAATCAATTTTTTCCAGGAGTAAAACAAGGGTTAACTGCCAAACAACACTCAAAATGGGTTGCCCTGATTCTGTAGTTTGCAAAAACACCCCATATGTGGTCGTAAACTACTGTTTGGCCGAACGGTAGCACATAGAAGGAGGGGAACACCATATGGGTTTTGGAAGGCAGATTTTGCAGGACTGGTTTTGTTTATACCATGTCCCATTTGAAGCCCCCTGTTGCACCCCTAGAATAGAAATTTCAAAAAAGTGACTCCATCTAAGAAAGTACACCCCTCAAGGTATTCAAAACTGGGTTTACAAACTTTGTTAACCCTTTAGGTGTTCCACAAGAGTTAATGGCAGATGGAGAAACAATTTAGAAATTTCTATTTTTTGGAAAATTTTCCAATATAATCAGTTTTTTCCAGGAGTAAAACAAGGGTTAACTGCCAAACAAAACTCAAAATGGGTTGCCCTGATTCTGTAGTTTGCAAAAACACCCCAAATGTGGTCGTAAACTACTGTTTGGCTAAACGGCAGGACATAGAAGAAGGGGAACGCCATACGGTTTTTGGAAGGCAGATTTTGCTGGACTGGTTTATTTACACCATGTACCCTTTCAAGCCCCCTGATGCACCCCTAGAGTAGAAACTCCATAAAAGTGACCCCATCTAGGAAACTACGGGATAAGGTGGTTGTTGTTTTGGGACAATTTTTGGGGTAAATTAGATTTTTGGTTGCTCTATATTACTCTTTTTTGAGGCAATGTAACAAAAAAATTTAATTCTAAAATTGTTTCTACATTCGCTATTTAGTTTTGTGGAACACCTAAAGGGTTAACATAGTTTGTAAAGTAATTTTTGAATACCTTGAGGGGTGTAGTTTCTTAGATGGGGTCACTTTTTTGGAGTTTCTAGTCTAGGCTACATCAGGGGGGGCTTCTAATGGGACATGGTGTAAAAAAAAAAAACTGTCCATCAAAATCTGCCTTCCAGAAACCGTATGGAGTTCCCTTCGTTCTATGCCCTGCCGTGCGGCTATATAGCCATTTACGACCACATATGGGGTGTTTCTGCAAACTACAGAATTGGGGCAATAAATGTTTAGTTTTGTTTGGCTGTTAACCCTTGCTTTATTACCGGCAAAATGGATTTAAATTTAAATTTTGCCCAAAAATAGGTGTTTTGGCACCGTTTTTATTTTATATTTTTAACACCGTTCATCCGAGGCGTTTGGTAAAAAGTTATTTTTATAGCGACGACTTTTACGCACGCGACGATGCCCAATATGTATGGCTCTCAGACTTTGGAGACACTAAGCAGGCATCCTAAAACTGCGGCCCTCCAGATGTTGTAAAACTACAATTCCCACCATGCCCTGATGATGGCTGTAGGTTGTCTGGGCATGCTGGGAGTTATAGTTTTACAACATCTGGAGGGCCGCAGTTTGAGGATGCCTGCACTAAAACTAATATTTTTTGGGGAAAGAAAAATTGTTTTCGTGTCTCCAAAGTCTGAGAGCCATAGTGTTTTATGTTCTCTAGTGAACTGTTGGGGATTATAAAAATTTAGTACTCCATGGAAGTGTGATACTCCCTGAAGCAATCGATAATGCAGAGGCCCGGATGATCGGGGCACGTGTCACATTGAGTTGTGGTGTCCTTCCGTATCCCCCTCTTGTGACACACTCTGCACTTTTTTTGGGTTCGTCCCTTCTTTCCAGTATGGGGGACCACACCTGGAAAGTGTTGGCCAGGGACGATCCGGGCGCCTCCAGTTCCCGAGGTACTCCGGCCTGCTCTTTCCCAGTCTGAAAAGATCAGGTCTTTGAGGACTGCCTCATAGAATTGGAGGAATGTCCCTGTGCTGCCAGCGCTTCGGGATAGTACAAAAGAGTTGTACATGGCAACCTGCACCATGTAGACCGCAACTTTTTTGTACCATGCCCGGGTTTTGCGCATGGCGTTATATGGCGTGAGGACTTGATCAGAGAGATCAACTCCTCCCATATACCGATTGTAGTCGACGATACAATCGGGCTTGAGGACCGTTGCCGCGGTACCTCGCACAGGGACTGGGGTGGTGCTGTTACCGTGGAT
This sequence comes from Bufo gargarizans, assembly GCF_014858855.1. Taxonomy (NCBI): domain Eukaryota; kingdom Metazoa; phylum Chordata; class Amphibia; order Anura; family Bufonidae; genus Bufo; species Bufo gargarizans. The sequence continues at coordinate 334,514,903 of NC_058081.1, read as the reverse complement.
TGTGGACAGCATAAGGACATCCCTCTTGTCCTTATACCTGACCAGCAACAGGTTTCCACTGGTAAGTGCACGGGTCTCACCCCTGGGGATAGGTACCTGGAGGGGGTAGGCAGGGAGGCCGCGTTGATTTTTCCGCACGGTCCCACAAGCGAACGTGGATCTGGCGGCAAGGGACCTGAACAAGGGAATGCTGGTATAAAAGTTGTCCACGTACAAGTGGTAACCCTTATCCAGCAGTGGGTACATAAGGTCCCACACGAGTTTCCCGGTAACACCCAGAGTGGGGGGACATTCTGGTGGTTGAATCCGGGAATCTCGCCCCTCGTACACACGAAATTTGTAAGTGTACCCTGAGGTACTCTCACAAATTTTGTATAGCTTCACGCCATACCTCGCCCGCTTTGTGGGAATGTATTCGGCGGAAACTGAGTCTCCCCTTGAACGCAACGAGAGACTCATCAACCGCGACCTCCCTTCCAGGTACGTAGGCCTGCTGAAATGTGGCCCCAAAGTGATCGATGACCGGCCGTATCTTGTACAGCCGGTCATAGGCAGGATCACCTCGGGGTGGACATGCTGCATTATCGGAATAATGCAGACATTTCCGGATGGCCTCAAACCGGTGACGTATCATGACCATACTGTACAGTGGGGTCTGGTACAGGACGTCCCCACTCCAGTATTGCCTGACACTGGGTTTTTGGACTAGACCCATATGCAGCACGAGGCCCCAAAATGTCCTCATTTCGGCTGCACTGACCGGCGTCCAGCCACCGGGTCTAGCCAAAACTGAGCCTGGGTTTTGAGCGACGAACTGTTGGGCGTACAGATTCGTCTGCTCCACCATCAAATTCACCAGTGGGTTACTGAAAAAAAAACTAAAAAAGTCTATTTCAGTAAACCCCACTGTGGGAATCTGGATTCCAGGATTGCCAGCGAAATCCGGAATCTCAGGCTCAAAGTCCACTGGGGGACACCAGCTAAGTTCATCGGCAGGGGGCTCCGGTGAACTTATTTGGTGGGCCGGGAAACCAGTACGAACCCCAGGGCGGCTCGTACTAGGGTGGGCCACAGGATCCCTAGCATGTGTGGCCCCTGGCTCCGCCTGGCGGCGTCTCCGCTGCCTTGGTGGCTCATCGTCATCCGATGATGATGAGGAGGATGCGGATGACAAAAGGAACGTGGGGTCATCCTCATCCTCACTGGGGCTCTCAGAGTCGGAGGCAATCTGGGCATATGCCTCCTCGGCCGAGAACACCCGGCGGGCCATGGGTGTGTGTGTGTGCGTGTGTATGTGCGTGCGTGTAAACCTTTATTCTATGTGCGTGTGTGTGGGGGCACGGGTGTTCACGTACTAAAAAGTCCAGGCAAAAAAAAGTGTTAGGAAAAAAAAAAAAAAAAAGTTCAAACTTGCTGATCTGCGGTTCAACGCTGATCAGCGGTCGGTGGGGTGGTGGGGCGGGCGATGCGCTAACAGTGGACGGACGCTAAAAAGTGCCGGCCAGTCAGCGCACGCAGAAAAAAAAAAAAAGTGGTGGTGGGGGAAGGGTCTGGTGGTGGGGGGAGGGGGTTGGTGGGGGGGATGGGGCTGGTGGTGGGGGGTATGCGGGGGGGGCAAGTGGCAGGGGGGGTCTGGGGTCTGAAAGTTGAAAAAAAAAAGTTTGGAATAAATGTGCTTTTTTTTTTCTAACTTTTCCCTTCTATCCCTGCCTAAAGGTGCCTCTCCCTCACTGACCCTAACCTACCTGGGTGGCGATGGGTGCAGGAGGGTGATGGATGCCGATTTAGGGGGACACAGGAGCTGGTGCTGGACGATGCTGCACGGTCAGGGTGCTGGACAGGAAGAGGAGGGGAGAGAGGAGCGCAGGAAGTTTGAATCTCGCGCCTCTCTCCCCTGCACCAATCAGCACCCTGGACAGCGGCGTTCAGCACCAGGGCCAGCTCCGCCTCTGCAAATCCTCGGACTGCGATTGGTGGTGTAAAATTACGCCACCGATCGCAGTTTTTTTCCGGTTCATCGGGTCACAGGACACCCGAATGGACCGGAAACGCAGAAAACCGCAGGTCTGAATTGACCTGCGGTTTTCTGCGATCGCCGATACGGGGGGGTCCAATGACCCCCCCCTGCGTTGTTACGGGATGCCGGCTGAATGATTTCAGCCGAAATCCCGTTTCGATTAACCCCCGCGGCGCCGGAATTCAGATTTTAAGTCAGGACGTACCGGTACGTCCTCGGTCCTTAAGGACTCGGGAAATAGGGCGTACCGGTACGTCCTCGGTCCTTAAGGGGTTAAGGCCACCATCTAAAATGCTGGTGTTAAAAAATGTGCCCAATAGTTCAGAAGCCACAGTAGCACCCAGTTCCTTATCATGAATATGGTGCAATTCTTTCATGTGCCACGCTAGCCTAAGGTAAATCAGTGAATGGAAATGTACATATGTGTCTATAAACAGGGTTAGGGATCTGCCACCGTTGACGGATAATTTCTAAATGCTTGGGACACTTAGTCCTAACAAGCCACTGTTATTTTTCCATAACACTATGTGTGTTTAAACACCATCTGCCCCTGATAATGGACCATTTTTGGAAGCTTTCTAATATGAAAAAGCATAACATATGCGATGGTGCAGTTCATTTTTAAATGCACTGTTTGTTAACACCATCAGCCATGTGTTTACCAATAGGTATATATGTCAGTGTCACTCTGGCATTATTTGCTATTGTTGTCATTGTGTTTAAGAGCTTAAAGGTGGTGGCTGGGTTGAGAGAAAGAGCAAATATTTGCAAAACATTTTTTACAAAAAGATATAACAGCTTTTCATAATAAATCTTTTAGGGGACTAGAGGGTGTTATATAACAATTTTTAGAGTAATTGGAGCAACTTTTATTCATGAAGAGTTGATTTGAACACAAATCGAATTTTTGTAAAAATTCAATGAATTGGACACAAATCGAATTTCAAAAATGGAAACTGACCATATATAATTGCAAAAATGGAAACTAACAATGCTTTACATAATGTAACTACTAGAAAAGGAAATACATTTGCACAGATTGCAAGACACAAGGGCACAATAAGGTTGTTGCATTTTATGACTCCACTTAGCCACATACCTTTAACTAGACATTTTCCAAAACTATTGAAGGAACAAAAAGTTTTTAAAACACATACGTTTGGTACACAGCATGTCCTCCCCTTTTCTTCATGCATTTGTGCAAGAATACAGGTATGGTTTGTTTCCTGCGTGGGTTTAAGATATTTGTTCTTTTTTGTCATCCGCTAGTCCATTTTAGACGGATTCAGAAGTCTTCATTTATGTATTTTTTGTAGTTATAAATATATCTACAGATGTCTTGTTTGAATAAGAAAGATGTGCACCGAATAATGTGCAGACATAGATTTTCTCTTACAGGTGGCAAACTGCTCTTGATTGACAGAATGATCCAAACACCACATCAATTACACTTATCAAAGCAATTACATCTGTCTGGATTTTGAGATATGTAGCTACACAGCAGTCAACAGGAGATATATTTTAGACATTGAAATCCCACTAATCAAGATTTTTTTTTATAAAGGGAGATAAGGCGTACTGACTGTGTAGTAATAAGATGAAGTCAACAAATGTGAGATATTCTTCATGGGATTTTAAAATCGAAACTACTTTATTTTTTGTGATTAGGATCTGAAGGAGTCAGGCATCATATATAAATTCCAATATAATTTTGCCTCTGGTTGGTTTTTGCTTTGTTTATCTGCAAGATGAAAACTCACATACAATAACATATGTATTAAAGTCCTACTTTTCAGACGATGGTGTATACAATGTATATGGACTGAGGATGTGGCCTAACTGTTCCAAATATTAGAACTAGTGATGAGCGGCAGGGGCTACATTCAAATTTGCGATATTTCATGAATATTTTGGCGAATATTTGTCATATATTCGCAAATTTAAGATTATTTTATTTATTGCGAAAAATCTGCAATTTAATATTTGCACAATGTGCGCAAAATACAGACGTGGGTCACTTTTGCTAAATTTTCCAAGCTGCTAGAAGTTTCCTTAGACTGAAGAAAATGGTTGGCATGGCAAGACATTAAAAATGGCTTTATATGCAGTTAGAGTGTTCCAATATATTCGCGATTACGCTAATTGGCACTAATGATGCAAATATTTTGCCGCAATACGCAGAAACTTCACATTTTAGCAGGTCTGCATATATGTATGGACAGCAGAACCTATGACACTACCTAAGACACAGCACTGGAACAGCTACACTATATCAGGATATAACCTACACTGACTATCTTCCACTAACTATCTGTAATATATATATCTATATATACATATATATATATATATATATATATATATATATATATATATAAATCCAGAAAAAGGACGGCACTCCGGTCTTGAAGAAGTAAAATTAGTCTTTAATCAACCTTGCGGTACAACGTTTCGGCTCCAATACTGAGCCTTTCTCAAGCACAAATACAAATCAAGTGTCTGCAGTTATATAGGTGAGTTAATTGAATTACAAATCATGTGATCACTACACGTCCCACCCCAAGGGGCGTGTTCCAAACTAACCAATACATAAACATGGTTACATAAAATACATGTGCAAAAAATAAAGCGAATGTCATCAATTACATATATCTGATATTGATACAATGTGAGACATCAATCAAGTGCGTACATCAGACATTTGCAAACTTATAATGACTAAAAGAAGGAAGAGGGCGGACCCATCGGCTGCACACTTGTACAAGTACACAGCCGGTGGATGCGCTCAAAGCGTGTAAAACATGCTGAGGGAGGAGCTGAGAGACGAGTCAAAGGACACTTAAAAATTGAGAGCCACAGCTGTGCGATTACCGGATCCTGTGTAAATTGAAAACCGCAGCTGTGCGATCGCTGGGTCCCGTATCCAACTCACTGTTGTCTCGGCCTGGCACCAGGAAGACTGCGGAAGACTGTGCAGAGATCAGCCAGGATTCCGTTCGTGTCAGTGTATAATGAACTCAGCCCATCTATCAACAGGGTTGTCAGGAAGCACTGGGATCTCCTTGGATCTTGTTTCAAGGGGATACCAGAGTTTCAATGCCCACCTTTATTCTCCTACCGCCGGTCAAGAAATCTTCGTGACCAATTGGTCAGGGCCGACATTGGCCCCAAAGGGTCTTGTAGACAAACCACATTAGCGCAACCGGGCCTGGGATGTTTCCCCTGCTTGGGGTGCGTCAACTGTAGGTACATTCGCAAAGGGAGAACATTCATACATCCTCTCACAGGTGAATCACATGGTATATCGTTCCATCTTACGTGCAATTCTAGTTACGTTATTTACGTACTTTCATGTCCCTGCAAACTACTCTATGTGGGCGAGACGACAACTGACCTGAAGACCCGCCGTAATAATCACCGCCTGAGCATTCGGAAGAAACGCCTTGATTTACCGGTTTCCAAACATTTTTCTGAGGCTGGGCACAGGGAGTGTGATCTGAAGGTTTGGATCATCGACCATGTACCCCAGCCCAGACGTGGCGGTGACAGGTCTAAATTACTTAAACATAGGGAACTCTGCTGGATCCATAGGCTTAACAGCCTTAAACCCAATGGATTGAACATTGAGTTCAACTTTGGAGAGGTGTTGTGATGAGTGGCTTGCCCTCTGTGGCATGCAGATTATGCCTAGGTGTGTTTGTGTACACGCAGAATATATATTTATTTAAAAACTGTTGAATCAACAGTAAATTTGATTCTTCCTCTTTTTTCTTCTTTTTGTTCACAGATCACCAGCACTTACCATGCGGAGGGGTGGAGCCTGAGGATGAAGTTGACACATTATTATATACAGGAGGTTGATACCTCTGACAGCTATGCTTTTTTTCTTTTTCTTTTTGTTTTTATATTGGTATTTTTCACTGTTCGATCTGGCACGCACCAGGGGCACCACAGCTGGGCCGACATGGTGTCACGGCTGTTCCATCATCTATCTGGCTTAGATTTGCTCCCTGTAACACCTGGGTACAAACCGGAGGAGAACCCTCTTGGGTATGCCAGCGACCGGACACCTGTAATGGATAACCCCCTACACATAACGTTTATCGTTGTGATGGTGGGCTCCAATCTAGGCATGGCATGAGGACAATCTGGTTTCCGGGCTGTCCGTGCCGGTCTGGTCTGCTATACCCTGATGTACCTTATTATGGGTGTCCAGACACGGGTAAAGGGCATCTTTCCAGTCTCTAAGATGGCGTCCCGAGATGGGACGTGAACGGGAAGTGCGCCGTGAAGCACCTAGGCCGGATGCAATGACGCAGTGGTGACGTAGCGGAGGGCGGCCTTTGATGGCGCATGGCGACTGACAACAGACATCATACCCTTCCTGGTGCCAGGCCGAGACAACAGTGAGTTGGATACGGGACCCAGCGATCGCACAGCTGCGGTTTTCAATTTACACAGGATCCGGTAATCGCACAGCTGTGGCTCTCAATTTTTAAGTGTCCTTTGACTCGTCTCTCAGCTCCTCCCTCAGCATGTTTTACACGCTTTGAGCGCATCCACCGGCTGTGTACTTGTACAAGTGTGCAGCCGATGGGTCCGCCCTCTTCCTTCTTTTAGTCATTATAAGTTTGCAAATGTCTGATGTACGCACTTGATTGATGTCTCACATTGTATCAATATCAGACATATGTAATTGATGACATTCGCTTTATTTTTTGCACATGTATTTTATGTAACCATGTTTATGTATTGGTTAGTTTGGAACACGCCCCTTGGGGTGGGACGTGTAGTGATCACATGATTTGTAATTCAATTAACTCACCTATATAACTGCAGACACTTGATTTGTATTTGTGCTTGAGAAAGGCTCAGTATTGGAGCCGAAACGTTGTACCGCAAGGTTGATTAAAGACTAATTTTACTTCTTCAAGACCGGAGTGCCGTCCTTTTTCTGGATTTATTGATTGGGGTAAGAGGTCGATTCCCCTGGAACGTGCACCCATTTTTTCCATCTTTGTAGTCAGTGCCGCCATTTTTCGTATTTATATATCTATATATATATATATATATATATATATATATAGACGAAAACGGACAGCAACTCCAGATAGTACAAAAATGTATAATTTATTGGGCCACAGTGGCACAGAGGCGACGTTTCGGCTCAAAATCCAGAGCCTTTCTCAAGCATCACAATACAAAGGTGAGTGCACATATAAATAGGTGTACACAATTAGAACATCACAATCAATTAGATTTCACAATTAGTATCAAAAATAACAAATACATCAGCAAATAGTGTTAAAAAATATATTAACATACAGAGATGAATCTAGTAATACATGGTAGTGGATGTGATTCATAATAAATACATGGAAAAAATATAATTCATAGTGTAAACATAAGTGGCTCCAATGTAAATCATCTGTTTCACATCTTCTTTAATGAACTATGATTAAAAACAAGGAGGTGCCAGAAAGATAAGGGTGACGTACCACAGAGTTCGCTTGTATCCACATCCTGATAATGGCCACACTTGGCGTCTAGCTGAATGAAGTGCGCAGGCGCCAGTATCCGTCCCTACAATATCGCGTCATGTTACGTCCTGCTACGGCGCGCCCGCATCACACCTTATGTCATCAACTGCACGTCACTAGCTCAACATCAGTGCGCATGCTCAAGGCGTTCTATGCCGCGCCATATTTGGTTCTGGACGGATTGCCCATAGTTCCTAAATCTATACTTGAGATGGCTAATGAGAGGTGAGAGTAGGGAAACCATCTCATCACTCATAACCACTCATAAGGGTTCTCCTTGATGTTACATATTCCTAAAGGAAACAGGTATATTTAATATATATGGCGCGGCATAGAACGCCTTGAGCATGCGCACTGATGTTGAGCTAGTGACGTGCAGTTGATGACATAAGGTGTGATGCGGGCGCGCCGTAGCAGGACGTAACATGACGCAATATTGTAGGGACGGATACTGGCGCCTGCGCACTTCATTCAGCTAGACGCCAAGTGTGGCCATTATCAGGATGTGGATACAAGCGAACTCTGTGGTACGTCACCCTTATCTTTCTGGCACCTCCTTGTTTTTAATCATAGTTCATTAAAGAAGATGTGAAACAGATGATTTACATTGGAGCCACTTATGTTTACACTATGAATTATATTTTTTCCATGTATTTATTATGAATCACATCCACTACCATGTATTACTAGATTCATCTCTGTATGTTAATATATTTTTTAACACTATTTGCTGATGTATTTGTTATTTTTGATACTAATTGTGAAATCTAATTGATTGTGATGTTATAATTGTGTACACCTATTTATATGTGCACTCACCTTTGTATTGTGATGCTTGAGAAAGGCTCTGGATTTTGAGCCGAAACGTCGCCTCTGTGCCACTGTGGCCCAATAAATTATACATTTTTGTACTATCTGGAGTTGCTGTCTGTTTTCGTCTAAATACAAGGGTAAGCAGTGAATTCCCTGGACCTAGCACCCTAATTTCCTTCTCTGGTACAGATTGGTGCTGCCATACATTTTTCTTTTTATATTTTTTCACTTGTTGGCTTAGCACAATTTTTTCATATGGACTATTAATTGTTTATACTATGGATATTGAATCTCCACGTGGCCCCACCTACTCTCAGGAGGAAGCGGAGCGAATTATACGAGATATCGGGGGAGATGCTACCTTTTTAAACACCCCATCAACAAAAGAATTGAAAAAACAACTGGAATTTCTCTCCAAAAAAACAGTGTCCCTGGGTTTACACATGACTACTTTGGGTGAATATTATAAGGCTCAAAGAATCCCGAGAGGTATGAGATCCAATTTACGTCCTAACCTATTTTTTCATAATCAGAATTATTGCAAAAAATTTGAAGCACTCTCGAATAGATATTCCTTGGACTTTATTCTTTTAAACATTCAGTTCATTCAAGAGGAATTAACTACTACGGCTGTGGAGATTGGCGATATTGAGCGGACTTTACAGGCCTCTCTCACTGTGGAAGATTTCACGGTATTCTCTGATAATGTGACGTCACACACAACTAAACTTAAAAGTGAATTGGAAGAAGGCAAACGCTCGAAATGGATCCGAGACTTGGAAGACTACAAAAGGGGATTCATTTATACATGGCAGTTTGATAATAATCAGTCCAACCAGAAAGACAGAAAGAAAAAGAGAAATGGACAAACATTGGTATCAGAGGACTCTACACCTTTTTTAGGATACAGAGGCAGTCACCAGCACAAAAAAGAAGCCGCACCAGACGCGGTGGTCGTAGACATCGATGAACCGCCAAAACTACGAAACAACAAAATTTGTGTGCAAGGCAACAAAATACAGACACAGAAGAAGAAATAACTGTTATTAACTTGTCATCTAAAATACTTACCCCATGCAAGTAAGTGTCCTGAATAAGGGTCTTACTTTTTGTCCGTCGACAAAATTGAATATGTTTGATTTAGATGTTGATCTGGCTGCTTTTTTTCGCAGGATCAAACTCAAAGCATGGTTTAGTGAGAGGATGCAGACCAACACTGCCCAGCATAGTGAGCTTGCGCTGGGTAGTTTTGATCTGCACCTCAAGAGTAATTTTACCCCTGTGATTGGCGAGTCTGCCGTTGATGCATACATAACAGCTGTAAAATCTGAAATACTACAATATAAACAATCATGTAATGTGAATGTGTTCAAGAACCCCAATCTCACTTGCTTGGAGATTGAGGCGATTGAACAATTGAGGGATGACCCCCTCCTTACAGTAAAACCTGCAGACAAGGGGGGTGGTATAGTCGTCTTAGATACCGCTAAATATATTGTGGAGATCAGACGACAACTGAGCGATACTGAAGTGTATCTAGCACTTCAGTCTGATCCAAAGTTTGATATTGCCAGGATCATCCAAAAGTGTTTAAATAATGCTGTTATGGCTGGCATCATTGACAGTGATCTTGCTGACTTCTGTACTGTGAATCATCCGGTAACACCGGTACTTTACGTACTGCCTAAAGTACACAAATCTTTGGTCGACCCTCCTGGTCGTCCAATAGTGTCAGGCTCAGATTCCATATTCAGCAACATTTCCATCTTTCTAGACAAACTTTTGAATAGCTATGCCTGTGGAGCGAAATCCTATATCCAGGATACCACAGATTTTTTGTGTAAACTGCGAGAGGTGGAATGTGAGGGATATGACAATCTGATATTGGCGTCGTTTGATGTGACATCGCTTTACACTTCAATTAATCATGACCTAGGGATTAGAGCAGTTAGACACATGTTGGAGAAGTCATCTCTCACTACAGAGGCATGTGAATTTGTGATTGATCTTTTGAATGTTATCCTGAGACAGAACTATTTTTTGTTTCAGGATACATTCTATAAACAAATCAGAGGCGTAGCGATGGGGTCCCATGTGGCCCCCACATACGCAAATATTTTTATGAGGTGTTTTGAGGAAGATGTCGTCCATGTATCCCACCACAGCAACAAAATCTTGAGGTGGTGGAGATACATCGACGACATCTTCCTCATATGGACTGGTGACTGCCTGGAACTGTTGGAGTTTCAGGAGTATCTGAACAGTGTTAATAAAGAACTACAATTTACCCTTGTGCACTCTAACACTGAAATCCAATTTTTGGATACCACTGTTATGTTTGATGAAAGAGGTCTAGCAACTAGGTTATTCACCAAACCTACGGATAAGAATACCCTTTTACACTACCAGAGTAGCCATCCACGTAACATGGTGAAATTTCTTCCTTATTCGCAGTTCCTCAGGGCCAAGAGAATTACCTCCGACCCTGATGTACTAGAGAAAACATTGGATACTATGGTAGACAAATTTAAACATAGAGGTTATCCGACTGAATTATTTGTATCCCAGATAGACCGGGTCCATGACTTAAATAGAGATGACACTTTGGTGAGGAAGATAAGAAAGGGTCCTCACAATAGAATCCCTTTTATCACAAAATACACAGAACATAGTGGTAATATCAACCGCATTATTGTCAAACACTGGGGCATCTTGGGGGGATGCCTCAGTCAAATACCTGAATTTAAATCCCCCCCATTATTTTCTTACAAAAGATCAAAAAATTTACGTGACAAATTGGTACATGCGGATATAGGTGCAGGACCTGGTCTAATACAGAGAACATTGACACAGCAGAGCACGGGATGTTTTCCATGTCTCTGCTGTGTGAATTGTAAATATATCTGCAAAGGAAAAACCTTTATACACCCAGTGACCAATGTGAAATATCCCATTCCTTTTTACCTCACCTGCAATTCCAACTATGTGATTTACATTTTGAGTTGCCCTTGTAATTTATTATATATAGGTGAGACTTCCACTGATCTGAAAACCAGACTAAACAATCACCGCTCCACCATAAGAAAAAAACGTCGGGATTTACCCATCCCTAAACATTTTGTTGAGATGGATCATACGGAATACCAACTTAAATGCTGGATTATTGATCACATTCCCATGCCCAGACGGGGGGGCAATAGGAATTTATTGTTAAAAAGGAGAGAATTATTATGGATACATAGGTTAAATACCTTAAGACCAAACGGTCTTAATGTAGATTTTAATTTAGGGGTATGTACTTGAAGAGGTGGTTTGCCCCTGGCAGATATTGTGTTATTTGTTACATGTTTTTCATCTAATTGTAGGTGGCGATCCTATACAAATGTTATTATGAGATTTAACTTTCTTTGTTCTTTCTCAATTGAATATTATTAATTGTCATTGTCATTATATTACAGATGATCAATGAACATAGAAAGAAAGGAGCCATGAAGTTTTGGGTGTCGTTTTTCCACATAGAAGTGTGCTATATCCTACGTCCGATGATATCCACAATGTTGGGCTGATCTGGATTGGATTGCGTGTTGGTGTCGGATTATGTTCCGACATATTATATATACCTGTTTCCTTTAGGAATATGTAACATCAAGGAGAACCCTTATGAGTGGTTATGAGTGATGAGATAGAGGCGGCATTTGGTGCACGACCGATACTGGGGTGCCGGTCGGGACCATAAAGCATGCCCTGCATGGGATTACCATGATCCCCTGACAGAGGGTTATGGTTTCCCTACTCTCACCTCTCATTAGCCATCTCAAGTATAGATTTAGGAACTATGGGCAATCCGTCCAGAACCAAATATGGCGCGGCATAGAACGCCTTGAGCATGCGCACTGATGTTGAGCTAGTGACGTGCAGTTGATGACATAAGGTGTGATGCGGGCGCGCCGTAGCAGGACGTAACATGACGCGATATTGTAGGGACGGATACTGGCGCCTGCGCACTTCATTCAGCTAGACGCCAAGTGTGGCCATTATCAGGATGTGGATACAAGCGAACTCTGTGGTACGTCACCCTTATCTTTCTGGCACCTCCTTGTTTTTAATCATAGTTCATTAAAGAAGATGTGAAACAGATGATTTACATTGGAGCCACTTATGTTTACACTATGAATTATATTTTTTCCATGTATTTATTATGAATCACATCCACTACCATGTATTACTAGATTCATCTCTGTATGTTAATATATTTTTTAACACTATTTGCTGATGTATTTGTTATTTTTGATACTAATTGTGAAATCTAATTGATTGTGATGTTATAATTGTGTACACCTATTTATATGTGCACTCACCTTTGTATTGTGATGCTTGAGAAAGGCTCTGGATTTTGAGCCGAAACGTCGCCTCTGTGCCACTGTGGCCCAATAAATTATACATTTTTGTACTATCTGGAGTTGCTGTCCGTTTTCGTCTAAATACAAGGGTAAGCAGTGAATTCCCTGGACCTAGCACCCTAATTTCCTTCTCTGGTACAGATTGGTGCTGCCATACATTTTTCTTTATATATATATATATATATATATATATATATATATATAAAATATATATATATATATATATATATATATATATAAAACTATCTATCTAATGTAATGTGGAAAGTACAGAGCACAGCAATGACACTACCTAACACCCTGCACTGGAACCTACCAGCTACACTATATCAGGACATAACCTACACGGACTATCTTCCTCTAACTATCTGTATTATATATATAAGCTATATAACTATCTATCTAATGTAGCGTGAAAAGCACAGAGCATAGCAATGACACTGCTGTCTCTCTCAAAACAAAAAACAAAAAAACTGTAGAAAAAGTTTCTTATATAGTAAGGGGTAGGCAACTTTTCAGGGATGTTGCTAAGCTCAGACAAAGAAATTGCAGCCTTCTCATTAGCCCGCAAGCAAGAAGGGAGGTTACTGATGGAAAAAAAAAACTTGAATATTTGAAATTACGAATATATATCACTATATTCTAAATATTCGTGAATTCTCGAATTGATATTCGCGATTAATATTTGCGATTCGAATATTCATGCCCAACACTAGTTAGAACTAGAAATGTTGTAAAGAATTTCAGAATGCATGTTATTGACTATCCATGGAATATAGTCAGTTCAGTAGTCTTCATGTAAGCCCTTTTGTAATGATTTATGTCTCTAACAATATATGGGAAAATGGTATGTCCCAGATCGTAAATGTGCTGCCATTTAACAAACTTGCACGTGGATCAATTATTGATATATGTTCAGCCTCCATTCTTTTATCAGTTACATTATGCGACCTTGAGACACACTTAGTTTAAAAAAATAATAATATTTGGACGATTTAATTCATCACGAATCGCGATAAATCTGGTATACCAAGGCCACTCTGCCTAATCATATGCATCCCACTTTGTGGCCCAATCTCAGTGTGAAAGCTTCGAACGTAATCTGCAGGGACAGTGCAGGAAGAGTGGGGTATTGCCATGTGCATTACATTCTAGTGCACCCACATGCATTGTTAATCGATTCTGTAGGCACTGTGCCATTAGTATTACGGGCAGTTTAATTTCTCGCTGTCTACATCACTATGCAGGGCACCAAGATTCATAGTTAACCCCTTCTGTAACCTGTGAAATTACTGTGCATCCGTATTGCAGGTCAATAAAAGCGTCAGGTTTAATTTATCATTGTGAACTTAACCGTGCTGCAAGATTTAAGTAGTGGCCCCATGACAGAGTGGGGATAGTGGCAGCATCAGCAGTGGCAGTAGTGGCTCCATGACAGAATGGGGAGGGTGGCAGCAGCAGTAGTGGCAGAAACTGTGACAAAAGTGGCCCCATGACAGAGTGGAGACAGTGGCAGCAGCATCAGCAGTGGCAGCAATGGCCTCGTGGTATTTATGGTAACGGTAGTGGCCCCATAACAGAGTGGGGATGTGGCAGTAGTAGTGGCTCAATGACGCAGTAAGGATGGTGCAAACAGCAGCAGTGGCAGTAGTGGACCCATGACAGAGTGGGGACAGCAGCAGTGACAGTAGTGACCCCTCGGTATGAGTGAAGATGGTGCAGCAATGGCAGTAACTATGATAATTGTGGCCCAATGACAGAGAGGGGATGGTGGTAGCAGCAGTAGCAGTGGCAATAACCGTGACAAAAGTGGCCTCATGACAGAGTGGCGAGGGGGGCAGTAGCAGTGGCAGTAAGGCTATGTTAACATGATTGTTCCCATTCCTGTTTTTCTGATCCATCAGAAGAGCACCAAACAAACAAAAACATAAAAAAAATCCTGTATTTTGAGCATCCATAAAGACTCTTTCAGATAGTCTGTATTTTGTCAGTGTTTTGCATCAGTATTTGATCAGTAATTGTAAGCCAAAAACAGGAGTGGGTCCAAAACAGAGATAAAATGTGATGGAATTATTTGCATCTCATCTGTGCAACTCCTGCTTTTGGCTTACAAATTCTAATCAAACATTGATGAAAAACACTGACCAACCACTGACAAAAAAAATCTAGTAACTACTATTAAATTTGGTTGAGTTGGTTGAGTGATTTGAGTGGTTCCTTCCGATAACCAACAACACTCCTCCCATATGGCAATAATCTATCTGCCATGTTTGATACATCTAGCAAGTTCAGCCCATCTCGTTTAAATCCTAATACATGATAAAAGAAAAATACCATTAAGTTCATAGTATGAAAGGATCCCAGACCTTATAGAGGGACCCACATGGGTTCAAATTTTGTTGTATTGCACAGTAGAGATGGCATTGCGGTTCGCCTAGCGGTCGTTTCGAGGCGAACTTTGCTATTTAGCGATTCGCTGAACGGGCGAACATATGGAGATGTCCGCCGGCGCCATATTCTTTACATTGTGAAGAACTTTGTCCCATGACACATCCATCAGGTGGTACAGGTTAGCCAATTGAGACATTTCAGCACAAGGATCTGGACCCCATTTTACATTCAGTCTTTTGCCAGTGTAGGGAGAGGCTGCTGTGTGGAGCAGGGACGGACTGTTAGGGACACCAAACGCTATCTAATAGGGCCACAAATTACATGTAAACAAATAAATTCTACTGGTGTGATATACCAGTTGCCCCCCCAAAAAGTGATTGAAGGAGGGGTGTTATATGCCAAGTATATACTTTCTATATAGTGCATTTTGTGTAGTGCATCATTGGTTTCCATTTTTGCTGTGTTACCTCAGCTACAGATAGTGACAAACGACATTGGAACAAATTATTTCTACTGGTGTGATACACCAGTTGCCTCACCCAAAAAACTGATTGAAGCAGGGGTGTGATATACCAATTATATACTTTCTATATTGTGCATTTGGGTAGTGCAGCAATTGGTTTGCGGTTTAGTTGGTTACCTCAGCTGCAGATAGTGATAAACGACATTGGAACAAATTATTTCTACTGGTTTGAGAAACCAGTTGCCTCCCAAAAAAACTGATTAAAGCAAGGGTGTTATACAGGTCCTTCTAAAAAAATTTGCATATTGTGATAAAGTTCATTATTTTCTGTAATGTACTGATAAACATTAGACTTTCATATATTTTAGATTCATTACACACAACTGAAGTAGTTCAAGCCTTTTATTGTTTTAATATTGATGATTTTGGCATACAGCTCATGAAAACCCAAATTTCCTATCTAAAAAAATTTGCATATTTCATCCGACCAATAAAAGAAAAGTGTTTTTTTATTTTTTTATTAATTCTTTATTTTCAGAATTTTTTCAGTATAGAAACAAACATACAATGACCTGAAGGTCTTACTTTGAGATCGATAGATATACAGTAACATATTTTCAAGCATAACAAACAGTAAGTACACATAGCAATGTTATGATCATTTACAGAATAGTAGCCCGCTGTGTAGAAGGAGATGTAAAACCGTGTGTGACATCCGAATAGTCGCACCCACAACCAAGCAGCCATGAGCTCGACTACCCAGGTCCACACCTACAATTTATTGTCGGGCGAGTTAAACATCTAGTATATGTACTAATAGACAAAAACCTTTATAGGAAAATTAAAATCAAGTACTTTGAGCAGAAGAAATTGGGGAAGGGGGAGAAGAAAGAAGAAGAAGAAGAATAGGGGGGGGGGGGGTGGGGGGAGGAGGGGGGGCATATACCGCTGGCTAAAAACAATAAGCCTATCTGATATCTAAGGTACCTAGAGGATGTATATCTTTGTGATGCAATAATAAGCAATAACCTTGCCCGTTACCTCAAACCATCCCTACAGTGAGTTCACTGCACTCACCCTCGATCAGATTCTTCCAAGGTTGCCAAGTTTTCAAATATTTCTCATGGCTTCTGTTAATCCAGCTCGTCATTTCTTCGAATTGGCATATTTGGTTTACTTTGGCTTTCCATTCCTGTATTGAGGGAGTATTGGTGTTTCTCCAGTGGAGGGGTATAATAGCCTTTGCTGCCAAGATAAGGTGAGTCACTAGATTGCGTTTAGATGGCCTATATAGGTCAGATGGTAGAGAAAAGAGAACCATCTCCAATGTGACCTTAAACTCAGAAGTAGCAACTTTGTTGATTATCTTAGTGACATTTTCCCAGAAAGGTATAATGAGAGGGCAAGACCACCATATGTGAGATAATGATCCCACATCTCCACCACATCTCCAGCACAACCGATCGGGGGCTAGACCACACCTATGTAAGAACTCAGGGGTTCTGTACCATCTCGATAAAAGCTTGAAATGGTTTTCTTGTAAGCGTATACATGGTGACGTTCCATGTGAAAAGGCTAAAACCTTCTTGAGTTCCTGATCCGAGAAGGTAGTATCAAGCTCTCTCTCCCATTCCCTGATGTATAAAGGTTTTTTCACCTCGCCCTCGGCTCCTACCAAAGCATAGAATGACGAAATTCTCCTCTGTTCAGGAAGTGGTGATAGTAAGATCTTTTCGAAGTCAGTTAAAGACCTACCTGGGTTGCACCTCTTATCAAGTTCACCGCACACAGCACCTAAGTAAGATTTTGTTAGGAAGAAGCCCGCAGAATTCTTGATTTGCTCCGGTAATCTACTCAGTATAGCCGCTTCAGTGTCAGGGAGTAAGTCCCTTAGTCTAGCTTGGGTTAATTATGTCCAGACCTCCTGATGAATGTCTCTGCTTTTTCCTAGCAAATCCGGGATGAGATTTGCTGGCAAGAGTGGGGATGGAATGGGTGCTAGAGTTTCGTTTAACTCTTTCCATGTGTCTCTAATCCCTTTCAATAGAGGGTCCAAATCTTTCATATTTTGGCCTATGTCAGGTAGCCAGAGGAGTCTCTGGAGTGCGGGTCCTGCACTTTGACGCAAAAGGTTTTGTACATCTAATTGTCTCTTGGGATCCACTGATTCTAGCCATCTGTTTAACTGAATAGCATGGTAATATTTTGATATTTCCGGGAGTCCCAGGCCTCCTTTATCTCTATGCCTGACCAGAAGATTATGTGAGAGTCTAGGTTTCTTCCCGTTCCATAGGAACTTAGAAAAGGTTTGTCTAATCTCCCCGAAGAATGTTTTTGGTAAGTGGATCGGGACCATTTGCATTACATAAAGAATCTTGGGAAAAACATAGGCTTTGATTACATTCTTCCTGCCCATCCAAGATAAATATGGCAAGTTGTATTTTTGCAATAGGCTAGTGGTGTCGTTTTTGAGAGGCGAAAAATTATATTTAAATAAATCCTCCAAATTTCTTGGTATCAAAATCCCTAGATATTTTAATGGGCCCTTGGTCCAGTGGAATGGAAGGAGGGACTTTAGGGAAGTAGCTTGTGATTCAGAGAATTGACCTTAAAATCTGAGATTGAGCTAAAGATCTCGATTTTTGGGGCTAGATGTACTAGTCCTGTCTCGGGGTTGGTTACCAAAAATAGAAGATCGTCTGCAAACGCAGTACATTTCAGATCTCCTTGGCCTCTGCCAACTCCTTTAATTTCTGAGGTCTGTCTAACTAGCTGAATGAGTGTTTCTACAACTAGAATGAATAGGGAAGGGGACAGAGGGCATCCCTGCCTTGTTCCATTTGTTATTTCAAAGGTCGGGGACAGGGTACCATTGACCTTCAATCTAGCATGTGGGTGCTGATAGAGGGTGAATATTGAATGTATGAAAGGTTCTGGTATGGCAAATTTTTCAAGTGTCATTTTCATGAAGCTCCAGTTGACCCTGTCAAACGCCTTCTCAGCATCTATGCTCAACAGGGTCAACGGGAACCTCTTTGTTTTAGCTGCGTGAATTGCGTGGAAGATTCTACAAGCGTTGTCTTTCCCCCCTCTCCCTTGTATGAACCCCGACTGTTCTGGGCCTATTAGATAGGGTAATAGTTTACCTAGTCTAGTTGCTAATATTTTGGCCCAAATCTTCAGGTCCAAATTCAAAAGGGAAATAGGCCTATAGCTTCCACAATTCTGGGGGTCTTTCCCTTCTTTGTGTATAAGCGTGACATAAGATTCTTGTGTCTGTCTAGGGAGTTGACCTCCTTGTAATAGTGAGTTGCATACGTTAGTAAATCTGGGTAATAGAATGTCCCGAAAACTCCTGTAGTAGAGTAACGGCAGACCGTCGGGTCCTGGACTCTTTCCCGGGGGGAAACTACAAACAATGGACTCTACTTCGCCTAGCGTAATTGGAGTAGTCAGGGAGTCTGAGTACTCCGGTCGTATCACCGGTAGCTTCAGGGAGTCCAGAAAATTTCTGATTAGTGTTTGCCTATTATCCTTTTGGTCTGGGGGTTTGTCCTTTTTTAGGTTGTATAGGTCCTCATAAAATTTTTGAAAAGCCTCGGCTATCTCAGACGTTTCCTGAGTGGTTTTACCGTCAACTTTTTTTATTTTAGAGATGTGTGATATATTTTTAGTTTTTTTTAGGATCGAGGTCATCATTTTGCCTCCCTTATCACCATCTGCGTATACCCTATGCTGGAAGTTTAGTAGCTGTTTCCTCACTCTATGAGATAATAGTTTTTTAAGTTGGGCTCTGAGGTCCGCTAGCTCTTCCTGTTTTTTTCTGCAAGCAGACAGTTTGTTTAGCTTTTTGATTTTCGATATCTGAGATAGGATGGAATCTATGGCCTTTTGCTGTTCTTTTTTGGCCCTAGTGCCAATGGAGATGAAACAACCTCTAATGTATGCCTTGTGTGCTTCCCATTCGATAGGAGAGGTGCTGTGTGCGGTGGAGTTGACCCTGAAATACAGCTCCAGTTGAGATCTGACCTGTTCAGTATGAAGTTTGTTATTCAACAGAGATTCGTTCAGTTTCCAATTCCATTCTCTTCTTGGTAAGGAGGCCAGGGCAAGGGTCACGTGGCAGGGTGCATGATCAGAGATGGTGATACTCCCGATCTCGGCACTTCTGGAAACGGGTAAAAGAGAAGCAGATGTTAGGATGTGGTCGAGTCTCTGATAGGAGCCGTGCGGATTGGAAAAAAAGGAATAATCCTTAACCAAGGGATTGCTATATCTCCATACATCAATCAGTTGTAAGTCCTGTAATTTTTTATGTAATTTGCTAATGTGTTTCTGAGAAATGTGTGACTTGGAGGTGGAAGAGTCGATTTCTGGGTTGAGAACTAGGTTAAGATCAGCTCCCAGTATCACCTGTCCCTCTGCAAAGTGTTTTAGGGTTTCCAAAGCTTTGAGAAGCCATTGGACCGTAGCCTTATTTGGGGCGTATAGGTTAGCTAAAGTGTATTTTCGTGAGGTTATTTCCCCTTTCAGAATCAGGAGTCTGCCTTCTTCATCTGCAAACTGTTGATTCAGTGTGAAAGGTATCGAGTGATGGATGGCAATAGATACTCCCTTAGAAGCTGAAGTAGGGTGAGCGCTGTGAAACCACTGGCTAAATGGGTGAGATGGCAACTTTGGGATTTTTTTCTGACGCAGGTGAGTCTCTTGTAGAAAGACTATGTGCACACCCATTTTTCTTATGGCTAACATCACCTGACCTCTCTTTTGAGGGGAGTTGAGGCCCTTTACATTAAAGGTTGTTATTTTAATTTCCGCCATTTCCTTCTTAGTGACAAAATCCCGATTATCCTCTCTAGCTTAGTATATTTGTGTACTTTTTACAGGATGGGAGAGGGGGGAGAGGGAAAGGGAAAGGAGGACAGTAGGGTATAGAATAGAACTAGGAAAAGAAGAAAAATTTGAGAAGAGAAAAAAAAAAAATGAAACAATAGAAGGATGCAAGTATTAATCAATACAATAAATTCTTGGTAAGGGGTGTATCAAGTAGGAGTCGGGAGAGAGTAAAGAAACTGGACTGTCCCCACCACTCCATCCCACAAACCAGTTTTCATTTCCCCAACTGATTGGTGAACCCACTAATCCGAACCACTATTCCATCCTCCCTGGGTTGGATAGCATCTGACTCGCTATAGGGACAGATATCTACGTGAGATAGGTGGGGGAGTATAACTGCAAACAAACCGTTAATGTAGATATGCGTTTTAATCTAAAGGATGTATAGAACACACACACATCAGAGCCCTAATGACTCCCATTTATGTTATGTTGTGTTAATTGACCAACGACTGAACAAAAAAAGATATGAGAAAACTCAGATCTCAAACCCTGCAAGAGGAGACAGCTCACTAAGGGACAGCAGTCATCTGTTGTTGCACCAACTGTCCATCGTGCGATGCGGCCTGCAAACCCAGGATCAGCTTTCAAGGTGGAGGGGAGCGCATCTCCGTCGCCATTCTGTTCGCCTTGGACTTCGGTTTCTGCATCTTCTTCCAGGGTTCCATCCGCGGGAGACTTGGTAAGTCCGTTGATTGTGCTATCGGCATCCATGAAGAGACTTCTACAGGGTGAATTCCGATGGCATCCCAGGCTCTCTCCAGGTCGTCGGGGGTGTGTATAGCGATGCGTTTTCCGTTCCTGATAATCGCAATTCCAAATGGATATAACCATACATATGGGATCTTCTGCGCTCTCAGCTCGTCCAAGAGTGGCTTCATTATGCGCCGCTTCGCTAATGTGGTGGGCGCAATGTCCTGGTACAGTGCTATTTCTGCGCCGTCATAAACAATTCGCCTCTTTTCCCTGGCAGCCGCCATTATGCGTGCGGTGTCCACATATGAAAGAAGGCCACAGATAACATCTCTGGGCCTGTCAGTCGGCTTCGGCATGGGCCTCAAGGCCCTGTGGATCCATTCAATTACAATTGAGCCCACCGACTCCTCGCCAAGTAGATCGGCGAAGATTTCCAGGGCGACTTTGCGCAGGGATTCAGCGGCCCAGGACTCAGGTAGGCCCTTGAAGCGTACATTACGTCTTCTGCCTCTATTCTCCTGATCTTCGAGCATTAACATTGCTTTGTTAAGCTCTGCAGTATGAAAATTGAGGTATTCCTCTACTCCTGTGGAGTGCGACACAATCTCTTGCGTTGCGGTTTCCAGAGTTTCAACCCTGTGTCCCATCTGCGCTATCTCCGATTTGATATCGGACAGTTCATTAAGTACTGGTTTCATAGCTTTTTCAAGCGCTTGTCCCAGTACCTTTGTGAGAAAGGATTTTGACACTGGCAAAGGGTCTCTCGATTCCGCTGTGTCTCCTTGAGAGCTGGCTGCATCGGAGTCCTCCCCTTCTTCACATGCCGCTGCCGCCGCCATCTTAGGGCCTGCGCCTGGAGAGATGAGTGCTTTCTTTTTAAGAAATCTCTGCATAGCTTGCTGGCTCTTTTGGGTTCTCGGGGTGTCAGGAGCATCAGCACTCCTATCTCTCCCGTATTTGACCATTATAAAGTGGGTCACCGCTATTTAAATGGTTTGAATCGCTAGAGTGTGGAGGAGCCGAGGTCTCACACAACCATCTGCAGTCACAGCTAGGCTCCGCCTCCAAGAAAAGTGTTTTTAATACAAAAAAAGTCAACCTTCAAATAATTATGTTCAGTTATGCACTCAATACTTGGTCGGGAATCCTTTTGCAGAAATGACTGCTTCAATGCGGCGTGGCATGGAGGCAATCAGCCTGTGGCACTGCTGAGGTGTTATGGAGGCCCAGGATGCTTCGATAGCGGCCTTAAGCTCATCCAGAGTGTTGGGTCTTGCGTCTCTCAACTTTCTCTTCCCAATATCCCACAGATTCTCTATGGGGTTCAGGTCAGGAGAGTTGGCAGGCCAATTGAGCACAGTAATACCATGGTCAGTAAACCATTTACCAGTGGTTTTGGCACTGTGAGCAGGTGCCAGGTCGTGCTGAAAAATGAAATCTTCATCTCCATAAAGCTTTTCAGCAGATGGAAGCATGAAGTGCTCCAAAATCTCCTGATAGCTAGCTGCATTGACCCTGCCCTTGATAAAATACAGTGAACCAACACCAGCAGCTGACATGGCACCCCAGACCATCACTGACTGTGGGTACTTGACACTGGACTTCAGGCATTTTGGCATTTCCCTCTCCCCAGTCTTCCTCCAGACTCTGGCACCTTAATTTCCGAATGACATGCAAAATTTGCTTTCATCCAAAAAAAGTACTTTGGACCACTGAGCAACAGTCCAGTGCTGCTTCTCTGTAGCCCAGGTCAGGCGCTTCTGCCGCTGTTTCTGGTTCAAAAGTGGCTTGACCTGGGGAATGCGGCACCTGTAGCCCATTTCCTGCACACGCCTGTACACGGTGGCTCTGGATGTTTCTACTCCAGACTCAGTCCACTGCTTCCGCAGGTCCCCCAAGGTCTGGAATCGGTCCTTCTCCACAATCTTCCTCAGGGTCCGGTCACCTCTTCTCGTTGTGCAGCATTTTCTGCTACACTTTTTCCTTCCCACATACTTCACACTGAGGTGCCTTGATACAGCACTCTGGGAACAGCCTATTCGTTCAGAAATTTCTTTCTGTGTCTTACCCTCTTGCTTGAGGGTGTCAATGATGGCCTTCTGGACAGCAGTCAGGTCGGTAGTCTTACCCATGATTGCGGTTTTGAGTAATGAACCAGGCTGGGAGTTTTTAAAAGCCTCAGGAATCTTTTGCAGGTGTTTAGAGTTAATTAGTTGATTCAGATGATTAGGTTAACAGCTCGTTTAGAGAACCTTTTCATGATATGCTAATTTTTTTAGATAGGAATTTGGGGTTTTCATGAGCTGTATGCCAAAATCATCAATATTAAAACAATAAAAGGCTTGAACTACTTCAGTTGGTGTGTAATGAATCTAAAATATATGAAAGTCTAATGTTTATCAGTACATTACAGAAAATAATGAACTTTATCACAATATGCTATTTTTTTTTAGAAGGACCTGTATACCAATTATATACTTTCTATATAGTGCATTTGGGTAGTGCAGCATTTGTTTGCGGTTTAGCTGCGTTACCTCAGCTACAGATAGTGACAAACGACATTGGAACAAATAAATTCTACTAGTATGATTTACCAGTTGCCCCCCCAAAAAAAACTGATTGAAGCAGGGGTGTTATATACCAATTATATTCTTTCCATATAGTGCATTTGGGTAGTGCAGCATTTGATTGCGGTTTAGCTGCGTTACTGCAGCTACAAATACTAACAAACGACATTGGAACAAATAATTTCTAATTTCTACTGTTGTGATTTACTAGTTGCCCCCCAAAAAAGTGATTGAAGCAGGGGTGTTATTTACCAATTATATACTTTCTATATAGAGCATTTGGGTAGTGCAGTACTTGTTTGCGGTTTAGCTGAGTTATCTTAGCTACAGATAGTGACACACGACATTGGAGCAAATAATTTCTAGTGGTGTGATATACCAGTTGCCCTCCAAAAAAAGTGATTGAAGTAGGGGTGTGATATACCTTCTTCCACAAATATTTCTCTTCTATAGGGACGTTTGTCACAAGGTCATTTTGAAAATGACAAGCAGAGAAAGAGGCAGGCTATTCTGCAGGGGTGTTAGAGGTCGGGCAAGTGCACCAGGCCGGAGCCTAAGTGGGAAATTGCAGAAGGTGCGTGCAATTACATCAAAGGATGCACCAGACTTGGTTGAGTGGCCCTCCTCATCCTCTGTATCTGCATCCTCTTTACTCTCTGCTGTGTGCAACCCCAAAGACACCACCACCACCATATCCCCACCACTTGAGTCAGAGGAATTATTTTCACATACATTACAAGACCTTACAGATGCTCAGCCTTTCTTGGTATCAGATCAGGAAGAGGAGGTATTAACTGTTGCCACCCAGCAGCCTCACAACAGTATCCAGATCAACCCAAGGAGGGAGGTCCCTGCTGTTGCTGCCTACTCTGAGATCTCTAATGTCAGTGTTGGTGAAGGGGACGATGATGTCTATGGACGTCATATGGCTGCCCACAAGAGAGGAAGAGGAGGGGAGTTCAGAGGGAGAGACAGAGCAGCAGATAGGGAGGAGAAGGAGGCAGAACTTACAGTGCACAGAAGTCAAAAAGCAGACTGCTAATGTATATGGAACGAGCCATCCACGATGCACGTTCACATCTGGCACTCCCAGGACACCAGCACACGTCTCCGCAGTGTGGGCTTTTTTTAATATGTCCGCTGCTGATAATAGTATTGTCATCTGCAGCCTGTGCTGTCAACGCATAAGTCACGGTAAGCCTAAAACTCACATAGGGACGCCCGCCTTAAGAAGGCACCTGGCCTCCAATCACCGAGCCCAGTGGGAGGAACACCGTCAGAACCCTCAAAGACACACTCCTTGTGCTCCAAGTCCTGCCTCTTTTCCTTCCCCTTCTCCTCTCTCCTCCCATTTGTCCTCCACTCCACCTTCCACCGTGCCATCGTCGCTTTCATCTGGCAAAAGGCAGGCTTCCGTGGCCCAAATGTTCGAGCGAAAAAAGATGATTTTGCCGGATAACCCTCTTGCCCAACGGCTGACCGCCGGCTTGTCGGAACTGCTAGCCTGTCAACTACTGCCATATAAATTGGTGGACTCAGAGGCCTATAGAAAATTTGTGGCCATTGGCACACCACAATGGAAGGTACCCAGAAGGATATTCTTCTTCCAGAAGGGCATCCCAGAGCTATATGTCCACGTTCAGCGGAAAGTGAATGTATCTCTGGCACACATTGTCAGTACCAAGATACATCTGATTACATACACGTGGTCTAGCAAACACGAGCAAGGAGGGTACATAACTTTTAATGCCCACTGGGTGAACCTTCTGATGACATTAAAGCATGCAACCCATGGCACCGTGTGGATTTGGTGTTACCACCACGGATTGCATGCAGGCCTGCCTCTTTTTCTCCTCCTCCTACTCAATCCTCTGTATCCTCCTCGGCTGACTCCTCCTATTCCACTGCTACCGTCTCTTCCACTGCACCCCCCAAGCTCCCCTTGAAATCTATTTGACGTGAAAGGTGAGACGTTGCCATGCTGTGCTGCGGCTGTTGTGCATGAAAGCCAAGAGCCACACTGGTCCTGCACTCTTTTCAGCTTTGCGGTCACAGACCGATCAGTGGCTAACCTTCTCAATTTGACAGTTGGAAAAGTGTTGTGCGACAACCGTGCCAATCTATTGAGTGTGCTATAAAAAAGGCAAAATGACACACGTGCTGTGCATGGCACATGTCCTGAACTTAGTCATGCAGTGATTCGTTGCCAAATACCCCGGGTCCAGGACGTCTTGCGGCAGGCTCTGGACATTTTAGATGACCTTACATGGCAATAGCTCGCCTTGCTGACGTTCAGTGGCGACACCACCTGCCCGTCTGACGTGACTGCCCGACGCAATGGAACTCCACCTTGTATATGCTTGATGACTACCTGAACGAACTCTGCGACAGAACAGGTTCTGGGAAGCTTGTTTTTTTTTTATCGCGCCAGTGGCTGATCATGCGTGACGCATGCAAACTTATCCAGCCATTTGATGAGATCACCAAACTGGTCAGTCACATCCAGGGTGCCATCAGTGACATCGCACCTTACACCTTCTTTCTGGAGCGTGCATTGCGTTGTGTCATTGATCAAGCCGTCGAGGAGCAGGAACAGGAAGATGAGGAAGCTGCAATGCTGGATGAATTCCCAGGGGGGCTACTCCATCTGAGACAAGTCAACAGGAGTCTGAAGAGGAGTCAAAGGAGGATAGTGCTGTGGACGGGGGGACGAGCAAGAAGAGCATGCTTTAACCAGTACCCGACCGCCTAACGCTGGATTGTGTCTTGCGGGCAGCCGGGTTATTCCTCTTGGACGCGTCGGCGCGTCATCTCATGAGAGGCGAGATTTCCTGTGAACGCGCGCACACAGGAGCGCGTGTTTACAGGAGAGGACGGTAAACCAGTTGATCTACAGCCTGCCAGCAGCTATCATTCGCTGGCAGGCTGTAGATGCGATTTTTGTTAACCCTTAAAAGGTATATCAGACGCTGTTTTTTTAACAGCGTCTGATATACCTGCTACCTGGTCCTCTGGTGGTCCCTTTTGCTTGGATCGACCACCAGAGGACACAGGCAGCTCTGTAATAAGTAGCACCAAGCACCACACTACACTACACCCCCCATCACTTATTAACCCCTTATTAACCCCTGATCACCACCCTGTCATTGATCACCCCCCTGTAAGGCTCCATTCAGACGTCCGTATGTGTTTTGTGGATCCGCGGACACCGCGGATCTGCAAAACACGGACATCGGCAATGTGCAGAAAGCAATGTGCAGAAAGCGGATCCGCAAATTGCCAGAACTATATAGAAAATGACTATTTAGGCCTGATCTTGTGCGCACACTTGCGTTCAGTCCGCCCCACCGCAGTGACAGAATATTTTTTTTCTGATCACTGCAAAAACACCGTAAAATCGCTGCGGCGCTATAAAGATCACTTTTGAGGGGCATGGTGAGTTCATAGAAGATGCTCCAGTGTTTGAAGAGGGACCCCCGAATAAAAAGCAAAGGGCAAGGACCAGTACTGGGTGGCAACGTACTTGGACCCCCAGTGCAAACACAAAAAGGCAGACATGTTACAGGATCACAGAGGGCTGTTAGAATGCCGAATTTTAAGCCTTTCTTCAATAAATGCTGCATTCTGCTTTTGTGGGCGCTGGCAGAGGAATTGCCACTCACAATGAAACAGTTGCGGGTACCATAACAACAGTGCATGCAGAAAGAGGGTGGTTTGAAGATGTGTTGTTCACTTCGGATATGAGATCACTCTTGCAGCCAACCCAATGACAGCCGCCCTCCAGATCCAGCCTCAGGGAATGCCTAGACCAGCAGGTATCCGACAACATCGGGTTAAAGGACAATGTGGACACTGAGAAGCGAGGAACTCCTGGACTACTGATTGTGCAGGCTTGACCTGTGGCCAGAGTTGGCAATATTTGCCATGGAACTCTTGGCTTGCCCCTCAACCAGTGTCCTGTCCGAAAGGACATTCAGATTAGCAGGGGGGATCGTGACCGATAAGCGCACTTGCCTACCTCAAAACAGGATGGACTACCTCACATTTCAAAAAATAAATGAGGCATTGATCTCGGAGGAATTCAACACCTGTGACAACCATGTTTAATTACATTTCCTCATGCCAGCCCACAAATATCTGCCAGCACTCAGAACAAATAATGGTCCCTGTCTTAGGTGAATACAGTGGCATAAAACGCCTTTTCTTTCTGTTGAATGCCTATATTTTGGGCCACGGAGGAATTCAACACCTGTGACGACCATGTGTTTCAACTATTTTCATTAGGGTTTTTTTCAAGAGGGGGGATTTCGTTAGCCATGTTTTTAATCCAATTTTATATTTTTAGTTCTTTTAGACATGTATTTGACCTGTATGTGTATTGGCCTTGAAAATTGAAATCCAATGACCGTGTAATCTACCTTCAGCCACTTACTTATTTGTTCTTTTATGTACGCTGAATGCATAATTTTTGGGGCCTACAGTACACTGGCCTGCTGGAAAATTGATATACAATGATCGTGTAATCTACCTTCAGCCACTTACTTACTTTTTCTTTTATGTACGCTGAATGCATAATTTTTGGGGCCTGTAGGAGCTTCTCCAGTTGGAGCTTTGTTTGGACTGCCCTCCCAGTCACCTGTGCTTTTCTTTTTTCTTTTTTCCCCCCTCCTCCATCCTCCCCCTCTCTTTTTTCCTCCCTTTCCTTTTTTCACCTGATTGGAGGTGGAGTTTTACAAGTACGCTCAAACTCGGGCAGTTTTCAGATCATGATTAAGAGCCTGCCGGCTCGAAACATCGGTCTGATGGGAGGTGTTGGGATACTTTGTCCACTGCACTGTGTGCACCTGATGGATATGAAATAAAGACTGTGCAAGTTTTTTATTCAACTACGTGCTGGAAATTTTTTATCTGTTGAAGTCCTGTAGTACACTAGTCTGTTGGAAAATTGATATCCAATGACCGTATAATCTACTTTCAGCCACATACTTAGTTGTTCTTTTATGTACACTGAATGCATAATTTTTGGGGCCTGTAGTACACTGGCCTGCTGAAAAATTGATATCCAATAACCGTGTAATCTACCTTCAGTCACTTACTTACTTTTTTATGTACGCTGAATGCATAATTTTTGGGGCCTATAGTACACTGGCCTGCTGGAAAATTGATATCCAATGAACGTGTAATCTAACTCCAGCTACATACTTACTTGTTGTTTTATGTACACTGAATGCATACTTTTGGGGGCCTGTAGTACACTGGCCTGCTGGAAAATTGATATCCAATGACCGTGTAATCTAACTCCAGCCACATATTTACTTGTTCTTTTATGTACGCTAAATGTATAATTTTTGGCACCTGTAGTACACTGCCCTGCTGTAAAATTGATATCCAATGACCGTGTAATCTAGCTCCAGCCACATACATACTTGTTCTTTTATGTACGCTAAATTAATAATTGTTGCGGCCTCGGAGGATTTCAACACCAGTGACGACCACGTGTTATAATCGAATTTCAGCTATTTTCATTAGGGTTTTTTTCAAGAGGGGGGATTTTGTTAGCCAGGTTTTTAATCCAATATTATATTTTTAGTTCTTTTAAACATATGTATTTGACTTGTATTTGTACTGGCCTACAGTAAAATTGATATCCATTGACCGTGTAATATACCTCCGGCCACATAATCACTTGATCTTTTCTGTCCGGTGAATACCTAATGTTTAGGGCCTGTAGTCCAGTGGCCTACAGTAAAATTTGTATCCATTTACCGCATAATGTACCTCGAGCCACATAATCAGAATTTCTTTTATGTCAGGTGAATCCCTAATTTTTATGGCCTGTACTGCAGTAGCCTAAAATAAAATAAATTCTAGGCTGCAACAGGGCACATTTCAGAGAATTTCCCTTTACACATAAAAATGTCCCCTGATTAAGATACATATTTTTTGTTGGAGTTTTTGTCATTGATCCCCCTCTAGTATGTCACTGTCCATGTTGTGGGACTATTTGTACACTTCTACTAAGTATATGGTGGCTTCAAATATTAGCTGAAGGTTTTTCAGGTTCTCTTGCCATTAAAGTAAATGGGGCCCGCCGCAAACTTGCCTTTCGCAAACATTTGATTGCGTTCGCGATCACGTTCGCGAACCCTTCCAGACAATGTTCGTCCATCAGTACTGCACAGTGACATGAAGTTTTTTTTAAACTTGTTATGGCTCTCAGAGTGACACAAAATAAAAAATTACGGACAGCACACTGTCTTGTGTCTGCTTCTCTATGTCAGTTCCATAGCCCTGCAAAAATGATAAAACATGCCCTATTTTAAGGATAGGTATTGTTACAATGGTTTCGCAAAGAAAAACTGATTAAACCCGGAAGTCACACAGACGTCATCTATATTTTTTGCAGATCTGCATTTGGTGGCCCACAAAATACATACGCTTATGTGAATGCACCTTTAGCTGTCTAATAACCCCTTAAATACCTGAGGGTTTTTTTGCGTTTTCATTTTTCTTCCCTGTCTACAGAAAGCAATAGCTTTTTCAGTTTTCCATCCACATAGCCGTATAAGGGCTTGTTTTTTGTGTGACATGTAGTTTCTAATAACACTTTTTAATGTGGCATATAATATAGTGGGAAGCGGGGAAAAATCTCCAAATGAGGTGGAATTGGAAAAAAATAGTGGAATTCGATTTTACATGTTATAGTCTAAGTTCCACCTGTAGGCCTCCATAGGACCTGCAGCTCGGATAAGCTGGTCTCTTCAGACAGACTCAGCATATTAGAACAAAGGAATGTTTTTCCCGAAAAATGAACACTTCTGAGTTTTTCGCAGTTTAGATGCCATGCCAATGCTTTAAAGCCATGCCCTAAAGGGTTAAATACTTACGATCGGTATTATTGCCAGTTGCAGGCATTAGCTCCAGGCCTCTGCTGTTTGAAACAGCAGAGACTTGGAGGCTATAATGCCCACTGTGCGTCTAAGGGTTAACCATACACAGTTTCAGGTGTACCTGATGGGATATAATATAAATTTGAAACCATTTTTATATATGTATATGCATGAATGTGTGAAATTATAATGGCAATATCTACAATACATATTATAATATCTACAATAAAATTGGTAACATTGTGGCTTTAATTTTCTCACATCTATGTCAATACTAGTTGGCACCCTTGCTTTATACAGCTCCAACAGCTGGGTATATCAGAAATCACAACATTCACAACTACCTCAGATAGGTCAACATTTTAGCGTTACTAACAGCGAGGTTGTGGCTACTTTGTGTTGATCCTATGCATCAATGAATAATTGCTCAGCGGAAAGGAACACAAAATGCTATGTAATTTTTTTAATGCATGAAAGTAAGGTCTTCAGCATTTCATATGGCCATGTGATATGGCATGGATATGTGCCTTTGTTATTATGTAGCTTTGTTTAATTTTACATCTTGACACAGTGGCCTAAGCAGAACTGACTGGGCCCCACAGCAAATTATTTGACTTCCCCCCTTCCCTTAACCAAGCAACTCCCTCCTCTCGTGCAACCTTGTTTAGAGATGGCATGGCTGTAGTGTTCGATTTTGATGTTGACTTCCCATTTTTGTAGCAAGAAACATAGTTAAGAATTTGGCTAAGTGCTGTGGATCTGCTCCATAATGTGACGTGTCTCTGAAGTGTTTTTATATGTGCAGAATGTTTACATTTGCAACAAATGTATCAATAAATGATAAATGTTCCCCAATGTGTTTAAACGCACACTGTGCAATTGCAAGTGTGATGCTTTTTCATATTAGAAAACTTTCAAAAATTGTCCCTTATCAGGTACAGAAGATGTTTAAAGGGCTTCTGTCACCCCACTAAACTGTTTTTTTTGTGTACGGAAGAGAGGACGCTGGCATCGCTGGCGTCTTCTCTTCCGGGAGTACTTGATGATGTCATCGGCGCAGGCGCATTAAGAATTGAGTGGCCGAGTGAGCGTCCGCCTCTCAGTGCGCCTGCGCCGACTGAATACCGTTACGGTGCAGGCGCGAGATCTTGATAGCAGACAGGGCCAGCCAGAGGACAATCGCGTTCGCTGGCCCTGTCAATCAACATGCAGAGGGGGCGTCTTTTGGATAGGAGGATGCGGCTGCTACCAGCAAGTAGCCGCCCTACTAGCTGGTAGACAGGTAATTAGCATATTATAAAAGTACGTTTTTAGCAGAATCTACTGAACTAAAATGATTAATTACATTATGTATTACAGTATAGGGATTATAAGTACACACAAAAAAAAAAATAAAAATGTTTAGTGGGGTGACAGAAGCTCTTTAAACACAAACAGTTTTATGGGACAAAGCGTCCAATAATTATGCATTAACGGGAGTAGATCCCTGCTCCTGTTTATAGAAACAAAAATGTGTGTCAGAAGGAAAAATTTCTTGTTCTGCACAAATGTCCAAAAATTATGTCTTAGCATGGGCAGAATGCCTGCCTGCATTTATACATGCACATTGCACTTAATCCCCCAAAAAACTGTCCACTGCATTTAATTGCTGTCATTAAAGGACCTGCTGAGATCATTTCAGTAATCGTCTTGTTAACTCAGGTGAGAATGTTGACGATCATTATGTCAGGCTGATTGGGTTAAAATGGCAGACTTGACCTGTTAAAAGGAGGGTGATGCTTGAAATCATTGTTCTTCCATTGTTAACCATGGTGACCTGCAAAGAAACACGTGCAGCCATCATTGCATTGCATAAAAATGACTTCACAGGCAAGGATATTGTGGCTACTAAGATTGCACCTCAATCAACAATTTATAGGATCATCAAGAACTTCAAGAAAAGAGGTTCAATTCTTGTTAAGAAGGCTTCAGGGCGTCCAAGAAAGTCCAGCAAGTGCCAGGATCGTCTCCTAAAAAGGATTCAGCTGCAGGATTGGCGTGCCACCAGTGCAGAGCTTGCTCAGGAATGGCAGCAGGCAGGTGTGAGCGCAGATGGTGTCCGCTGCAGACAGTGACATTAGCTGTGCCATATCTCCAGTGTAAAGTGTGCGCATCCAAAAAATATCTGTGACATTCAGTGTACTTTTTCTGTAGATGGTGTCCGCTTCTGACAGTGACATAACCAGTGCCACATCTGCAGTGTAACGTGTGCGCTTCAAAAATTTATCTGTGACATACAGTGTACTTTGTCAATAGACGGTGTTCGCTTCTGACAGTGACATTATCAGGAGCACATTTCCAGGGTAATGTGTGAGTTTAGAAAATGTATCTGTGACATACAGTGCACTTTTTCATTAGACGGTGTCCGCTTCTGACAGTGACACTACCAGTGCCACGCTGTACAGGATACAAGATACACAGAATACAACTAATCAAGTGTCTAGGCAAGAAGCTGGGGATGAAAGTCACCTCCTGACAAATCCCTACCAGCTCTCCCTAGACTTCTATGCCCACGTTCAGACCCTGAAGGTAGGAATGAACGTGTCCCCGTGCCTAGACTGAAGATTCTCTAAAATCCCTAAGATGGTGAAAGGGGGAAAGAAGCAGCCTGCTCCCTCAGGACATGGAGGGGCCAGGCACCTAGACAGACAATCACAAGAAAAACAAAACCAACTTATCTTGTACTGAGCAGGAACAGCAAATTCTTCCTTCCTTCCTCTGAGCAAGACAAAAGCTTTAACCCACACAGGACACTGGGAGTGGGTGTAATTTAAACTCATACCCGTGACCCCACCCAGTGCACCTGAAGGGAGACGGACACAGCTCACCTCCAAAAAAATACCAAAAGGCTATACACGTGCTGCTAACCTGGCAGACCTCCACACATAACCTGAACAGGGCATGATAACCAGGGACACATCTAAAGTGTAACGTGTGTGCTTAAAAAATTTATCTGTGACATACAGTGTACTTTTTTGCTTAGATGCTATGGACAGTGACATTACCGGTGGTACCTCTCCTGTATAAGGTTTCCTCATGCCAAATACCTGTGACATTCCCTGTCATTTTTCATTAGCTTCTGGTGACAGTATTGACATTATCTGCGGGATATCTCCTGTGTGACATTTCCACATCACAAATACATTTTTAAATTTGTTTGCGCATACACTTCCATATCCTAGTTTGCAGGGCAGTGCAGGACACCACTCTTTAAGTCAGACCAGTGTTACCAGGTGGTCGGTTGGATTGCAGCAGATAATGCTTCCAGTCTCTTAAGCACCACCCTGTCTTCCACCAAGTCCAGTCTCAACCCAAGAGTCTGCTCAACCCAATCCTCACCCTGATCCTCCTTCCTCCCACCATGGAGAGTCTGGACAAACAAGTGATCCCACACTCGGATATTCCGAGGAGCTGTTTTCAGCACCATTCCTTGATTTGGCCCTCTCACCAAGCACGCTTGCAGAGGGACCGATCCTGTTCCCAAACTCTTGAGCATCCACAATCACAAGAAGATGATGGTGGGGAACGGCAATTACTGTTTAATGAGGTGGATGATGATGAGACACAGTTGCCAATAATTCAACGGCAATTACTGTCTCAAGAGGTTGATGAACAGGATGACACACAGTTGTCAATCACTGAGGTAGTGGTTAGGTCAACAAGTCAGGAGGATGAGCAGAGTGAAGAAGTGGAAGAGGAGGTGGTGGATTAAGAAGTCACTGACCCAACCTGGAAAGGTGGACAGCAGTACAAAGGGGGAGGGATCTGCTTCACAGCAACAGACTGGAAGAGTCATTGGGAGAAGGGTGGCCGCAAAAGGGAGAAGGCGGGCCACACCAAACAGGCCTGCAACAGTTCCCCGGAGTACACCCTTGCGGAAATCTCCCTTTCCAAGGGGTAGGAATTCCGCAGTCTGGCGCTTTTTGATGAAAGTGCGGATGACAAAAGAATTGTAATTGGCAACCTGTGCCATACAAAAAATGAGCAGGGGTGTGAACACTAGCAACCTCACCACCACCAGCATGATCCGCCACATGGCATCAGAGCACCATAATAGGTGGGCCGAACGCCTGGGTCTACAATCTGTGTCTGCGGGTCACACCACTGCTTCCTCTTCCCCTGTGTTACGTGCTGACCAATTTCCTGTACAAGATGCAGGCCTGGATGCATCCCGCCCTCCACCTGGACCTTTGCAAGCACCATCAGCGACCACATCCACTTCCGTGTCCCAGCGCAGCGTACAAATGTCCTTACTCCAGGCATTTGAACGCAAGTGCAAATACCCAGCCGCCCACCCACAGGCCATAGCACTAAATGCGCAGCTTTCCAAATTACTGCCCCTGGAAATGTTGCCATTTAGGCTTTTGGACACTGAGGCCTTCCGCAGCCTGATGACGGGAGCCGTCCCACGTTACACATGCCATGCCTGCCTTACACCAACATGTGTTCCATAACATCACACGTGCCCTGACCAACGCAGTTACTGGGAAGGTCCACTTAACCACAAACACATGGACAAGTGCATTCGGCCAGGGATGCTACATTTCCCTGACAGCACACTGGGTGAATGGTGTGGAGCCCGGGAGCAAGTTGTACCCTGGGATGGCAAAGGTGCTACCGACGCAAAGGATTGTGGGCCCTATGTCGATCAGAGTTTCCACCAGCACCAACGTTAGTGGCTCCAACCCTCACTTCTCCTCCTCGCCTCCTCCTCCACTTTTACCTCCGGATAATCTGCGTGCAGCACCAGTCAGTCATCAGTCAATAGCTGAAAGCAGTGGAGCACTGCAGTGGGGAAGCAGCAACAGGCCGTGCTGAAGCTGAAATGCTTAGGGCACAAACAGCACCCCTTCCACCAAAAACAAGGGTATATGGTTGAATCTTCCTTTTCTCATCCTCCTTCTCCCCTTCCATCATATCAACATGCTTTTTCATCGCATATAATGCCCCCACATATATGCCCTTCACATATGTTTTTCAGGGTCAGCTAAGCTCCAGGCCCTCGTATATACATTTTTAGAGGGTCAGCTCACCAGCAGGCCCTCGCATATAATTTTTTATGGAGTCAGATCACCAGCAGGCCCATGCATATAATGTTTTATAGGGTCATCTCACCAGCAGGCCCCCACCTACAAAGTTTTACAGGGTCAGCTCACCAGCAGTTACTGGCATATAATTTTTTAGAGGGTCAGCTCACCAGCAGGCCCTTGCATATCATGTTTTACAGGGTCAGCACCACTAGCAGGCCCCCATCTACAAAGTTTTACAGGGTCAGCTCACCAGCAGTTCCTGGCATATAATTTTTTTGAGGGTCAGCTCACCAGGAGGTCCTTGCATATAATGTTTTACAGGGTCAGCTCACCAGCAGGTCCTTGCATATAATGTTTTACAGGGTCAGCTCACCCGCAGGCCTGCACCTAAAATCTATTACAGGGTCAGCTCATCTGCAGGCCCTTGCATACAATTTTTTAAAGGGTCAGCTCACTAGCAGGCCCTCGCATATAATGTTTTACAGGGTCAGCTCACCAGCAGGCCTTCACCTACAATCTTTTACAGGGTCAGCTCTCCTGAAGGCACTTTCATATACCGCAATGTTTTAGAGGGTCAGCTCACCTGCCCGCAACTAAAATCTTTTACAGGTTAAGCTCAACTGCAGGCCCGCACCTAAAATCTTTTACAGGGTCAGCTCACCAGCAGGCCCTCAACTAATTATACCTAATAGGTAATATGCCTGCATGCTGCCTTGCTTGGATGTGGTAGCCGTAGCTCTCCAGAATCAAACCATGATTCCCCGTTACCAGTGGTCACCACGGTTTGCGCTGAAAAATAACATTGAAAGTTGATAGGGCAGACATCCAAATAAATCGTTGCCGTCACTGGGACGTTTGATCAGGCCCAGGTTATCTAGAGTCACCACACCAAAGCGTCAGCAGGCCCTCTCCCATAATGTTTTAGATGGTCAGATCAGCAGGCCCTTGCTCTAAATGTTTTTCACCAGCAGGCCATCAATCATAATGTTCAAAGGTGTGTAGACTGCCCTCCTTTATGTGTAACAAAGGATGTATTGGAGTGCCAGTTCCTTGCAATTTTTAGCAGCCCTTTCACTTAGTGCATAGGCTTTATGAGTACAGAAGTCCCACTACCTGAACTATTGTACCACAATGTGAATGAGACCCTCCTTTATGTGATATACAGGTTGTATCGGAGTGCCTCTTCCTTGTAAATTTTGGCAGCACTTGCACTTTATATACAAGGAAATATACAGGAAATAATGTTTCCTAAATTTTTTTCCTCTAAAATCAATTTTAGCTTCGGTTTGGTGCATATTATTGTCAGTCTGTAAAAGTGGTGTACTACTCAGACAACATCATTCCCTGCAGCGACCTGGGAGTCCAAGGTGCATCCAGACATCCTCCCCATGCTGTTCCCAAACCATTCCGGTGGTGTTTCCATAAATTTCTGACCTTTTCCTATAAACCAGGCACCTTCCTCTCTTCAGAGCAGGGGGTGCCTGGTTTAATGCTCGGGTTCTCCCATAGGTTTCCATTATACTCGGGTGCTTGGCAGAGCACCCGAGGATCCCGATGTGTTCGGCCAGAGCAACAGAGCACTTTGGTGCTCGATCAACACTAGTCCCTGCCAATAACAGCTGCTTCAGGTGTTTATTATGGCGTTCACCTTGTTGCACAGGGACAATTGTAATATGCAGCCCACTTTCTCAACCATGTTTTGAGGCTGCACCCACAGTATTAGCAGCCTTACCAGTTCCCTGGCTTACCATAATAGAAGCAAATCGGGCCCTGGGAGTTTATGAGAGGTTCTGGCCATATGTTGCATCTATACTTTATTGATGCCTCTTCCACCACTTCCCTCTTATGCTACCTCTTCTTCAGCATCCTTATTCGCTCCCAGGTCCTGTCCAATACACAATTACCATCATAGTCCTTACCCTTTTATAAGACTGCCATGTCATCATGAGTTTCTGGGGCTACCTTAATATTCCCTGCTCTGTATTTGACCCAAATGCCACTGTTGCTACCAGTGTGTCACGATCAGTGTGGGGGGGAAAACTCCACACTAAACACAGGAGGGAAGAGGAACAGTAACTGGGCCTGGAAACTAGGGAAGAAACAGGTCACCTCCTAAATAACCCTGATCCGGGCCCTAACTACCTATCAATATGAATAGACCTTGAAGGTAGGAATATTCATATGCTGTATACCTAGGCCCTTATATGCCTATAAGGCCCTGAAATGAGGTTAGGACCAGAGACAACCCGTTCCTGGATGAATTGAAGTCTCTGTCTCAGGCCCAGATACAAACAATAGGGAATTTAACAAGCACAAAACAATAAAAAAAGACAATACTTATCTGAAAAACGAAAACTGGCAACTCCAGAAGCACCACAGAGTACAACCGACCAGCTAGTTAGAAAGCAGGAAGAAAATCTATAAACCACACCTCCAAGAGTGAGAAGCAGCTACTTATGGGAAAAGTAAATTACCAACAAGCAACACCTGAAGCAAGGGTTGTGGTATTCACCAAAACACAGACACAATAAGATCCACAGTGAACTTGTCAATTTAGCACATAAGTGGCCAGTCTCTCTGATCTCCTGGCACCTGCCATGGGAATGTCCGTGACACACTTCCCCTACTGCCACCACTGTGGGTTGCAAGGAACAGTGTCGAACTCAGAGGTGAACTCATGCTGTGACTGAGAAGAGGATGGACAGTCTCATCCTCTTTGTCCTCAAAAGGGAGTCTGTCACCAAATTTTTACCCATTAAACTATCAGCAATGGCCACCAGAACATTGTCCAAGCATGCTAGACATACCATTATGTTGCGTATGTCTGTAGTGTATTTCCTGCAAAAGCAGTTTTAATTGTATGGATTACAGCTCTAAAGAGCCCAGGGAGGCGAGCTTTCCTCCCCTCTCCACCAAATTCACTCTGATGCAGGGTCCCTTTAATAATAATGTGGCGCCTTTAGGAGGCCAGGGAGAACTATGGCCTACTGCTTCTGCTAGCTAGATGACTAGTGATGCTACTACCCACATTCTGACTGGGAGCACAAGGCGTGGGTCTTTAGTTTTGCACTCTTCCATTTTCCAGTCGTTTTAACATGAGTCCTATAAATGAAAAGTCACGAGTTTGGTACACACAGATTATTAAATGGTACTACCAAAATGTTAACTTTTTTTTCTGTAATTCAAAGACAGAGGCTCAATTAAATGGCCAGAATCCCTACCCTTCCACAAACACACTGCACACTGGCATTCACAATTTACTATGGTAATAATGCAATTTTTTAGTGAAACAGGCTTTAACGTACTCCTCTACAGTAATGTGTTTGCTGCTATATCCAATCCGACCCTTATCTTGCAGCAATGTACAACGTATTCAGTAACGCAGATATCATAATGGCATTATGATTACCGTATTATTATTGCTGGTAAAATAGATAAATGTTTTCTTCGCAGAATAACACACTCAGGTGTGACAATGCAATATTATTGCAGTGATGTGAGATGTCTTTTGAACTAGAAACTATGAAACAGTTTACTTCAGTAACAAGGTTATAATTTGTATAATTGATGTGAAATGCATTTACTGCTGTATCTTATCCAACCTTTATCTTGTAGCAATATACAATGTGTTCAGCAACAAGGCTATAATGCAATGAGATGCTGAATTACAAATGGTAAATAGAAACTGGTTTCTAGAAAAAAAAAAGGGATGGGGTGATTCCTCAGTGCTTGACAGAATGTAGTTTGTACGGAAGTATGCACTTTAAAAAGTGCCTGTTTTTGCAGGAATCTGTAATCTGAGATGACAGTAGCTTGCCACCAAATATACCTGATAGTGAACAGTTTTTACTCCTTCACTCTCTTTCCCTGATTACACCTCTTATACACCAAATTCCCTAATTTTTCTCCAGCTATCTCCCAATAATATTCTTATACTGTTCCTATCACCAGTATATGGCCACTTTCACATGAGCATATTAAAATCCAAGTTCTGGAATATGCATGAATTCCTGATGATATACCATCAGTATTGCCTCAATATATTTAATCTGGATTTT
Source organism: Bufo gargarizans (assembly GCF_014858855.1). NCBI lineage: Eukaryota > Metazoa > Chordata > Amphibia > Anura > Bufonidae > Bufo > Bufo gargarizans. The sequence continues at coordinate 334,475,103 of NC_058081.1, read as the reverse complement.
TATGTACAGTACAGACCAAAAGTTTGGACAAACCTTCTCATTCAAAGAGTTTTCTTTATAGTCATGACTATGAAAATTGTAGATTTCACACTGAAGGCATCAAAACTATGAATTAACACATATGGAATTATATACATAACAAAAAAGTGTGAAACAAATGAAAATATGTCATATTCTAGGTTCTTCAAAGTAGCCACCTTTTGCTTTGATTACTGCTTTGCACACTCTTGGCATTCTCTTGATGAGCTTCAAGAGGTAGTCACCTGAAATGGTTTTCACTTCACAGGTGTGCCCTGTCAGGTTTAATAAGTGGGATTTCTTGCCTTATAAATGGGGTTGGGACCATCCGTTGCGTTGTGGAGAAGTCAGGTGGATACACAGCTCATAGTCCTACTGAATAGACTGTTAGAATATGTATTATGGCAAAAAAAAGCAGCTAAGTAAAGAAAAACGAGTGGCCATCATTACTTTAAGAAATGAAGGTCAGTCAGTCCGAAAAATTGGGAAAACTTTAAAAATCTCCCTAAGTGCAGTCACAAAAACCATCAAGCGCTACAAAGAAACTGGCTCACATGCGGACTGCCCCAGGAAAGGAAGTACAAGAGTCACCTCTACTGCGGAGGATAAGTTCATCCGAGTCACCAGCCTCAGAAATCGCAGGTTAACAGCAGCTCAGATTAGAGACCAGGTCAATGCCACACAGAGTTCTAGCAGCAGACACATCTCTAGAACAACTGTTAAGAGGAGACTGTGCGAATCAGGCCTTCATGGTAGAATATCTGCTAGGAAACCACTGCTAAGGACAGGCAACAAGCAGAAGAGACTTGTTTGGGCTAAAGAACACAAGGAATGGACATTAGACCAGTGGAAATCTGTGCTTTGATCTGATGAGTCCAAATTTGAGATCTTTGGTTCCAACCACCGTGTCTTTGTGCGACGCAGAAATGGTGAACGGATGGACTGTACATGCCTGGTTCCCACCGTGAAGAATGGAGGAGGAGGTATGATGGTGTGGGGGTGCTTTGCTGGTGACACTGTTGGGGATTTATTCAAAATTGAAGGCATACTGAACCTGCATGGCTACCACAGCATCTTGCAGCGGCATGCTATTCCATCCGGTTTGCGTTTAGTTGGACCATAATTTATTTTTCAACAGGACAATGACCCCAAACACACCTCCAGGCTGCGTAAGGGCTATTTGACCATGAAGGGGTGCTGCGCCAGATGACCTGGCCTCCACAGTCACCGGACCTGAACCCAATCGAGATGGTTTGGGGTGAGCTGGACCGCAGAGTGAAGGCAAAAAGGCCAAAAAGTGCTAAGCATCTCTGGGAACTCCTTCAAGACTGTTGGAAGACCATTCCAGGTGACTACCTCTTGAAGCTCATCAAGAGAATGCAAAGAGTGTGCAAAGCAGTAATCAAAGAAAAAGGTGGCTACTTTGAAGAACCTAGAATATGACATATTTTCAGTTGTTTCACACTTTTTTGTTATGTATATAATTCCACATGTGTTAATTCATAGTTTTGATGCCTTCAGTTTGAATCTACAATTTTCATATGAAAATAAAGATTAGAAACAAATACGCACAAAACTGGAACATTCACAAAATCATTTTTCCAAGTTGCAAATACAATGCAAAATGTCATTCTGCTTATTCTGCACAGGCACCTTCCTGCCTGTTGCCCCCCGATTAGCTGATCCCGGCTGTCTGTAAGCCTCTGAGCCAATCAGGGCCTCCCCCACACATCCTCCTGGTATCATGTGAACTTTCTTCTATTTCTTCCCTTCTTTTGCCAACCAACATGGACAGTAAACTGCTGTTGTGAGAAATTTTAGGTGCCTTGTCCAAAATCCTCATTTTGAGGATGATTTTTTTTGTGAAATGTGTAATGATTCTAATTTGTTAACAATTGAATTGCTCATCCTTACTGAACACATTTGAAAAAATGTGGTTGCTCCTGCTGAAATTAACCTAATAGAAATATCATGTAAGGGACAGCAGATATGGGTGGGAAAAAAAAGGCTTTGGGTGTGTTGAATTTCAACATGCCTTGATTTTTGCTCCATGTGATAAGTCACTACTAGAGTTGAGTGGACACAGGTTCAACGGGTTCAGCTGAACTTCACAAAAAAGTTTGGGTTCGGGACCCGAACTTGACCCAAACTTGACCCCGAACCCGAACCCCATTGAAGTCAATGTGGACCCAAACTTTTGAGCACTAAAATGGCTGTAAAAATGTCATGGAAAGGGCTAGAGGGCTGTAAATGGCATCAAAATATGGTTAAGAGCATGGCAAGTGCTCTGCAAACAAATGTGGATAGGGAAATTACTTTAAAAAACATAAAAATATATAAAAAGAAAAAATATATAATTTTGATCTAGGAGGATGAGGTCAATATGGAGTTGGAGGTTGAGGAGGCGGTGGATGTGGCGGTGTAGGTGGAAGCAGCGGTGGAGGAGGAGGTAGCCTATACTGCTTTTTGGTTTTAAATGTATTTTTATTTTTTTAAATTAGGGTACACCCCAAAACATTGGGAAATCTAACCTGTGATAACCCCCTCCAGTCGTTCTAAACACACGTTCAGACAATACACTGGCTGCAGTACATAGAAACATAGAAACATAGAATGTGTCGGCAGATAAGAACCATTTGGCCCATCTAGTCTGCCCAATATACTAAATACTATGGATAGCCCCTGGCCCTATCTTATATGAAGGATGGCCTTATGCCTATCCCATGCATGCTTAAACTCCTTCACTGTATTTGCAGCTGCCACTTCTGCAGGAAGGCTATTCCATGCATCCACTACTCTCTCAGTAAAGTAATACTTCCTGATATTACTTTTAAACCTTTGCCCCTCTAATTTAAAACTATGTCCTCTTGTAACAGTTTTTCTTCTTTTAAATATTCTTTCCTCTTTTACCTTGTTGATTCCCTTTATGTATTTAAAAGTTTCTATCATATCCCCTCTGTCTCATCTTTCTTCCAAGCTATACATGTTAAGTTCCTTTAATCTTTCCTGGTAAGTTTTATCCTGCAATCCATGTACCAATTTAGTAGCTCTTCTCTGAACTCTCTCCAAAGTATCAATATCCTTCTGGAGATATGGTCTCCAGTACTGAGCACAATACTCCAAATGAGGTCTCACTAGTGCTCTGTAGAGCGGCATGAGCACCTACCTCTTTCTACTGGTAATTCCTCTTGCTATACACCCAAGCATTCTGCTAGCATTTCCTGCTGCTCTGTGACATTGTCTGCCTACCTTTAAGTCTTCTGAAATAATGATCCCTAAATCCCTTTCCTCAGATACTGAGGTTAGGACTGTATCACTGATTTTATTTTCTGCTCTTGGGTTTTTACGTCCCAGGTGCATTATCTTGCACTTATCAACATTAATTTTTGGTTGCCAGATTTTTGACCATTCCTCTAGTTTTCCTAAGTCCGTTTGCATTTGGTGTATCCCTCCAGGAACATCAACCCTGTTACAAATCTTTGTATCATCAGCAAAAAGACACACCTTACCATTGAGGCCTTCTGCAATTTCGCTGATAAAGATATTAAACAATATGGGTCCCAGAACAGATCCCTGAGGTACCCCACTGGTAACAAGACCTTGGTCTGAATATACTCCATTGACTACAACCCTCTGTTGTCTGTCCCTCAGCCACTGCCTAATCCATTCAACAATATGGGAGTCCAAGCCCAAAGACTGCACTTTATTGATAAGCCTTCTATGTGGGACAGTATCAAAAGCCTTATTAAAGTCTAGATAAGCGATGTCTACTGCACCTCATCCATCTATTATTTTAGTCACCCAATCAAAAAAATCAATAAGATTAGTTTGACATGATCTCCCTGAAGTAAAGCCATGTTTTTTTTTCATCTTTCAATCCATGGGATTTTAGATGGTCCACAATCCTCTCCTTAAGTATGGTTTCCATTAATTTCCCCACTATTGATGTCAGGCTTACTGGCCTATAGTTGCCCGATTCCTCCTTACTACCTTTCTTGTGAATGGGCACAACATTTGCTAATTTCCAATCATCTGGGACGACTCCTGTTGCCAGTGATTGGTTAAATAAATCTGTTAATGGTTTTGCTAGTTCACCGCTGAGCTCTTTTAATAGCTTTGGGTGTATCCCATCAGGTCCCTGTGACTTATTTGTATTAATTTTAGACAGTTGACTTAGAACCTCTTCCTCTGTAAAGACACATGCGTCAAAAGATTCATTAGTCTTCTTTCCTAACTGAGGTCCTTCTCCTTCATTTTCCTTGTTACAGAAACATTTTCCTTTGTACACCTCCAAGGCGTAAAGGGCAAGCTCGGGTCATGTGCCCAATTTGGAGACCCAGAAGTTGCAGGGGGCAGACCCATCAGTCAGTTCATGTAGGCGTGTGCAAACATACTACTCCACCATGTTGCACATCCCCGTGATGTTCACGATCCAATTGGATATCTGCTCTATCAACTTTCAATGTTCTTTTCTTCGCCTACCATGTTGATCACGGTTAGCGGCGAATCAGGGTTCTACGCTGCAGAGGGAGCGTGAGAAAGAGAGACCACATCCAAGGGAGATCAATAGATAAAGTTTAATTGTGATCGAGAGGAAATGTGGGACAAATTATTAAAGCACAAGAATTGAAGGAAAGGAGGGGGCGCACGGTAACTACCCTCTCCCGACTTGGGGAGGTAGTGACGAAAAATAACAATACAGGACTCATAAGATGCCCTTTTATTAAAATGATTAATAAAAAATGATATGGAATGTCACTGGGGTATTTTGGATTTGGAAACATTAGCCAGGAGAGGCCCTGCTGCCACTTTGTTGACTCTGGATAACTTCTGCCTGATCGCAAGTCCCTGTGACGTCCACGATCCATTTGGATATCTTCTCTATCAACTTTAGATGTTCTTTTCTGAGCCTACCATGTTGATCACAGTTATCGGCAAATCAAGGTTCCATGCCGGAGAGGGAGCGTTACAAAGGGAGACCTCATCCAAGGGAGGTCAATGGCTGCAATGGGATGAAGCGGAAATGTGGGACAAATTATTAAAGCAGAAGGATCGAATTAAAGGTGAATTTTAGAAACTTAAGTCCCTGTCACCTATGCAGAGCAGGGGTTTTTCATCGTCATAAATGGGTTAATGTCACCCACCAATGGAGCAGATTATTTGAAAAAACTTCGGTCCCTGTCACCTATGCAGAGCAGGGGTTTATTCACGGCAGAAATTGCAAAATGCCAACCCAAGAATGTAACTTAAAATTAGTGAAATTTATTTAGCTGTCAACTAGGTAGAGCAGAGGTATATCACAGCCAAAAATTGGTGAATTTCACCCGAAAATGTAACAGACAAATTAGTCTTTTTTTTTTTACCTGTCTACTAGTTATAGCAGTGGTATATCACACCCAAAAATTGGTGCATTTCACCCGAAAATTTAAGAGACAAATTAGTGAAATGACATAAAATAAAATACATACAAAAAATAAATAAATTGATTTATGAGGTGGAGGTCCATATGGAGAAGGAAATTGAGGAGGTGGTGGACGTAGCAGTGGAGGTGGAAGCAGAGGTGGAGGAGGACAAGGTAGCCTACACTGGTATTTGATTTTAATTTTAAATTTTTTATAAAATTTTTTTATTAGTGTACACTCCAAAGGAGTGTGAAATATCTAAAATGCAAGAATGAGCAATTATGCTGTAGTATGATAATGGCTGGTTAAGGCCGGTATACGTGTCTATTATGCACAAGGTACGGACAAGTCCTGTTGGATCCATGCCTGGTTCATTTTAATGAACGTGAGCTTGTCCACATTGGCTGTGGACAGACGGCTGCGCTTGTCTGTGATAATGCCCCCTGCCATGCTAAACACACGTTCAGATAATACACTGGCTGCAGGGCAGGCCAGCACCTCCAAGGCGTAAAGGGAAAGCTCAGGCCATGTGCCCAATTTGGAGACCCAAGTTGAAGAGGGCACACCCGTCATTCAGTACGTGTAGGCATGTGCACACATACTGCTCCACCATGTTGGTGAAATGCTGCCTCCTGACAAGATGATCCATATCAGCTGGTGGTGCTGGTTGTTGTGGCGTGCTGACAAAGCTTTTCCACATTTCAGCCATGCTAACCCTGCCTTCTGAGGTGCTGGCGGTGCCCCAGCTGCGTTGGCGACCTATACCTCCTCCACTGCCTTCGCCTAGTGCTTCCACTGTGCCCCCGATGTCAGGTGGGAATGCCACCAGCAGCGTGTCTACCAGCGTGTGCTTGAACTCGCGCATCTTATGATTAAGCTCCAGTGACGGAATTATCGATGGTATGTTGTCCTTGTAACGGGAATCGAGCAGCGTGGCCACCCAGTAATCAGCACACGTTAGAATGTGGGCAATTTGGCATTCATTGCGGAGACACTGCAGCATGTGGAGAAGTCAGGTGGATACACAGCTGATCGTCCTACTGAATAGACTGTTAGAATTTGTATTATGGCAAGAAAAAAGCAGCTAAGTAAAGAAAAACGAGTGGCCATCATTACTTTAAAAAATGTCCAAAAAATTGGGAAAACTTTGAAAGTGTCCCCAAGTACAGTCACAAAAACCATCAAGCGCTACAAAGAGACTGGCTCACATGCGGACTGGCCCAAGAAAGGAAGACCAAGAGTCACCTCTGCTGTGGAGGATAAGTTCATCCGAGTCACCAGCCTCAGAAATCGCAAGTTAACAGCAGCTCAGATTAGAGACCAGGTCAATGCCACACAGAGTTCTAGCAGCAGACACATCTCTAGAACAACTGTTAAGAGGAGACTGTGTGAATCAGGTCTTCATGGTAGAATATCTGCTAGAAAACCACTGCTAAGGACAGGCAACAAGCAGAAGAGACTTGTTTGGGCTAAAAAACACAAGGAATGGACATTAGACCAGTGGAAATCTGTGCTTTGGTCTGATGAGTCCAAATTTGAGATCTTTGGTTCCAACCACCGTGTCTTTGTGTGACGCAGAAAAGGTGAACGGATGGACATGCCTGGTTCCCACCGTGAAGCATGGAAGAGGAGGTGTGATGGTGTGGGGGTGCTTTGCTGGTGACACTGTTGGGGATTTATTCAAAATTGAAGGCATACTGAACCAGCATGGATACCACAGCATCTTGCAGCGGCATGCTATTTTATCCGGTTTGCGTTTAATTGGACCATCATTTATTCTTAAACATGACAATGACCCCAAACACACCTCCAGGCTGTGTAAGGGCTATTTGACCATGAAGGAGAGTGATGGGGTGCTGCGCCAGATGACCTGACCTCCACAGTCATTGGACCTGAACCCAATTGAAATAGTTTGGGGTGAGCTGGAAGGCAAAAGGGCCAACAAGTGCTAAGAATCTCTGGGAACTCCTTCAAGACTGTTGGAAGACCATTTCAGGCTACTACCTCTTGAAGCTCATCAAGAGAATGCCAAGAGTGTGCAAAGCAGTAATCAAAGCAAAAGGTGGCTACTTTGAAGAACCTAGAATATGACATATTTTCAGTTGTTTCACACTTTTTTGTTATGTATATAATTCCATATGTGTTAATTCATAGTTTTGATGCCTTCAGTGTGAATCTACAAATTTCATAGTCATGAAAATAAAGAAAACTCTTTGAATGAGAAGGTGTGTCCAAACTTTTGGTCTGTACTGTAGGTTAGATAGTGATATAGTGTAGCTGATAGGTTCTGCTGTCCATACATACATGCTTCATATATAGTGCTGCATGTGTGTATGTATGTCGCAACAATGTAGAGAAGTAAGAAAAAGATGCGCGGCACTCACCGAAGTTGATATTATGTTGCTGCTTTATTTCATCTTCGTGAAAAAACTGTGCACATGTGGGATCCTGGGGCGGACACTCTGTAGCAAGTGGTAGCGGCTACATAGATACATACATACATAGTGCTGTGATGTCACAAGTTCACAACGATACTTAGTGCACAAATCACTAATAAGTAGTCAGACCTGTTAAAATGTGAAGTTGCACGTATTGCATCAAAAAATTTGCTTCATTAGTGCCAATTTTGCAATCGTGAATATATTGGAGCACTCTATCTGCATTTAAAGCTATTGTAATGTTCTGCTGTGCCAACCATTTTCTCCAGTCTTCGTAAACTTCTAGCAGCTTGAAAAATGTAGCTATAGTGACCCACACCAGTACTTTGCATTAAGCAAATATCACATTGCAGATTTTTCGCAATCAAGAAAATAATCTCGAAGTCGTGAATTTGCGAATATATGACGAATATTCTACCAAATATTTGCGAAATATCGCAAATTCGAATATTGCCCCTGCCGCTCATCACTGACTAAAATCACCTTCTACCAAAAATCTACAAAACAACTAAAAATATGGGTAGAATATATACCCATTACCCTATTATCAAACTAATAGAAGCAATCCATTAGTAGATTCTAATGGGGTCATTTATCAAATCTGCTATGACAGTTTTATGGTGTAAATATGTAGTAAGTGATGGCCACCTGAAATTTTGTTATACTTTTCAACATTTGGTGAGCCTGGACAATTTTAGGAGTGGTCAGGATTTCAGATTAGAATACCTTTATGTCTCATTTATGATGCATGACATTTTAAAAAAAACATACCCTCTGGTGTACTTTTACAGACATACAGTAGGTGTACACCACATTGCATTTGTACTAGAGATTAGCAAATGTCTTGAAATTAGTTTTTGGTCTGATATGACAAATATTGACAATTTTTTTTTTTTTCAAAAAGACTAATAGTCTCTGGGACAATAGAGAAAGAGAGAGATAGAAAATGTGAGAGACAGAAGACTAGTATGCTACTATGGGTTTTGTGGCAATATATAAGCATTGTATGGGCGTTATTCTTTCTAATTACAAAGAGTGCCTAGTATGCATAGTATGTGTGCAAAAGTATTGTAAGCCAGGCAAAGTTCTTCTAAGTTTATGAGAAAGATATTCAAATTAGTGTTCCATCAAAAAGGAATAGAGGAGCATTGACTTGCTTATTACTCATAGGTACTCATTGGCATTCTCCATAAGATAAAATTGTACCCCAACCAAGGACTCTCAGGCAGCCAAGCAAATTTTCTTTGCTTAGCTCTATTAAAGTGTACCTAAGACATTCAGTGGAGTTGCATTAGTGCCTAAGGAGTGGGCAGCTCACATATCTGGAACTATCAATGCTGAACAGTATATAGATGTTTTAGAACAACATATGCTTCCGTCCTGACATTGTCTCTTTCAAGGAAACCCTTGCATATTTCAACAAGATGATGCCAATCCACATACTGACTCCATAACAACAGTATGACTTTGTAGAAGAAGAGTGTTGGGTGCCTGCATTCCAGACGTTTGACCAATAGAAATCATTTGGCCCATCATGAAGCAAAAATCCAAGAAGAAGGACCCAGGACTATCGGTCTATGAGATTTGAAAATCATTGAATTCCGTTTTTTATTTATATTTCTTTACATTTTATGCAGCATCCAAACTTTCTTGTAATTCTAATGAAAATATTGAAATGCTAACAAAGTATCTATTACTGTAAGTATAAAGAATACTTGATATATAGTATTTTTTGCTACATGATGGATCTGCTGATTATACTTCAGAAATCACAGCTCTTCAAATATATTGTTTTTACAAAGTAAAATTAATAATCAAAAACTTTTGAAGGCCACAAAAGTGTGAATAATGTCATAGGAAATCTTAGAAGATTTTATATTGCAGATAGTGTATTACTTTTCATCAACACACTTCTCATTTGCAACTTGAAATTTGACAGCATTTATTAGAAGGGTGATGGCTTGAGACAATAGTTTATGAGGAGATTTAATTTGAAATAATAAAAGAGACAAAAAATAATAACAACCGAACACCAATAAAAAGAAATACATTTAAATACTTCTGTTTGCAGAATATACAATCAGTATTATATTACTCTATCTACTATCTAGGTGCAGAAATTATACTTTTTTTTTTTATATTCAAGCATGGAAGTTTTAAAGAAAAACATATCTTAGACTGTGTAATTATATCTTAATTGGAACAGACAATATACTTTTGCTGAAATAATTAGGTTGGGGGATTGAGTAAGCTTGAAGTCTAAGCTTGTTTTCAAAGATTATTAAATGTTATGGATAAGTCAGACTGTTCATGAATAAATACATGTATTACAAAAACCTCTGGAAACAGCACTTTCTCCATTTGGAAGTCAAAAAATACAAATAAATCCAAAAACAAAAAAAAAATTCATGCTTTTGGGCAAATCTAAAACATAAAGAGGAAAGAGCTCAATTGTTTCTATTAATACAAAAAATTAGTGTCTTGCCTCTGCTATGCAATCTCCCCCTGCAGTGTAAGAGTTATTGCTGAAAGTATTTGGCAAAGTGATTAGAAGATTTTTAAACTAGTGAGACTTAGGCCTCTTTCACGTGATCGTGTCCGGATAAGGTCCAGACACTTAAATAATCCGCAGCACTTGCCAGTAGTTGGTGAAAGGATGGTGATTTATTCACTCAGACAGCTAGGTTACAGCGATGTTTCGACCGGTTGGTTTTTATCAAGCAATGAAGTCCCATATCACAAAGTGCCTTTATATAGTGTATGAGGGTGGATACATTGGTGGGTGTGTATAATCCTTCCTCCCAAGTGGGAGTATACTTATGTCTACAGATTACATAGTTTAAATGCAGGGTAGTTCAAAAAGAATATCAACATCATCACAGTGATTTAACTCAACAACGCTCCAAGTGATAAAAGTGATGATCACTGTAATGTCTCCGCACTCCACGCCGATCCCAGTACCTCGCCTGACGCCGGCATCCCCTTCTCTCCATTGCGCATGTGTCAGAGTCTCTTAGCAGCTACTAGGTAACGGAGGCCATACATAACGTCGGCCAATTAAAAAAAGGGGCCGTCAATGACATTAGTAGTTGCCGCCTCCAAAGCCAGGGAAAAAAATCGACATAGGGGAATTGGAGCCAATACAAAAAAGGCTTTGCTGTGACATCAGCTGTTGCCACACGGAGGGCTGAAGATTCCTCCTCTCAGTACAGTCTAAAAGCCAGCTTATCAGCTACGGTCACTAGGGAAACAGGGACGCATCCATACAAATCGGAGGAAGCGGTCTGTCTCATCTGTCGCCCGGGGCTACAAAAGTCAATAACCATATATTGGTAGGTAGAGTACCAGTCAAACCTGCCGCACATTATAAAGAGGCCATTGTTGAGTTACTGGAGTCCATAAATCTGTAGCTTAAAATCCATACACAAGAACATGGTATCTCCACGGTGACAATCAGCAGCCGCCAGTTGTACACCCGCATGAGGTAGCCACGTTCCCATACATTCCGCCCCAGGAAACTGACCACATCTGCTATTCACATCACCGGATTGGACCCGGATTGGACATGTGTTAAATTATTTTAAGTAATTGTGGATTCAATAAATCGACCCTCCGTTGCCCATAGCAACCAACCACAGGATCAAAAATGTATCCACCCATTCATACGCTAGAGAACCATTCAATAGAAAATGGTCCCTCCAGGGATACAATCAGCAGAAGCTGGTTAAAAACCCAAATGAGGTTCCTGTGTACACATTCATTTTGCCCCAGAAACCTGACCATACCTCCTATCCATATTACTGGACTGGATATGTGTCATGTTATTTTGGGGCCTTTTCTTCTGGACACAAAAAGAAGTCCCATCGTTGCTCATGACAACCAACAGTAGGGACAAATTTGTATCCACACATACATACACTCAAGCTGAGCCTCTCTAGGCAGGAATTAACGTACTCACCTACCGTATCCTCGTGTTTGGGCACCAGATCCCCCTGGAAAACTTGTAGCTGTAGGGAAACGTCAAGGATCCGTCAGCTAAAAGGCAGGCCGAGGCAAGCGTAGAGTGCGGGGAAATGCACAGAGAACAACAATCTGCAAGGTAAAAAGGAGAATCAATGTGTGAACTGTGTTTACACCACGATGACCAATTCAAACCTAACGCAACATAAATGTTGGGCACAAAACTTAAGATATAGTGTTTGAATGCTCATATACACAGAGTACAGAGGTGCGACACTAGGATCAACAGATCAAGTGAAGACCCCCAAATTAAAGTCTCTATTAAGACCCCTGGGTTCTAGGGTGTCTAGTCTATGTATCCATTTTAATTCCGGACGTTTCAACAGAGTCTCTCGATCCCCTCCTCATCGGGGTTGTCTGATCCCGTCAATAATTTGAAACTTCAGCTGTGAGATGTTATGTCCAGCTTTGAAAAAGTGTTCAGGGACGGGAAGGTCCAAAGCAAGTTTGCAAATTTTAGATTTATGCTGTGTCAGTCTCTTTTTGACTTCTTGTGTCGTCTCGCCCACATATAAAAGTCCACATGGACATTGGAGTATGTAAATCACATACGAGGAAATGCATGTGAAAAATTGCCTGATACTGTATTTCCTGCCTATTCTGGGGTGTACAAAGGAGTTCCCTTTTACCATGTCGTTGCAATGGATAAGGTCCGGATGCATTGCAGCAAACACACACGAGAAGGTACCCAATTGCAGTCAGTTTTGACTGCAATTGCGTTCCGTTGTTCAGTTTTTATCGTGCGGGTGCAATGTGTTTTGCACGCCCGTGATAAAAAAACTGAATGTGGTACCCAGACCCGAACTTCTTAACAGAAGTTCAGGTTTGGGTTCAAGGTTGTGTAGATTGTATTATTTTCCCTTATAACATGGTTATAAGGGAAAATAATAGCATTCTGAATACAGAATGCATAGTACAATAGGGCTGGAGAGGGCTACATTTTTCAACTCACCTTAATCCACTGCGCACATCACATGGTTCATCTAATGATCTTTTTACCATGGTGATGGATCATGTGACGGACCATGTGATGAGCGTAGTGACCTCATTAAAGGTTCTATTCCTCAAAGAAGAAGACAGAAGAGATGCCGGCTGCGCGAACAAATGGATTAAGGTGAGTTAATTTTATTTTTATTTTTTAACCCCCATTCTGCTGCATTCAGAATGCTATTATTTTCTCTTATAACCATGTTATAAGGGAAAATAATAAAGATCGGGTCCCCATCCCGATCGTCTTCTAGCAACCATGCGTGAAAATCGCACCGCATCCACACTTGCTTGGGCCTGCGTTGCGGGAAAAACGCACAATATAGAACATGCTGCGATTTTCATGTAACGCAAAGTGATGCGTGAAAATCACCGCTCATGTGCACAGCCCCACAGAAATTAATGGGTCCAGATTCAGTGCGGGTGCAATGCGTTCACCTCATGCATTGCACCCGCGCGGAAATCTCGCTCGTGCAAAAGAGGCCTTAGTGTGATAAAACCACATAGGGCAAGTCACACAACTTGGCAGGTGATCTAGAATTGTTTGTTTATGGATTCATGGAAAAGCGAGTAGATATATCAGGTAAGACTTTGTGCCAGTTTAACAAATGCATTAGCACTTTCCAATAATATAGCAACTGCACAGACAAGTAAAGGAAATGGTAATAATGTACCAGTATTTTTTCTAATTTATGCTTCCAGCACCTAATAAAGAGATAAAATATGTAAAGTAAGTAAAAAGTATAAGTAGCATTGTGTATTAATAAATGCATCCCACATTAATGATTTTATCACAAATAATGGTAAACTTTTTTCTTACTTTAATTTGATTTTTCAAACATAAAAAGACCACAACAAAGTACCAAATGTTATAAAGTTAGCATATTATGCATAGTTTGCAATAGTTGAATACAAAGTGACAATTCACAATAGGTATAGTAATACGGTATAGTAGTATAACTATTAGGTTCATAAGTGATCAATAATGATCAAACAATGTGTAATCAAAAAAGGTACAAGACAATATATGTATATTTGTCATGGCTAACTTTATACTGACTCTTCAAGCAGTCCAGGGTATTTTATTGCACGATGGGGAAACAGAAACCAGGGCTCTTTTGGAGAAGAGAGAGTGAGATTTTTAACACATTGAATTCTGGACAAACTAGGCCTAAAGGATGGGCAGATCTACATCTCTCTATTCCAGAGGAGCATCCCCCATGTTCTACAGTGAGGTGAATCATGGGACAATGTGCAATTAAATATAAATGGGGATTGCCCCCTTATTTATAAACAAGGAATTTGGATATGGACCAGAAGGGTATATAGCTATAAAATTTCGATTTGGGTCCAATTCAGTTGAATTAGCCAAAATACTTAGTTTGAATAAATTTGGTCCTAATCTAAAGTGCCTCAGTGGTCTTGAAAAGTCGTGTATGACACTCTGAGGTCTTCTAGGGCTGTATCTAACTAGTGTTGAGCGTGAATATTCGAATAGCGAATTTTAATCTCGAATATCGGCACTTCAAGAATTCGTGAATAGAGTTGAGCGAACACCTGGATGTTCGGGTTCGAGAAGTTCGGCCGAACATCCCGGAAATGTTCGGGTTCGGGATCCGAACCCGATCCGAACTTCGTCCCGAACCCCATTGAAGTCAATGGGGACCCGAACTTTTCGGCACTAAAAAGGCTGTAAAACAGCCCAGGAAAGAGCTAGAGGGCTGCAAAAGGCAGCAACATGTAGGTAAATCCCCTGCAAACAAATGTGGATAGGGAAATGAATTAAAATAAAAATTAAATAAATAAAAATTAACCAAAATCAATTGGAGAGAGGTTCCATAGCAGAGAATCTGGCTTCCCGTCACCCACCACTGGAACAATTCTAGTAAGAAGCAGGGCGGCAATACCAGAGGGTTAGACGGATCGTTAGTGATAGGGATATGTGTCAAACAAGATTAGACGATATGACCAATAAATTTAGAGAGCGAGGCTACCCCCCTGATCTATTGAAAATACAGCGTAATAAAGCTGAGATTACACCACCAGATAGAACTAAGAAAGAAACAAGGATCCCCTTAGTGATTAAATACCATCCCTGGTCCCAGCGCCTTAGGACTATTGTTAATCAACATTGGCACATATTATCTAAGTCCTATCCACGGATAGGAGAGTTCCAGAGGCCACCCATGATATGCTATAAACGGGCAGAAAATATTAGGGATAAAATAGTCCGGGCGGATGTGGGAAGTAATAAAATAGAAAGAGGACAGAGTACTTTATCTACACCTAGACGGGGCACTTTTCCTTGTTTAAACTGTGTCAATTGTTCCAGTGTTATAAAGGGTTCATGTTTCTCCCACCCTCACTCAGGTGAAAATATTCCAATAAGGGGCACGTTCACTTGTGATAGTAGATTTGTGGTTTACATTCTTAAATGTCCATGTGGATTACTATATGTGGGGGAAACCTCAATGAGAATGAAGGACAGACTAAGTAAACACAAATCTACTATCCGTAAACAGAATTTATTACTCCCAATACCCCTTCATTTTTATGATAAAAAACACAACATCTCGCAGTTGAGGTATCAGATTATTGAAGGTGTATCATTACCCCGTCGAGGGGGTGACAGAAATAAATTGTTATTGAAAAGGGAGGCTTACTGGATCCATCGTCTTCAGACAATGGAGCCCAGGGGCCTCAATCGTGAGTACAATGTGTCCTGCTTCCTATAAGGCATTCGGCCTTATGCAATCTGATAAATATATTTCTTTTTTTCTTCAGCGTGATTAATCACTGCAAGAATGGACTATGTGACTGAAAATCTTCGCCAGTATAGAGTGGATATGTTTTTTGCGAATTTTCAATTGCGAATTTTCAGTTGCGAATTTTCAGTTGCGAATTTTCAATTGCGAATTTTCAATTTTCAATTGCGAATTTTCAGTTGCGAATTTTCAATTGCGAATTTTTCAATGCGAATTTTTCATTGCGATTATTTGATATGCGAATTTTATTTAACGAGGGAGGCGGAGCTTCTTTGATGATGTCAGTTCCTTTGTGTTTCATTTATGTATAAATAGCTGGAGTGTAAGATGTTTTATGCAGTCTGATGAAAGCACATCTGTGCTGAAACTCGTCACTATGCCATTTTGAATATGTGACTGAATAAATCTACATTGTGATCTACATCAGCGAAGTGCCGGTCCTTTCCTTTGAAACCACCACTGGAACAGTCCATTCTCAGATATTTAGGCCCCGGCACCCAGGCAGAGGAGAGAGGTCCCGTAACAGAGAATCTGTCTTCATGTCAGCAGAGAATTAGTCTGCATGTCATAGCAGAGAATGAGGCTTCACGTCAGCCACCACTGCAACAGTCCATTGGCATATATTTAGGCCCAGCACCCAGGCAGAGGAGGGAGGTCCCGTAACAGAGAATCTGTCTTCATGTCAGCAGAGAATTAGTCTGCATGTCATAGCAGAGAATGAGGCTTCACGTCAGCCACCACTGCAACAGTCCATTGGCATATATTTAGGCCCAGCACACACACAGGCAGAGGAGAGAGGTCCCGTAACAGAGAATCTGGCTTCATGTCAGCAGAGAATCAGTCTGCATGTCATAGCAGAGAATGAGGCTTCACGTCAGCCACCACTGCAACAGTCCATTGGCATATATTTAGGCCCAGCACACACACAGGCAGAGGAGAGAGGTCCCGTAACAGAGGATCTGGCTTCATGTCAGCAGAGAATCAGTCTGCATGTCATAGCAGAGAATCAGGCTTCACGTCAGCCACCACTGCAACAGTCCATTGTCATAAATTTAGGCCCAGCACCCAGGCAGAGGAGAGAGGTCCCGTAACAGACAATCTGGCTTCATGTCAGCAGAGAATTAGTCTGCATGTCATAGCAGAGAATGAGGCTTCACGTCAGCCACCACTGCAACAGTCCATTGGCATATATTTAGGCCCAGCACACACACAGGCAGAGGAGAGAGGTCCCGTAACAGAGAATCTGTCTTCATGTCAGCAGAGAATTAGTCTGCATGTCATAGCAGAGAATGAGGCTTCACGTCAGCCACCACTGCAACAGTCCATTGGCATATATTTAGGCCCAGCACCCAGGCAGAGGAGGGAGGTCCCGTAACAGAGAATCTGTCTTCATGTCAGCAGAGAATCAGTCTGCATGTCATAGCAGAGAATGAGGCTTCACGTCAGCCACCACTGCAACAGTCCATTGGCATATATTTAGGCCTAGCACACAGGCAGAGGAGAGAGGTCCCGTAACAGAGAATCTGGCTTCATGTCAGCAGAGAATCAGTCTGCATGTCATAGCAGAGAATGAGGCTTCACGTCAGCCACCACTGCAACAGTCCATTGGCATATATTTAGGCCCAGCACACACACAGGCAGAGGAGAGAGGTCCCGTAACAGAGAATCTGGCTTCATGTCAGCAGAGAATCAGTCTGCATGTCATAGCAGAGAATGAGGCTTCACGTCAGCCACCACTGCAACAGTCCATTGGCATATATTTAGGCCTAGC
The DNA here is from genome assembly GCF_014858855.1 of Bufo gargarizans. NCBI lineage: Eukaryota > Metazoa > Chordata > Amphibia > Anura > Bufonidae > Bufo > Bufo gargarizans. Next base: position 334,457,702 of record NC_058081.1, on the reverse strand, counting down.
ACACAGGCAGAGCAGAGAGGTCCCGTAACAGACAATCTGGCTTCATGACAGCAGAGAATCAGTCTGCATGTCATAGCAGAGAATCAGGCTTCACGTCAGCCACCACTGCAACAGTCCATTGTCATAAATTTAGGCCCAGCACCCAGGCAGAGGAGAGAGGTCCCGTAACAGACAATCTGGCTTCATGTCAGCAGAGAATTAGTCTGCATGTCATAGCAGAGAATCAGGCTTCATGTCAGCCACCACTGCAACAGTCCATTGGCATATATTTAGGCCTAGCACACAGGCAGAGGAGAGGTTCATTCAACTTTGGGTAGCCTCGCAATATAATGGTAAAATGAAAATAAAAATAGGATTGAATGAGGAAGTGCCCTGGAGTCCAATAATATATGGTTATGGGGAGGTAGTTAATGTCTAATCTGGACAAGGGACGGACAGGTCCTGTGGGATCCATGCCTGGTTCATTTTTATGAACGTCAGCTTGTCCACATTGGCTGTAGACAGGCGGCTGCGTTTGTCTGTAATGACGCCCCCTGCCGTGCTGAATACACGTTCAGACAAAACGCTGGCTGCCGGGCAGGCCAGCACCTCCAAGGCATAAAAGGCTAGCTCTGGCCACGTGGACAATTTAGAGACCCAGAAGTTGAATGGGGCCGAACCATCAGTCAGTACGTGGAGGGGTGTGCACACGTACTGTTCCACCATGTTAGTGAAATGTTGCCTCCTGCTAACACGTTGCGTATCAGGTGGTGGTGCAGTTAGCTGTGGCGTGTTGACAAAAGTTTTCCACATCTCTGCCATGCTAACCCTGCCCTCAGAGGAGCTGGCCGTGACACAGCTGCCTTGGCGACCTCTTGCTCCTCCTCTGCCTTGGCCTTGGGCTTCCACTTGTTCCCCTGTGACATTTGGGAATGCTCTCAGTAGCGCGTCTACCAACGTGCGCTTGTACTCGCGCATCTTCCTATCACGCTCCAGTGCAGGAAGTAAGGTGGGCACATTGTCTTTGTAGCGTGGATCCAGCAGGGTGGCAACCCAGTAGTCCGCACAGGTTAAAATGTGGGCAACTCTGCTGTCGTTGCGCAGGCACTGCAGCATGTAGTCGCTCATGTGTGCCAGGCTGCCCAGGGGTAAGGACAAGCTGTCCTCTGTGGGAGGCGTATCGTCATCGTCCTGCCTTTCCCCCCAGCCACGCACCAGTGATGGACCCGAGCTGCGTTGGGTGCCACCCCGCTGTGACCATGCTTCATCCTCATCCTCCTCCACCTCCTCCTCATCCTCGTCCTCCTCGTCCTCCAGTAGTGGGCCCTGGCTGGCCACATTTGTACCTGGCCTCTGCTGTTGCCAAAAACCTCCCTCTGAGTCACTTCGAAGAGACTGGCCTGAAAGTGCTAAAAATGACCCCTCTTCCTCCTCCTCCTCCTCCTCCTCCTGGGCCACCTCCTCTTCCATCATCGCCCTAAGTGTTTTCTCAAGGAGACATAGAAGTGGTATTGTAACGCTGATAACGGTGTCATCGCCACTGGCCATGTTGGTGGAGTACTCGAAACAGCGCAACAGGGCACACAGGTCTCGCATGGAGGCCCAGTCATTGGTGGTGAAGTGGTGCTGTTCTGTAGTGCGACTGACCCGTGCTGCAGCTGAAACTCCACTATGGCCTGCTGCTGCTCGCACAGTCTGTCCAGCATGTGCAAGGTGGAGTTCCACCTGGTGGGCACGTCGCATATGAGGCGGTGAGCGGGAAGGCCGAAGTTACGCTGTAGCGCAGACAGGCGAGCAGCAGCAGGATGTGAACGCCGGAAGCGCGAACAGACGGCCCGCACTTTATGCAGCAGCTCTGACATGTCGGGGTAGTTGTGAATGAACTTCTGCACCACCAAATTCAGCACATGCGCCAAGCAAGGGATGTGCGTCAAATTGGCTAGTCCCAGAGCTGCAACGAGATTTCGCCCATTATCACACACCACCAGGCCGGGCTTGAGGCTCACCGGCAGCAACCACTCGTCGGTCTGTTGTTCAATACCCCGCCACAACTCCTGTGCGGTGTGGGGCCTGTCCCCCAAACATATGAGTTTCAGAATGGCCTGCTGACGTTTACCCCGGGCTGTGCTGAAGTTGGTGGTGAAGGTGTGTGGCTGACTGGATGAGCAGGTGGAAGAAGAGGAGGAGGAAGCCGAGAAGGAGGAGGTGGCAACAGGAGGCAAAGAATGTTGCCCTGCGATCCTTGGCGGCGGAAGGACGTGCGCCAAACAGCTCTCCGCCTGGGGCCCAGCTGCCACTACATTTACCCAGTGTGCAGTTAGGGAGATATAGCGTCCCTTGCCGTGCTTACTGGTCCACGTATCTGTGGTTAGGTGGACCTTGCTACAGATGGCGTTGCGCAGTGCACACTTGATTTTATGGGATACTTGGTTGTGCAGGGAAGGCACGGCTCTCTTGGAGAAGTAGTGCCGGCTGGGAACAACATACTGTGGGACAGCAAGCGACATGAGCTGTTTGAAGCTGTCTGTGTCCACCAGCCTAAATGACAGCATTTCATAGGCCAGTAGTTTAGAAATGCTGGCATTCAGGGCCAGGGATCGAGGGTGGCTAGGTGGGAATTTACGCTTTCTATCAAATGTTTGTGAGATGGAGAGCTGAACGCTGGCGTGTGACATGGTTGAGACGCTTGGTGACGGAGGTGGTGGTGGTGGTGTTGGTGGTACATCCCCTGTTTGCTGGGCGGCAGGTGCCAACGTTCCTCCAGAGGCGGAGGAAGAGGCCGAGGCGGCAGCAGCAGAATAGGCCGAGGCGGCAGCAGCAGAAGAGGTAGCAGGGGGAGCCTGAGTGACTTCCTTGGTTTTAAGGTGTTTACTCCACTGCAGTTCATGCTTTGCATGCAGGTGCCTGGTCATGCAGGTTGTGCTCAGGTTCAGAACGTTAATGCCTCGCTTCAGGCTCTGATGGCACAGCGTGCAAACCACTCGGGTCTTGTCGTCAGCACATTGTTTGAAGAAGTGCCATGCCAGGGAACTCCTTGAAGCTGCCTTTGGGGTGCTCGGTCCCAGATGGCGGCGGTCAGTAGCAGGCGGAGTCTCTTGGCGGCGGGTGTTCTGCTTTTGCCCACTGCTCCCTCTTTTGCTACGCTGTTGGCTCGGTCTCACCACTGCCTCTTCCTCCGAACTGTGAAAGTCAGTGGCACGACCTTCATTCCATGTGGGGTCTAGGACCTCATCGTCCCCTGCATCGTCTTCCACCCAGTCTTGATCCCTGACCTCCTGTTCAGTCTGCACACTGCAGAAAGACGCAGCAGTTGGCACCTGTGTTTCGTCATCATCAGAGACATGCTGAGGTGGTATTCCCATGTCCTCATCATCAGGAAACATAAGTGGTTGTGCGTCAGTGCATTCTATGTCTTTCACCGCTGGGGAAGGGCTAGGTGGATGCCCTTGGGAAACCCTGCCAGCGGAGTCTTCAAACAGCATAAGAGACTGCTGCATAACTTGAGGCTGAGACAGTTTCCCTGGTATGCATGGGGGTGATGTGACAGACTGATGGGGTTGGTTTTCAGGCGCCATCTGTGCGCTTTCTGCAGAAGACTGGGTGGGAGATAATGTGAACGTGCTGGATCCACTGTCGGCCACCCAATTGACTAATGCCTGTACCTGCTCAGGCCTTACCATCCTTAGAACGGCATTGGGCCCCACCATATATCGCTGTAAATTCTGGCGGCTACTGGGACCTGAGGTAGTTGGTACACTAGGACGTGTGGATGTGGCAGAACGGCCACGTCCTCTCCCAGCACCAGAGGGTCCACTAACACCACCACGACCATGTCCACGTCCGCGTCCCTTACTAGATGTTTTTCTCATTGTTATGGTTCACCACAACAACAAATATATTATTTGGCCCAATGTATTGTATTCAAATTCAGCGGGATATAAATTTGAGGCCTAGTATTTAGGCGCTGGGTGACCGGTATGGATTTAGTGACAGAATTAGACTTGGAAATGCACAGAAGCGTGTGTGTGTGAAGTTATTCTGAATGACCCAATGTGCACCTTGAATATTATATACCCTTTTAGGGATAGATTTCAAATAGCTCTGATATAGCAGAAACCACTAAATTATGAAATTGCTAAATTGGGAATTGTATTTCAACCCAGAACAAGAAATGTGCTTGAACGGACACTAAATAACTCGCCCAGCTACAGCACTAACGAGAGATTTAGCAGGATATAAATTTGAGGCCTAGTATTTAGGCGCTGGGTGACAGGTATGGGTTTAGTGACAGAATTAGACTTGGAAATACACAGTAGCGGGTGTGTGTGAAGTTATTCTGAATGACCCAATGTGCACCTTGAATATTATATACCCTTTTAGGGATAGATTTCAAATAGCTCTGATATAGCAGAAACCACTAAATTATGAAATTGCTAAATTGGGAATTGTATTTCAACCCAGAACAAGAAATGTGCTTGAACGGACACTAAATAACTCGCCCAGCTACAGCACTAAGGACAGATTTAGCTGGATATAAATTTGAGGCCTAGTATTTAGGCGCTGGGTGACAGGTATGGGTTTAGTGACAGAATTAGACTTGGAAATACACAGTAGCGGGTGTGTGTGAAGTTATTCTGAATGACCCAATGTGCACCTTGAATATTATATACCCTTTTAGGGATAGATTTCAAATAGCTCTGATATAGCAGAAACCACTAAATTATGAAATTGCTAAATTGGGAATTGTATTTCAACCCAGAACAAGAAATGTGCTTGAACGGACACTAAATAACTCGCCCAGCTACAGCACTAACGAGAGATTTAGCAGGATATAAAATTGAGGCCTAGTATTTAGGCGCTGGGTGACAGGTATGGGTTTAGTGACAGAATTAGACTTGGAAATACACAGTAGCGGGTGTGTGTGAAGTTATTCTGAATGACCCAATGTGCACCTTGAATATTATATACCCTTTTAGGGATAGATTTCAAATAGCTCTGATATAGCAGAAACCACTAAATTATGAAATTGCTAAATTGGGAATTGTATTTCAACCCAGAACAAGAAATGTGCTTGAACGGACACTAAATAACTCGCCCAGCTACAGCACTAAGGACAGATTTAGCTGGATATAAATTTGAGGCCTAGTATTTAGGCGCTGGGTGACAGGTATGGGTTTAGTGACAGAATTAGACTTGGAAATACACAGTAGCGGGTGTGTGTGAAGTTATTCTGAATGACCCAATGTGCACCTTGAATATTATATACCCTTTTAGGGATAGATTTCAAATAGCTCTGATATAGCAGAAACCACTAAATTATGAAATTGCTAAATTGGGAATTGTATTTCAACCCAGAACAAGAAATGTGCTTGAACGGACACTAAATAACTCGCCCAGCTACAGCACTAACGAGAGATTTAGCAGGATATAAATTTGAGGCCTAGTATTTAGGCGCTGGGTGACAGGTATGGGTTTAGTGACAGAATTAGACTTGGAAATACACAGTAGCGGGTGTGTGTGAAGTTATTCTGAATGACCCAATGTGCACCTTGAATATTATATACCCTTTTAGGGATAGATTTCAAATAGCTCTGATATAGCAGAAACCACTAAATTATGAAATTGCTAAATTGGGAATTGTATTTCAACCCAGAACAAGAAATGTGCTTGAACGGACACTAAATAACTCGCCCAGCTACAGCACTAACGAGAGATTTAGCAGGATATAAATTTGAGGCCTAGTATTTAGGCGCTGGGTGACAGGTATGGGTTTAGTGACAGAATTAGACTTGGAAATACACAGTAGCGGGTGTGTGTGAAGTTATTCTGAATGACCCAATGTGCACCTTGAATATTATATACCCTTTTAGGGATAGATTTCAAATAGCTCTGATATAGCAGAAACCACTAAATTATGAAATTGCTAAATTGGGAATTGTATTTCAACCCAGAACAAGAAATGTGCTTGAACGGACACTAAATAACTCGCCCAGCTACAGCACTAACGAGAGATTTAGCAGGATATAAATTTGAGGCCTAGTATTTAGGCGCTGGGTGACAGGTATGGGTTTAGTGACAGAATTAGACTTGGAAATACACAGTAGCGGGTGTGTGTGAAGTTATTCTGAATGACCCAATGTGCACCTTGAATATTATATACCCTTTTAGGGATAGATTTCAAATAGCTCTGATATAGCAGAAACCACTAAATTATGAAATTGCTAAATTGGGAATTGTATTTCAACCCAGAACAAGAAATGTGCTTGAACGGACACTAAATAACTCGCCCAGCTACAGCACTAACGAGAGATTTAGCAGGATATAAATTTGAGGCCTAGTATTTAGGCGCTGGGTGACAGGTATGGGTTTAGTGACAGAATTAGACTTGGAAATACACAGTAGCGGGTGTGTGTGAAGTTATTCTGAATGACCCAATGTGCACCTTGAATATTATATACCCTTTTAGGGATAGATTTCAAATAGCTCTGATATAGCAGAAACCACTAAATTATGAAATTGCTAAATTGGGAATTGTATTTCAACCCAGAACAAGAAATGTGCTTGAACGGACACTAAATAACTCGCCCAGCTACAGCACTAACGAGAGATTTAGCAGGATATAAATTTGAGGCCTAGTATTTAGGCGCTGGGTGACAGGTATGGGTTTAGTGACAGAATTAGACTTGGAAATACACAGTAGCGGGTGTGTGTGAAGTTATTCTGAATGACCCAATGTGCACCTTGAATATTATATACCCTTTTAGGGATAGATTTCAAATAGCTCTGATATAGCAGAAACCACTAAATTATGAAATTGCTAAATTGGGAATTGTATTTCAACCCAGAACAAGAAATGTGCTTGAACGGACACTAAATAACTCGCCCAGCTACAGCACTAAGGACAGATTTAGCTGGATATAAATTTGAGGCCTAGTATTTAGGCGCTGGGTGACAGGTATGGGTTTAGTGACAGAATTAGACTTGGAAATGCACAGTAGCGGGTGTGTGAAGTTATTCTGAATGACCCTATGTGCACCTTGAATATTATATACCCTTTTAGGGATAGATTTCAAATAGCTCTGATACAGCAGAAACCACTAAATTTTTAAATTGCTAAATTGGGAATTGTATTTCAACCCAGAACAAAAAATGTGCTTTGACGGACACTAAATAACTTTCCCAGCCACAACAGGACAGCGGTAACGAGAGATTTAGCGGGATATAAATTTGAGGCCTAGTATTTAGGCGCTGGGTGACCGGTATGGATTTAGTGACAGAATTAGACTGGGATATGGCCAAAAAATAACCACACTATTGCTGGTTAAATGCACTTGGTGATGGGCGCAGCTTGCCCCTGATGTAGTATATGGCCAAAAAATGAACAGACTATTGCTGGTTAAATGCACTTGGTGTCACAGCTTGACCAACCACACTACTGAGGGTTAAATGCACTTGGTGACGGGCGCAGCTTGCCCCTGATTTAGTATATGGCCAAAAAATGAACAGACTATTGCTGGTTAAATGCACTTGGTGTGATAGCTTGACCAACCACACTACTGAGGGTTAAATGCACTTGGTGTGACAGCTTCACCCTGATGTAGGCTTTAGCCAAAAAACAACCACACCATTGAGGGTTAAATGCACTTGGTCGCAGCTTGTGCTTGCGCACCACAAGACACAAAATGGCCGCCGATCACCCCAGAAAAATGTGACTGACAAACGGTCTGGGCAGCCTAAAAACAGTGAGCAATTGAGGATCAGCAGCTCAATGATCCACAGCTGCAGATCGATCAGTTAATCAAGTCCTTTGGAGGAGTTAATCTGCCTAATCTCGCCCTACTGTCGCAGCCGCAACCTCTCCCTACGCTAATCAGAGCAGAGTGACGGGCGGCGCTATGTGACTCCAGCTTAAATAGAGGCTGGGTCACATGGTGCTCTGGCCAATCACAGCCATGCCAATAGTAGGCATGGCTGTGATGGCCTCTTGGGGCAAGTAGTATGACGCTTGTTGATTGGCTGCTTAGCAGCCTTTCAAAAAGCGCCAAGAAAGCGTCACAAAAGCGCCAAGAAAGCGACGAACACCGAACCCGAACCCGGACTTTTACGAAAATGTCCGGGTTCGGGTCCGTGTCACGGACACCCCAAAATTCGGTACGAACCCGAACTATACAGTTCGAGTTCGCTCATCCCTATTCGTGAATATTTAGAATATAGTGCTATATATTTGTAATGAAGAATATTCGTAATTTGTTTCCATCTGAACACATGATTCCTCCCTGCTTCTTGCTTGTGGACCAATGAGTCATTGGCCCACAAGCAACTTAAGCAGGGACTAATCATGACTTCAGATGAAAAAATAATATTACGAATATTCTAAAAAACAAATATATAGCACTACATTCAATATAGTGCTATATATTTGTTTGTTAGAATAGTCATCATTTTTATCCATCTGAAGTCATGATTCCTCCCTGCTTAAGTTGCTTGAGGGCCAATAGCAAAAAAAATACACAATGCAACAGCACTCTGCAAACCAAATAACGTACAAATGCCAGACGCATGGCAAGAAGCAGGGAGGAATCGTGTTCAGATGGGAAAAATGAATATTCGTCATTACGAATATATAGCACTATATTTTATAGTGCTATATATTAGTTTTTGACCCACACCTGTATTGAGCGCGCAATATTCGCATATAACACGATCATTACCTTGCATAAAAAAAAAGAATGTAGAATATAACGAATATACGAATTTGTGAATATATGACAAATAGGGATGAGCGAACTCGAACTGTATAGTTCGGGTTCGTACCGAATTTTGGGGTGTCCGTGACACGGACCCGAACCCGGACATTTTCGTAAAAGTCCGGGTTCGGGTTCGGTGTTCGTCGCTTTCTTGGCGCTTTTGTGACGCTTTCTTGGCGCTTTTTGAAAGGCTGCAAAGCAGCCAATCAACAAGCGTCATACTACTTGCCCCAAGAGGCCATCACAGCCATGCCTACTATTGGCATGGCTGTGATTGGCCAGAGCACCATGTGACCCAGCCTCTATTTAAGCTGGAGTCACATAGCGCCGCCCGTCACTCTGCTCTGATTAGCGTAGGGAGAGGTTGCGGCTGCGACAGTAGGGCGAGATTAGGCAGATTAACTCCTCCAAAGGACTTGATTAACTGATCGATCTGCAGCTGTGGATCATTGAGCTGCTGATCCTCAATTGCTCACTGTTTTTAGGCTGCCCAGACCGTTTGTCAGTCACATTTTTCTGGGGTGATCGGCGGCCATTTTGTGTCTTGTGGTGCGCCAGCACAAGCTGCGACCAAGTGCATTTAACCTTCAATGGTGTGGTTGTTTTTTGGCTAAAGCCTACATCAGGGTGAAGCTGTCACACCAAGTGCATTTAACCAGCAATAGTCTGTTCATTTTTTGGCCATATACAAAATCAGGGGCAAGCTGCGCCTGTCACCAAGTGCATTTAACCCTCAATGGTGTGGTTGTTTTTTGGCTAAAGCCTACATCAGGGTGAAGCTGTCACACCAAGTGCATTTAACCAGCAATAGTCTGTTCATTTTTTGGCCATATACAAAATCAGGGGCAAGCTGCGCCTGTCACCAAGTGCATTTAACCCTCAATGGTGTGGTTGTTTTTTGGCTAAAGCCTACATCAGGGTGAAGCTGTCACACCAAGTGCATTTAACCAGCAATAGTCTGTTCATTTTTTGGCCATATACAAAATCAGGGGCAAGCTGCGCCTGTCACCAAGTGCATTTAACCCTCAATGGTGTGGTTGTTTTTTGGCTAAAGCCTACATCAGGGTGAAGCTGTCACACCAAGTGCATTTAACCAGCAATAGTCTGTTCATTTTTTGGCCATATACAAAATCAGGGGCAAGCTGCGCCTGTCACCAAGTGCATTTAACCCTCAATGGTGTGGTTGTTTTCTGGCTAAAGCCTACATCAGGGTGAAGCTGTCACACCAAGTGCATTTAACCAGCAATAGTCTGTTTATTTTTTGGCCATATACTACATCAGGGGCAAGCTGCGCCCGTCACCATGTGCATTTAACCCTCAGTAGTGTGGTTGGTCAAGCTGTGACACCAAGTGCATTTAACCAGCAATAGTCTGTTCATTTTTTGGCCATATACTACATCAGGGGCAAGCTGCGCCCGTCACCAAGTGCATTTAACCAGCAATAGTGTGGTTATTTTTTGGCCATATCCCAGTCTAATTCTGTCACTAAATCCATACCGGTCACCCAGCGCCTAAATACTAGGCCTCAAATTTATATCCCGCTAAATCTCTCGTTACCGCTGTCCTGTTGTAGCTGGGAAAGTTATTTAGTGTCCGTCAAAGCACATTTTTTGTTCTGGGTTGAAGTACAATTCCCAATTTAGCAATTTCATAATTTAGTGGTTTCTGCTATATCAGAGCTATTTGAAATCTATCCCTAAAAGGGTATATAATATTCAAGGTGCACATTGGGTCATTCAGAATAACTTCACACACACCCGCTACTGTGTATTTTCAAGTCTAATTCTGTCACTAAACCCATACCTGTCACCCAGCGCCTAAATACTAGGCCTCAAATTTATATCCTGCTAAATCTCTCGTTACCGCTGTCCTGTTGTAGCTGGGAAAGTTATTTAGTGTCCGTCAAAGCACATTTTTTGTTCTGGGTTGAAGTACAATTCCCAATTTAGCAATTTCATAATTTAGTGGTTTCTGCTATATCAGAGCTATTTGAAATCTATCCCTAAAAGGGTATATAATATTCAAGGTGCACATTGGGTCATTCAGAATAACTTCACACACACCCGCTACTGTGTATTTTCAAGTCTAATTCTGTCACTAAACCCATACCTGTCACCCAGCGCCTAAATACTAGGCCTCAAATTTATATCCTGCTAAATCTCTCGTTACCGCTGTCCTGTTGTAGCTGGGAAAGTTATTTAGTGTCCGTCAAAGCACATTTTTTGTTCTGGGTTGAAATACAATTCCCAATTTAGCAATTTCATAATTTAGTGGTTTCTGCTATATCAGAGCTATTTGAAATCTATCCCTAAAAGGGTAGATCATATTGAAGGTGCACATAGGGTCATTCAGAATAACTTCACACACACCCGCTACTGTGTATTTCCAAGTCTAATTCTGTCACTAAACCCATACCTGTCACCCAGCGCCTAAATACTAGGCCTCAAATTTATATCCCGCTAAATCTCTCGTTACCGCTGTCCTGTTGTAGCTGGGAAAGTTATTTAGTGTCCGTCAAAGCACATTTTTTGTTCTGGGTTGAAGTACAATTCCCAATTTAGCAATTTCATAATTTAGTGGTTTCTGCTATATCAGAGCTATTTGAAATCTATCCCTAAAAGGGTATATAATATTCAAGGTGCACATTGGGTCATTCAGAATAACTTCACACACACCCGCTACTGTGTATTTCCAAGTCTAATTCTGTCACTAAACCCATACCTGTCACCCAGCGCCTAAATACTAGGCCTCAAATTTATATCCTGCTAAATCTCTCGTTACCGCTGTACTGTTGTTGCTTGGAAAGATATTTAGTGTCCGTCAAAGCACATTTTTTGTTCTGGGTTGAAGTACAATTCCCAATTTAGCAATTTCATAATTTAGTGGTTTCTGCTATATCAGAGCTATTTGAAATCTATCCCTAAAAGGGTATATAATATTCAAGGTGCACATTGGGTCATTCAGAATAACTTCACACACACCCGCTACTGTGTATTTTCAAGTCTAATTCTGTCACTAAACCCATACCTGTCACCCAGCGCCTAAATACTAGGCCTCAAATTTATATCCTGCTAAATCTCTCGTTACCGCTGTCCTGTTGTAGCTGGGAAAGTTATTTAGTGTCCGTCAAAGCACATTTTTTCTTCTGGGTTGAAATACAATTCCCAATTTAGCAATTTCATAATTTAGTGGTTTCTGCTATATCAGAGCTATTTGAAATCTATCCCTAAAAGGGTAGATCATATTGAAGGTGCACATAGGGTCATTCAGAATAACTTCACACACACCCGCTACTGTGTATTTCCAAGTCTAATTCTGTCACTAAACCCATACCTGTCACCCAGCGCCTAAATACTAGGCCTCAAATTTATATCCCGCTAAATCTCTCGTTACCGCTGTCCTGTTGTAGCTGGGAAAGTTATTTAGTGTCCGTCAAAGCACATTTTTTGTTCTGGGTTGAAGTACAATTCCCAATTTAGCAATTTCATAATTTAGTGGTTTCTGCTATATCAGAGCTATTTGAAATCTATCCCTAAAAGGGTATATAATATTCAAGGTGCACATTGGGTCATTCAGAATAACTTCACACACACCCGCTACTGTGTATTTCCAAGTCTAATTCTGTCACTAAACCCATACCTGTCACCCAGCGCCTAAATACTAGGCCTCAAATTTATATCCTGCTAAATCTCTCGTTACCGCTGTACTGTTGTTGCTTGGAAAGATATTTAGTGTCCGTCAAAGCACATTTTTTGTTCTGGGTTGAAGTACAATTCCCAATTTAGCAATTTCATAATTTAGTGGTTTCTGCTATATCAGAGCTATTTGAAATCTATCCCTAAAAGGGTATATAATATTCAAGGTGCACATTGGGTCATTCAGAATAACTTCACACACACCCGCTACTGTGTATTTTCAAGTCTAATTCTGTCACTAAACCCATACCTGTCACCCAGCGCCTAAATACTAGGCCTCAAATTTATATCCTGCTAAATCTCTCGTTACCGCTGTACTGTTGTTGCTGGGCAAGATATTTAGTGTCCGTCAAAGCACATTTTTTGTTCTGGGTTGAAATACAATTCCCAATTTAGCAATTTCATAATTTAGTGGTTTCTGCTATATCAGAGCTATTTGAAATCTATCCCTAAAAGGGTATATAATATTCAAGGTGCACATTGGGTCATTCAGAATAACTTCACACACACCCGCTACTGTGTATTTCCAAGTCTAATTCTGTCACTAAACCCATACCTGTCACCCAGCGCCTAAATACTAGGCCTCAAATTTATATCCCGCTAAATCTGTCCCTAGTGCTGTAGCTGGGCGAGTTATTTAGTGTCCGTTCAAGCACATTTCTTGTTCTGGGTTGAAATACAATTCCCAATTTAGCAATTTCATAATTTAGTGGTTTCTGCTATATCAGAGCTATTTGAAATCTATCCCTAAAAGGGTATATAATATTCAAGGTGCACATAGGGTCATTCAGAATAACTTCACACACCCGCTACTGTGCATTTCCAAATCTAATTCTGTCACTAAACCCATACCTGTCACCCAGCGCCTAAATACTAGGCCTCAAATTTATATCCCGCTAAATCTCTCGTTACCGCTGTCCTGTTGTGGCTGGGAAAGTTATTTAGTGTCCGTCAAAGCACATTTTTTGTTCTGGGTTGAAATACAATTCCCAATTTAGCAATTTCATAATTTAGTCGTTTCTGCTATATCAGAGCTATTTGAAATCTATCCCTAAAAGGGTAGATCATATTGAAGGTGCACATAGGGTCATTCAGAATAACTTCACACACACGCTTCTGTGCATTTCCATGTCTAATTCTGTCACTAAATCCATACCGGTCACCCAGCGCCTAAATACTAGGCCTCAAATTTATATCCCGCTGAATTTGAATACAATACATTGGGCCAAATAATATATTTGTTGTTGTGGTGAACCATAACAATGAGAAAAACATCTAGTAAGGGACGCGGACGTGGACATGGTCGTGGTGGTGTTAGTGGACCCTCTGGTGCTGGGAGAGGACGTGGCCGTTCTGCCACATCCACACGTCCTAGTGTACCAACTACCTCAGGTCCCAGTAGCCGCCAGAATTTACAGCGATATATGGTGGGGCCCAATGCCGTTCTAAGGATGGTAAGGCCTGAGCAGGTACAGGCATTAGTCAATTGGGTGGCCGACAGTGGATCCAGCACGTTCACATTATCTCCCACCCAGTCTTCTGCAGAAAGCGCACAGATGGCGCCTGAAAACCAACCCCATCAGTCTGTCACATCACCCCCATGCATACCAGGGAAACTGTCTCAGCCTCAAGTTATGCAGCAGTCTCTTATGCTGTTTGAAGACTCCGCTGGCAGGGTTTCCCAAGGGCATCCACCTAGCCCTTCCCCAGCGGTGAAAGACATAGAATGCACTGACGCACAACCACTTATGTTTCCTGATGATGAGGACATGGGAATACCACCTCAGCATGTCTCTGATGATGACGAAACACAGGTGCCAACTGCTGCGTCTTTCTGCAGTGTGCAGACTGAACAGGAGGTCAGGGATCAAGACTGGGTGGAAGACGATGCAGGGGACGATGAGGTCCTAGACCCCACATGGAATGAAGGTCGTGCCACTGACTTTCACAGTTCGGAGGAAGAGGCAGTGGTGAGACCGAGCCAACAGCGTAGCAAAAGAGGGAGCAGTGGGCAAAAGCAGAACACCCGCCGCCAAGAGACTCCGCCTGCTACTGACCGCCGCCATCTGGGACCGAGCACCCCAAAGGCAGCTTCAAGGAGTTCCCTGGCATGGCACTTCTTCAAACAATGTGCTGACGACAAGACCCGAGTGGTTTGCACGCTGTGCCATCAGAGCCTGAAGCGAGGCATTAACGTTCTGAACCTGAGCACAACCTGCATGACCAGGCACCTGCATGCAAAGCATGAACTGCAGTGGAGTAAACACCTTAAAACGAAGGAAGTCACTCAGGCTCCCCCTGCTACCTCTTCTGCTGCTGCCGCCTCGGCCTATTCTGCTGCTGCCGCCTCGGCCTCTTCCTCCGCCTCTGGAGGAACGTTGGCACCTGCCGCCCAGCAAACAGGGGATGTACCACCAACACCACCACCACCACCTCCGTCACCAAGCGTCTCAACCATGTCACACGCCAGCGTTCAGCTCTCCATCTCACAAACATTTGATAGAAAGCGTAAATTCCCACCTAGCCACCCTCGATCCCTGGCCCTGAATGCCAGCATTTCTAAACTACTGGCCTATGAAATGCTGTCATTTAGGCTGGTGGACACAGACAGCTTCAAACAGCTCATGTCGCTTGCTGTCCCACAGTATGTTGTTCCCAGCCGGCACTACTTCTCCAAGAGAGCCGTGCCTTCCCTACACAACCAAGTATCCGATAAAATCAAGTGTGCACTGCGCAACGCCATCTGTAGCAAGGTCCACCTAACCACAGATACGTGGACCAGTAAGCACGGCCAGGGACGCTATATCTCCCTAACTGCACACTGGGTAAATGTAGTGGCAGCTGGGCCCCAGGCGGAGAGCTGTTTGGCGCACGTCCTTCCGCCGCCAAGGATCGCAGGGCAACATTCTTTGCCTCCTGTTGCCACCTCCTCCTTCTCGGCTTCCTCCTCCTCTTCTTCCACCTGCTCATCCAGTCAGCCACACACCTTCACCACCAACTTCAGCACAGCCCGGGGTAAACGTCAGCAGGCCATTCTGAAACTCATATGTTTGGGGGACAGGCCCCACACCGCACAGGAGTTGTGGCGGGGTATTGAACAACAGACCGACGAGTGGTTGCTGCCGGTGAGCCTCAAGCCCGGCCTGGTGGTGTGTGATAATGGGCGAAATCTCGTTGCAGCTCTGGGACTAGCCAATTTGACGCACATCCCTTGCTTGGCGCATGTGCTGAATTTGGTGGTGCAGAAGTTCATTCACAACTACCCCGACATGTCAGAGCTGCTGCATAAAGTGCGGGCCGTCTGTTCGCGCTTCCGGCGTTCACATCCTGCCGCTGCTCGCCTGTCTGCGCTACAGCGTAACTTCGGCCTTCCCGCTCACCGCCTCATATGCGACGTGCCCACCAGGTGGAACTCCACCTTGCACATGCTGGACAGACTGTGCGAGCAGCAGCAGGCCATAGTGGAGTTTCAGCTGCAGCACGCACGGGTCAGTCGCACTACAGAACAGCACCACTTCACCACCAATGACTGGGCCTCCATGCGAGACCTGTGTGCCCTGTTGCGCTGTTTCGAGTACTCCACCAACATGGCCAGTGGCGATGACACCGTTATCAGCGTTACAATACCACTTCTATGTCTCCTTGAGAAAACACTTAGGGCGATGATGGAAGAGGAGGTGGCCCAGGAGGAGGAGGAGGAGGAGGAGGAAGAGGGGTCATTTTTAGCACTTTCAGGCCAGTCTCTTCGAAGTGACTCAGAGGGAGGTTTTTGGCAACAGCAGAGGCCAGGTACAAATGTGGCCAGCCAGGGCCCACTACTGGAGGACGAGGAGGACGAGGATGAGGAGGAGGTGGAGGAGGATGAGGATGAAGCATGGTCACAGCGGGGTGGCACCCAACGCAGCTCGGGTCCATCACTGGTGCGTGGCTGGGGGGAAAGGCAGGACGATGACGATACGCCTCCCACAGAGGACAGCTTGTCCTTACCCCTGGGCAGCCTGGCACACATGAGCGACTACATGCTGCAGTGCCTGCGCAACGACAGCAGAGTTGCCCACATTTTAACCTGTGCGGACTACTGGGTTGCCACCCTGCTGGATCCACGCTACAAAGACAATGTGCCCACCTTACTTCCTGCACTGGAGCGTGATAGGAAGATGCGCGAGTACAAGCGCACGTTGGTAGACGCGCTACTGAGAGCATTCCCAAATGTCACAGGGGAACAAGTGGAAGCCCAAGGCCAAGGCAGAGGAGGAGCAAGAGGTCGCCAAGGCAGCTGTGTCACGGCCAGCTCCTCTGAGGGCAGGGTTAGCATGGCAGAGATGTGGAAAACTTTTGTCAACACGCCACAGCTAACTGCACCACCACCTGATACGCAACGGAGGCAACATTTCACTAACATGGTGGAACAGTACGTGTGCACACCCCTCCACGTACTGACTGATGGTTCGGCCCCATTCAACTTCTGGGTCTCTAAATTGTCCACGTGGCCAGAGCTAGCCTTTTATGCCTTGGAGGTGCTGGCCTGCCCGGCAGCCAGCGTTTTGTCTGAACGTGTATTCAGCACGGCAGGGGGCGTCATTACAGACAAACGCAGCCGCCTGTCTACAGCCAATGTGGACAAGCTGACGTTCATAAAAATGAACCAGGCATGGATCCCACAGGACCTGTCCGTCCCTTGTCCAGATTAGACATTAACTACCTCCCCATAACCATATATTATTGGACTCCAGGGCACTTCCTCATTCAATCCTATTTTTATTTTCATTTTACCATTATATTGCAAGGCTACCCAAAGTTGAATGAACCTCTCCTCTGCCTGTGTGCTAGGCCTAAATATATGCCAATGGATTGTTGCAGTGGTGGCTGACGTGAAGCCTCATTCTCTGCTATGACATGCAGACTGATTCTCTGGTGACATGAAGCCAGATTGTCTGTTACGGGACCTCTCTCCTCTGCCTGGGTGCTGGGCCTGAATTTATGACAATGGACTGTTGCAGTGGTGGGTGACGTGAAGCCTGATTCTCTGCTATGACATGCAGACTGATTCTCTGGTGACATGAAGCCAGATCCTCTGTTACGGGACCTCTCTCCTCTGCCTGGGTGCTGGGCCTAAATTTATGAAAATGGACTGTTGCAGTGGTGGGTGACGTGAAGCCTCATTCTCTGCTATGACATGCAGACTGATTCTCTGCTGACATGAAGCCAGATCGTCTGTTACGGGACCTCTCTCCTCTGCCTGGGTGCTGGGCCTAAATTTATGAAAATGGACTCTTACAGTGGTGGGTGACGTGAAGCCTGATTCTCTGCTATGACATGAAGACTGATTCTCTGCTGACATGAAGCCAGATCCTCTGTTACGGGACCTCTCTCCTCTGCCTGGGTGCTGGGCCTAAATATCTGACAATGGACTGTTGCATTGGTGGCTGACGTGAAGCCTGATTCTCTGCTATGATATGAAGACTGATTCTCTGCTGACATGAAGCCAGATTGTCTGTTACGGGACCTCTCTCCTCTGCCTGTGTGCTAGGCCTAAATATATGCCAATGGATTGTTGCAGTGGTGGCTGACGTGAAGCCTGATTCTCTGCTATGACATGCAGACTGATTCTCTGGTGACATGAAGCCAGATCCTCTGTTACGGGACCTCTCTCCTCTGCCTGGGTGCTGGGCCTAAATTTATGAAAATGGACTGTTGCAGTGGTGGGTGACGTGAAGCCTGATTCTCTGCTATGACATGCAGACTGATTCTCTGGTGACATGAAGCCAGATCCTCTGTTACGGGACCTCTCTCCTCTGCCTGGGTGCTGGGCCTAAATTTATGAAAATGGACTGTTGCAGTGGTGGGTGACGTGAAGCCTCATTCTCTGCTATGACATGCAGACTGATTCTCTGCTGACATGAAGCCAGATTGTCTGTTACGGGACCTCTCTCCTCTGCCTGGGTGCTGGGCCTGAATTTATGACAATGGACTGTTGCAGTGGTGGCTGACGTGAAGCCTGATTCTCTGCTATGATATGAAGACTGATTCTCTGCTGACATGAAGCCAGATTGTCTGTTACGGGACCTCTCTCCTCTGCCTGGGTGCCGGGGCCTAAATATCTGAGAATGGACTGTTCCAGTGGTGGGTAACGGGAAGCCAGATTCTCTGCTATGATATGAAGACTGATTCTCTGCTGACATGAAGCCAGATTGTCTGTTACGGGACCTCTCTCCTCTGCCTGGGTGCTGGGCCTAAATTTATGAAAATGGACTATTACAGTGGTGGGTGACGTGAAGCCTGATTCTCTGCTATGACATGAAGACTGATTCTCTGCTGACATGAAGCCAGATTGTCTGTTACGGGACCTCTCTCCTCTGCCTGGGTGCCGGGGCCTAAATATCTGAGAATGGACTGTTCCAGTGGTGGGTGACGGGAAGCCAGATTCTCTGCTATGGAACCTCTCTCCAATTGATTTTGGTTAATTTTTATTTATTTAATTTTTATTTTAATTAATTTCCCTATCCACATTTGTTTGCAGGGGATTTACCTACATGTTGCTGCCTTTTGCAGCCCTCTAGCCCTTTCCTGGGCTGTTTTACAGCCGTTTTAGTGCCGAAAAGTTCGGGTCCCCATTGACTTCAATGGGGTTCGGGTTCGGGACGAAGTTCGGATCGGGTTCGGATCCCGAACCCGAACATTTCCGGGATGTTCGGCCGAACTTCTCGAACCCGAACATCCAGGTGTTCGCTCAACTCTAATGACAAATATTCGACAAAATATTTGCAAAATATCACGAATTTGGATATGACCCCTGACGCTCATGACTATATCTAACCCCTTTCAGGTTCTTTATACAAATATATCATTAGTAGGGTTGAGCGAACCCTAACTGTAAAGTTCGGGTTCGTTCCGAACTTTAGGATTTTTGGACCCTGAACCCGAACATTTCAGCAAAAGTTCGGGTTCGGTGTTCAGAGCTTTCTTGGTGCTTTTTGAAAGGCTGCAGAGCAGGGCTGTGGTTGGCCAGTGTAGCATGTGACCCAGCCTCTATATAAGCTGGAGTTGTGTAGCGCTGCACATCACTCTGCTGTGCTTAGTGTAGGGAGAGGATGCTGCTGGTGATTTCAGGGAGAGAATAGGAGAGACTCTTTGCTCAAAATCTGAATCTAACTCATCTACATACATTGTGTTTTGTGGGTGCAGGGCACAAATTTTTATCCTGCCCTTAGCCCAGTGACCGAAAAAAAAAATACTTTAATAAGTCAGTTAGGTGGGTGGAGGCGGCGGCCATTTTATGCAAGCTCAGTGCACCATCACTGCATCTGAGCTTTTGGAACATTGAAAATCAGATTTTTTTTGGGCAATATACAACATCTGGATTAGTCAGTGTGCAATTTAAGCTAAAAATACAGCTATCATTTTCTGGGGTTTTAAAAACACACTTTTTTGCCAAAAAACTGTATTTTCCTGATCTGCAAGTGTTAAATTCAAGTTTAATATATACAGCTTTCATATTTTGTTACCAAACACCCCGCCCCCCCCCACACACACTTTTTTGGCAATATACAACATCCGGATTAGTCAGTGTGCAATTTAAGGTAGAAATACACCCATCATTTTCTGGGCTTTTAAAAACACACTTTTTTTGCCAAAAAAAACACTATTTTCCTGATCTGCAAGTATTAAATTCAAGTTTAATATATACAGCTTTCATATTTTGTTACAAAAAAAATAACACTTTTTTTGCAATATACATCTGGATTAGTCAGTGTTCAATTTAAGCTAGAAATACAACCATCATTTTCTGTGGTTTTAAAAACACACTTTTTTGCCAAAACACACTATTTTCTGGCCTTGCAGCATCAGCACATGTGAAATTACAGGCTTATATACTGCTGTCAAATTCAGTTTTTAAACAAACACTCGTTTGTGCAAAAAAAAAATAATATATAGTTGGCAGCCTTTGATGCAGATGTCATTGTGAGATACACCCTTAATACATTTGGGTTGGATTCAGAGATTTGAAATACCGCCATTTGGTGCACCAATATTTAATTCAGGCCTACAGTGGTTCAGGCCATGTGAGATACACCCTTTACTTATAGGGGTTTGATTCAGGCATTTGAAATGCAGCCATTTTGTGCAAATAAATCTTTAATTGAGGCCTACAGTGGTCCAGGCTGTGTGAGGTACACCTATTACATACAGGGGTTTGATTCAGGCATTTGAAATACAGCCATTTTGGGCAAAGAAATCTTTAATTGAGGCCTAGTCTGGTTCAGGCCGTGTGAGATACACCCTTTACATACGGTCGTTCTATTCTACTATTAATTAAACACCCATTTAGGGCAAGATCCTAAATTCGAAAAAATATGAGGAGAGCGTCAAATAAGGGACGTGGCCCAGGTCGTGTTGCTGCTGGTGGAGCTCCTGTTGCAGGGAGAGGACATAGTCGATCTGTGCCAGCTACACGCACAAGCGAAACTCCTTCCTCAGGTGCGAGTAGGCGAAAGAACCTGCAGCGGTATTTGGTCAGGCCTAATGCGGCTCTACGAATGGTGAGGCCTGAACAAGTACAGGCGATAGTAGATTGGGTTGCTGACAGTGGATCCAGTTCCTTCACATTGTCTCTCACCCAGTCTCTTGCTGAAAGACCACAGTTGGCACCTGCAGCCAATGTCCATCAGTCTTTCACCTTACCCCCTTGCAAATCAGCCAAGCAGTCTGAGTCCCAAGTCATGCAGCAGTCTCTTCTGCTTTTTGATGACTCTGTTAGCAGGGTTTCCCAGGGCCATCCACCTAGCCCTGCCTCAGAAGTGGAAGTGATTGAGTGCACCGATGCCCAACCACTTATTTTTCAAGATGAGTACATGGGAGGACCATCGCAGCACATCTCGGATGATGACGAAACACAGGTGCCAATTGCTGGGGCTTTCGAAAGTGTGCAGACTGACAAGGAAGGCAGGGGTGAAGACTGAGTGGAAGATGTGCAGGACGATGAGGTCCTCGACCCCACAAGGAATCAAGGTCATGCAAGTGACCTATGTAGTTCAGAGGAAGAGGTGGTGGTCGCACAGAGCCACCAGCACAGCAGAAGAGGGTGCAGGGTGCAAAAGCGGAGCGAACGTTCTCTAGACAGCACGCCTGCTACTGCCCACCGCAGCAAGGGACCGAGCACACCAAAGCCAGCTCCAAGGAGTTCCCTGGCATGGCAGTTCTTCAGACAATGTGCTGATGACAAGTGGTTTGCATGCTGTGCAATCAGAGCCTGAAGCGAGGCATAAACGTTCTCAACCTCAGCACAACCTGAAAGACCAGGCATTTAAGTGCAAAGCACGAGCTGCAGTGGAGTAGACATCTCAAAAACCAAGAAAGGTCTCTGGCTCCTCCTGCTTCCTCTTCTGCTGCAGTCTCGGTCTCTTAATCCACCTCTGGAGTGACAGTGCCACCCGCCACCCCGCAAACAGAGGATCTGCCAGCAACACAAATACCTGGGTCACCAAGCATCTCCACAATGTCCCACGGAAGCGTTCAGCTCTCCATCTCCCAAACGCTGGAGAGGAAGAGGAAGTACCCCCCTACCCACCCGCGATCCCTAGCCCTGAATGCCAGCATTTCTAAATGACTGGCCTTTGAAATGCTGTCATTCTGTCTGGTGGAGACGGATAGTTTTAAAGGCCTTATGGCGGTGGCTGTCCCACAGTAGGTCGTGCCCAGCCGCCACTATTTTTCCAGGAGAGCCATCCCTTCCCTGCACAACCAAGTAGGGGACAAAATCAGGTTTGTACTGCGCAACGCCATCTGTGGCAAGGTGCACCTCACTACAGATACGTGGACCAGTAAGCACGGTCAGGGACGTTATATCTCCATAACAGCACACTGGGTAAATGCAGTGGCGGCTGGTCCTGGGGCGGATAGCAGTTTGGCACATGTCCTTACACCACCGAGGATTGCAGGGCACTTCAGTTTGCCTGCTATTGCTTCCTCCTCCTCTACCAGCTCCTCATCCGGTCAATGTAACACCTTCACCACCAACTTCAGCACAGCCAGGCATAAATGACAGCAGGCAGTTTTAAAACTTATTTATGGGAGAGGCTTAGACTATGATGAGGGGGGAAGCGCTTCCCCTGACCTAGCTGGCTGTGTTGTGCCGAAAGCCAGGAGCGAGGGTAAGCCTAGTAGTGGGCAAAAATAGACGAGGAGAGCAGAGTAGTGTCCAAAAAAAGCCTTTAATTCCTCTCAGAGAGCAAGGTTGCAGAAAGCCTTGGAAATCTCAACTTTTTGGTTCGGGATGTGCCTCGTGAAGCAAGAAGAGCACCAGCGACCCATGCATTTAATCACAGGCGCCGGGACCCCATTTTTTGATGCTGAGGACGCGGCCCCGATTCGGAGCTAGTGTCCTGTGATGGCCAGCAGGTTGCAACCGAGATCTGAGGCCAGCGTTCTGATGTGGGACACGAACTGGATTGACGTCAGGAAACCCCCACGCCAAGGAAGCAGCGGGCCATCTAGGGGGGCATCTTGCAACAGGGCTACCAATTGATGGAGGACCATGACCGGACACCAATCGTTCGAGGTTTTAAAGAACCTGACCTCCGAGGGAGGCCCATGCTGATTGGCCTTCGTGGAAGGGAGCCAGAGGACAAAAATGGTCATGGACAATTGCCGTACCTGCAATCCCTGACGTTTAGGGGAGGTGCTGGTGAACTCACCTGGCCTGAGGAACCTGTAAAATCCGAGGTACATGGCTGCCTTAATAACTAAACTAGGAAAGTGCCCAAAAGGATGTCCATCCAGCGTGGACGACAGTCTCCTAAACATCTCGCCGGAGACAGGCTTCCCCGCACTTCTGGATCCCCCTAAGGGCCGCTTTGACTGCCTGCACTGAAAAAATGGAACCTCCATTCGGGTTATGAAGCATGGCGCAGTGCTGGGTAACGTACCTGGGCTTAGAGGCTACTACCTGTACTGAAGACTTGGGTCACCTGACCTTGGTCCAAATGTCGTACAAGTGAACGGTCAGGACACATTCCTGAGAGGACAAATCCATAAAGTTTGGAAGGGAAAGAGAACATAACTTAGGAGGATGACAGGCCTGGGTGAATCAGAAGACAGAGGTAGGTGTGAGCCTGGGCGATCCAGGAGACAGAGGTAGGTGCGAGCCTGGGCGATCCAGGAGGCAGAGGTAGGTGTGAGTCTGGGCGAACCAGGAGACAGAGATAGGTGCGAGCCTGGGCGATCCAAGAGGCAGAGGTAGGTATGAGCCTGGGCGAACCAGGAGACAGAGGTAGGTGCGAGCCTGGGCGATCCAGGAGGCAGAGGTAGGTGTGAGCCTGGGCGAACCAGGAGACAGAGGTATGTGCGAGCCTGGGCGATCCAGGAGGCAGAGGTAGGTGCGAGCCTGGGCGAACGTGGAGACAGAGGTAGGTGCGAGCCTGGGCGATCCAGGAGGCAGAGGTAGGTGCGAGCCTGGGCGAACCAGGAGACAGAGGTAGGTGTGAGCCTGGGCGATCCAGGAGACAGAAGTAGGTGCGAGCCTGGGCGATCCAGGAGGCAGAGGTAGGTGTGAGCCTGGGCGATCCAGGAGGCAGAGGTAGATGAGAGCCTGGGCGAACCAGTAGAGCAGGGAGACAACAGCATATAACGTGAAAGCACATACATATATCATGTGGCCCTGTCGCCACCATAGGACAGATGACTGCAGTGAGCATTTAGTGACCACTGGTCGCGTACGGCGTGTGATAACGACCTAGCCTACTCGTGGTGATACCCCCAGCTCTCTTTGACCGCCGCACGGAAACAAGCGCCCTTCCAGCCCAATGGGGACCCGGGAGCCCTCCCCCTATATGAGGGGACCGAGGATGACTTTGTTTTCCTCCCACCTGGCACTGCGTGGCAAGGCGGGAGCGCGTATGAGATGGCTGGTTGTTGGATAATCCTGCTGAGTTTTTTTTTTTTTTTTTTGCTGTTTGTAGACATGGGCCATTGTTGCCCAGGGGCTAGATACCCCTATTTACTTTGTATATGGCCTGTTTTGACGTGCGTTCCACCCTGGAACGCACCGCCACCTAGCCCCGGAAGTAGATTGTTCGTAATGGAAATGTGCAGGGGGGTGACTGGGTGGACGGGGGTGACTGGGTGGACTATGGACGGGGCCCACCCGTCCCAAGTAGTAAGTGGGGCGGGCGACCCGGGTGTGGGGCAAGAATCGGCGTTTGTTCACTCCAAAAACCTCGGGCCGGAGGCGCAAGTACTAATCTGTAAAATATAAATGAACAAAAGAAAACTTCTGAAAGGTGTGCCATGGAAAATAGTATCAGATGGCTGTATGACCTACCAATGTCGATGACAATTGTGAAATCCTCTAAGCCAAGAGCCACTCCAGCGAGGCTCTTATGGCAGGAGCCATGCGTGCGAGTCCCTTATGGCGGGAGCCATGCGTGCGAGTCCATTATGGCGGGAGCCATGCGTGAGAGTCCCTTATGGCGGCAGCCATGCGTGCGATTCCCTTATGGCGGGAGCCATGCGTGCGAGTCCCTTATGGCGGGAGCCATGCGTGCGAGTCCCTTATGGCGGGAGCCATGCGTGCGAGTCCCTTATGGCGGGAGCCATGCGTGCGAGTCCATTATGGCGGGAGCCATGCGTGAGAGTCCCTTATGGCGGGAGCCATGCGTGAGAGTCTCTTATGGCGGAAAAAAGTATCAGATGGCCGTGTGAACTGTGAATGGCGATGCCAGTCGTGAGGTCCTATAAGCGAACAGCCACTCGTGCGAGTCTTTATGGGAGGAGCCATGCGTGCGAGTCCCTTATGGCGGGAGCCATGCGTGCGAGTCCTTTATGGCGGGAGCCATGCGTGCGAGTCCCTTATGGCGGGAGCCATGCGTGCAAGACTCTTATGGCGTAAAAAAGTATCAGATGGCCGTGCGAACTACAAGTGTCAGTGCCAATCGCGAGGTCCTATAAGCGAAGAGCCACTCGGGCGAGCCTCTTATGTTTTTTTTTGTTTTGTTTTTTAAACCACTTATGCAGTACCAGAATGCCTTGGGGACTCGCATAACCATGACCCCCTCAAACAGCAAACCTGGGACACTAACCAGCCTACAACCATGTTGTACCCCTAACAAACAAAACATGAAAAACGGTCATGGGGCCCCAGGAGCCATGAGGCTGGATCAGTCATAGGGCCCCTGAAGCCAGAGGCCCCGAAGCCAGAACGATGACGTTGTGGTGACGATAAGTAATTAAAACGTAAGCCGGACCTGATGGGATATGCAGAGACTTGAATGATTGGATTGGCTAGAAGGTGGCCTAAGGAACATAACTGCCAACAGGCGTTGAGAATATAGACATTAGTAATCCGAAGCACATGCATACATAAAACACTAACCACCGCGAACCATAAAACATAAACATGAAGGCAGAGACTTATTCTAACAACAAAACATGACATCTAGCATAGTATCAGCAGCGGCTGAACCTGACGGTCCAGTTGTCACCCAACATTTAGCTTATCCTGGGCGATCCAGGTAACAAGACAACATTTAACTCGGCCTGGGCGATCCAGGTAACACATAACATGTAACTCGGCCTGGGCGATCCAGGTAACACATAACATGTAACTCGGCCTGGGCAATCCAGGTGACACACAATATGTAACTCGGCCTGGGCGATCCAGGTAACACATAACATGTAACTCGGCCTGGGCGATCCAGGTGACACACAACATGTAACTCGGCCTGGGCGATCCAGGTAATACATAACATGTAACTCGGCCTGGGCGATCCAGGTAACACATAACATGTAACTCGGCCTGGGCGATCCAGGTAACACACAACATGTAATTCGGCCTGGGCGATCCAGGTAACAAGACAAAAACATGAACCTGGACAAACAAGGTAACATGCGGTCAGTGCCCCTGAGAACACACCAAAAGTATGAACAGAAGCGCCCTGAGGAGCTGGGGGCTGGAGCTTAAGAAGGTAAGATGCCCCTCCCACAAATTCAGGCTGACTTTTCAGCCTTCCACTTGTTTCATGTTTGGGGGACAAACCCCACACCGCGCAGGAGCTGTGGATGGGCCTTGAACAACAGACCGATGAGTGGTTTGTGCCAATCAGCCTCAAGCCCGGCCTGGTGGTGTGCGATAATGGACAAAATCTCGTAGCAGCTCTGGGACTAGCCAGTTTGAAGCACATCCTTTGCCTGGCGCATGTGCTGAATTTGATGGTGCAGAGATTCCTTAAAAATTACCCTGATATGTCAGAACTGCTGCATAAAGTGTGGGTCGTCTGTGCATGCTTTCGGCGTTCTCACCCTGCTGCTGATCGCCTGTCAGCGCTGCAGCGTAACTTCAGCCTTCCCGCTCACCGCCTCATATGCGACGTGCCCACAAGGTGGAACTCCACCTTGCACATGCTGGACAGACTGTGCGAGCAGCAGCAGGCGATAGGGGAGTTTCAGCTGCAGCACGAACGGGTGAGTCGCTCGGCGAAACAGCACCACTTCACCACCAATGTCTGGGCCTCCATGCGAGACCTGTGTTCCTAGTTGCACTGTTTCGAGTACTCCACCAATATGGCCAGTGCCGATAACGCTGTTCTCAGCGTTACAATCCCACTTCCATGCCTCCTTGAAAAAACGCTCCGGGCGATTATGGAAGATGATGTGGCACAGGAGGAGGAGGAGGAAGAGGGATCATTTCGTAGGGTTTCCGGCCAGTTATTCACAAGTGGCTCCGAGGGTGGGTTCCTGCACCCACAAACCCAAGGTACACAATTGTCCAGCCAGGGCACAGTTCTGGAGGATGACGAGGTGGAGGATAAGGAGGAGGAGATGGAGGAGCAGGAACCATGTTCACAGCAGGGTGGCACCCAGACCAGCTCATGGCCATCACTGGTGTGTGGATGGGGGGATACAGAGGACACAGACGATACACCTTCCACAGAGGACAGCTTTTCGTTGCCTCTGGGCATCCTGGCACACATGAGCGATTACATGCTGCAGTGTCTCCGCAACGACCGCCAAGTTGCCCACATTCTAACTTGTGCTGATTATTGGGTGTCCATGCTGCTGGATCCCCGTTACAAGGACAACGTACCGTCCTTAATTCCGTCACTGGAGCTTGATCGTAAGATGCGCGAGTACAAGCGCAAGCTGGTAGACGCGCTGCTGGTGGCATTCCCACCTGACAGCGGGGGCACAGTGGAAGCACAAGGCGAAGGCAGAGGGCGAGGAAGTGGTCGCCAACGCAGGACCTCAGAAGCACCTCAGAAGGCAGGGTTAGCATGGCCAAAATTTGGAAAAGCTTTGTCAGCATGCCACAACAACCAGCACCACCAGCTGATATGGAATGTCTTAGCAGGAGGCAGCATTTCACCAACATGGTGGAGCAGTATGTGTGCACACGCTTACATGTACTGAATGACAGGTGTGCCCCCTTCAACTTCTGGGTCTCCAAATTGGGCACATGGCCTGAGCCTGCCCTTTGCGCCTTGGAGGTGCTGGCCTGCCCTGCAGCCAGTGTATTATCTGAACGTGTGTTTAGCACGGCAGGGGGTGTCATTACAGACAAGCGCAGCCGCCTTTCCACAGACAATATGGACAAGCTCACAGTCATTAAAATGAACCAGGCATGGATCCCTCAGGACTTGTCCATACCTTGTGCAGAATAGACATGTATACCAGCACTAACCAGCCATTGTTATACTGCAGCGCAATTGCTCATTCTTGTATTTTGGAAATCTCACACTCTTTTAGAGTGTACCCTAATTTAAAAAAATAAAATAAAACCAAAAACCTGTGTTGGCTACCTCATCCTCCTCCACCGCCGCCTCCACCGCCTCCTCAAACTCCTACTCCATATGCAGCTCCACCTCATAAATCAATTTTTTTATTTTATTTCTATGCATTTTATTTTATATAATTTCACTACTTTGTCAGTTACATTTTCTGGTGAAATTCAGCAATTTTTGGGTGAATAGTACCACTGCTATACTAAGTAGACAGGTTTACAAAAAATATAAAAATTGTCATTTACATTTAGGGTGAAATTAACCAATTTTTGGGTGTATAGTACCACTGCTATACCTAGTAGGCCGGTTAAAAAAAAAATATTGTCATTTAGTACCACTGCTATACCTAGTAGGTCAGTTAAAAAAAAAATAATTGTCATTTACATTTTTGGGTGAAATTCACCAATTTTGGGGTGTATAGTACCACTGCTATACCTAGTAGGCCGGTTAAAAAAATATATATTGTCATTTAGTACCGCTGCTATACCTAGTAGGTCAGTTAAAAAAAATCATTGTCATTTACATTTTCGGGTGAACTGACCAACAATTTTTGGGTGTGAAGTACCACTGCTATACCTAGTAGTCCGGTAAAAAAAATAATAATAAAAAAAAATTGCAGTTACATTTTCTGGTAAAAATCTGCCATTTTTTGGGTGTGATGTACCACTGATATACCTATTAGACCGGTAAAAAACAAACAAACATTTGTCAGTTACATTTTAGGGTCAAATTTACCAATTTTTGGGTGTAATATACCCCTCCTCTACCTAGTTGACTGCTTAATAACTTTCAATAATTTTTATTTTACATTTTCGGGTGACAATAAACAATTGTTTTCTGTCATAGACCCCTGCTCTACCAAGTAGACAGGTTAATAAATTTAAGTAATTTTTCTGTTACATTCTTGGGTTGACATTATACTATTTTAGATGTGAATAAACCCCTGCTCTGCATAGTTGACAGGGAAAAAAATTTCTGAAATGCTTATTTAATTGATGCGCGCCACCTTCTTTGATTCAATGCTTAAACTTAAACAAGTTGTACCACATTTGCACTTCAATAATTTGTCCCACATTTCCGCTATACTCTTTTGGCCAACATTTGCGCCTCAATAGCTCTTCCCTATTTTATGTTATTTTAAGTAATTTCCTTATCCACATTTGTTTGCAGAGCACTTGCCACACTCTTAACCATATTTTGACAATATTTGCAGCCCTCTAGCTCTTTCCATGACATTTTTACAGCCATTTTAGTGCTCAAAAGTTCGGGTCCCCTTTGACTTCAATGGGGTTCGTGTTCAAGTTCGGGTCCAGAACTCAAACTTTTTTCCAAAGTTCGGCTGAACCTGTCGAACCCGAACATTCAGGTGTCCGCTCAACTCTAATCATTAGTAATATCACATTGATAGCAACATGTATGGTTATTGCAAAAAGAATCCTAGCTGGAGGTAACAATCTGTTTTAACCGCCTCCGGACCGCCTAACGCAGATCTGCGGTCCGGAGGCAGCAGCTCTGCGCAGAGTCACGCATATATGCGTCATCTCGCGAGAGCTGTGATTTCCTGTGAACGCGCGCACACAGGCGCGCGCGCTCACAGGAACGGAAGGTAAGCGAGTGGATCTCCAGCCTGCCAGCGGCTGTTAACCCCTAACAGGTATATTAGACGCTGTTTTGATAACAGAGTCTAATATACCTGCTACCTGGTCCTCTGATGGTCCCTTTTGTTTGGATCGACCACCAGAGGACACAGGTAGCTGTGTAAAGTACCACAAAATACTACACTACACTACACCCCCCCTGTCACTTATTAACCCCTTATGAACCCCTGATCACCCATGATCAGCCCATATAGACTCCCTGATCACCCCCCTGTCATTGATCACCCCCCTGTCATTGATCACCCCCCTGTCAGGCTCCGTTCAGACGTCCATATGATTTTTACGGATCCACGGATACATGGATCGGATCCGCAAAACACATACGGACGTCTGAATGGAGCCTTACAGGCGGGTGATCAACGACAGGCGGGTGATCACCCATATAGATTCTCTGATCACCCCCTGTCATTGATCACCCCCCTGTCATTGATCACCCCCCTGTAAGGCTCCATTCAGATGTCCGTATGATTTTTACGGATCCACGGATACATGGATCGGATCCGCAAAACACATACGGACGTCTGAATGGAGCCTTACAGGGGGGTGATCAATGACAGGCGGGTGATCACCCATATAGATTCCCTGATCACCCCCTGTCATTGATCACCCCCCTGTCATTGATCACCACCCTGTCATTTATTACCCCCCTGTAAGGCTCCATTCAGATGTCCGTATGATTTTTACAGATCCACGGATACATGGATCGGATCCGCAAAACACATACGGACGTCTGAATGGAGCCTTACAGGGGGGTGATCACTGACAGGCGGGTGATCACCCATATAGATTCCCTGATCACCCCCCTGTCATTGATCACCCCCCTGTAAAGCTCCATTCAGATGTCCGTATGATTTTTACAGATCCACGGATACATGGATCGGATCCGCAAAACACATACGGACGTCTGAATGGAGCCTTACAGGGGGGTGATCAATGACAGGCGGGTGATCACCCATATAGATTCCCTGATCACCCCCTGTCATTGATCACCACCCTGTCATTGATCACCCCCCTGTAAGGCTCCATTCAGATGTCCGTATGATTTTTACGGATCGACGGATACATGGATCGGATCCGCAAAACACATACGGATGTCTGAATGGAGCCTTACAGGGGGGTGATTAATGACAGGCGGGTGATCACCCATATAGATTCCCTGATCACCCCCTGTCATTGATCACCCCCCTGTCATTGATCACCCCCCTGTAAGGCTCCATTCAGATGTCCGTATGATTTTTACGGATCGACGGATACATGGATCGGATCCGCAAAACGCATACGGACGTCTGAATGGAGCCTTACAGGGGGGTGATCAATGACAGGCGGGTGATCACCCATATAGATTCCCTGATCACCCCCTGTCATTGATCACCCCCCTGTCATTGATCACCCCCCTGTAAGGCTCCATTCAGACGTCCGTATGCATTTTGCGGATCCGATCCATGTATCCGTGGATCCGTAAAAATCATACAGACATCTGAATGGAGCCTTACAGGGGGGTGATCAATAACAGGGGGGTGATCACCTCATATACACTCCCTGATCACCCCCTGTCATTGATCACCCCCCTGTCATTGATCACCCCCCTGTAAGGCTCCATTCAGATGTCCGTATGCGTTTTGCGGATCCGATCCATGTATCCGTGGATCCGTAAAAATCATACAGACGTCTAAATGGAGCCTTACAGGGGGGGTGATCAATGACAGGGGGGTGATCACCCCATATAGACTCCCTGATCACCCCCCTGTCATTGATCACCCCCTGTAAGGCTCCATTCAGACATTTTTTTTGGCCCAAGTTAGCGGAAATTGTTTTTTTTGTTTTTGTTTTTTCTTACTAAGTCTCATATTCCACTAACTTGTGTCAAAAAATAAAATCTCACATGAACTCACCATACCCCTCACGGAATCCAAATGCGTAAAAATTTTTAGACATTTATATTCCAGACTTCTTCTGACGCTTTAGGGCCCCTAAAATGCCAGGGCAGTATAAATACCCCACATGTGACCCCATTTCGGAAAGAAGACACCCCAAGGTATTCCGTGAGGGGCATATTGAGTCCATGAAAGATTGACATTTTTGTCCCAAGTTAGCGGATAGGGAGACTTTGTGAGAAAATACAAAAAAAAAATCCATTTCCGCTAACTTGTGCCCAAAATTTTTTTTTTCTAGGAACTCGCCATGCCCCTCATTGAATACCTTGGGGTGTCTTCTTTCCAAAGTGGGGTCACATGTGGGGTATTTATACTGCCCTGGCTTTTTAGGGGCCCGAAAGCGTGAAAAGAAGTCTGGGATCCAAATGTCTAAAAATGCCCTCCTAAAAGGAATTTGGGTTGCTTTGCGCATCTAGGCTGCAAAAAAGTGTCACACATGTGGTATTGCCGTACTTAGGAGAAGTTGGGCAATGTGTTTTGGGGTGTCATTTTACATATACCCATGCTGGGAGAGATAAATATCTTGATCAAATGCCAACTTTGTATAAAAAAATGGGAAAAGTTGTCTTTTGCCAAGATATTTCTCTCACCCAGCATGGGTATATGTAAAATGACACCCCAAAACACATTCCCCAACTTCTCCTGAGTACAGCGATACCAGACACTTTTTTGCAGCCTAGGTGGGCAAATGGACCCACATTCCAAAGTGCACCTTTCGGATTTCACCGGTCATTTTTTACAGATTTTGATTGCAAACTTCTTATCACACATCTGGGCCCCTAAATTGCCAGGGCAGTATAACTATGCCACAAGTGACCCCATTTTGGAAAGAAGACACCCCAAGGTATTTTGTGATGGGCATAGTGAGTTCATGGAAGTTTTTATTTTTTGTCACAAGTTAGTGGAATATGAGACTTTGTAAGAAAAAAAAATCATCATTTTCCGCTAACTTGTGACAAAAAATAAAAAGTTCTATGAACTCACTATGCCCATGAGCAAATACCTTAGGGTGTCTACTTTCCGAAATGGGGTCATTTGTGGGGGTTTTCTACTGTCTGGGCATTGTAAAACCTCAGGAAACATGGCAGGTGCTCAGAAAGTCAGAGCTGCTTCAAAAAGCGGAAATTCACATTTTTGTACCATAGTTTGTAAACGCTATAACTTTTACCCAAACCATTTTTTTCCCAAACATTTTTTTTTATCAAAGACATGTAGAACAATAAATTTAGCGAAAAATTTATATATGGATGTCGTTTTTTTTGCAAAATTTTACAACTGAAAGTGAAAAATGTCATTTTTGGGCAAAAAAATCGTTAAATTTCGATTAATAACAAAAAAAGTAAAAATGTCAGCAGCAATGAAATACCACCAAATGAAAGCTCTATTAGTGAGAAGAAAAGGAGGTAAAATTCATTTGGGTGGTAAGTTGCATGACCGAGCAATAAACGATGAAAGTAGTGTAGTGCAGAAGTGTAAAAAGTGGCCTGGTCATTAAGGGGGTTTTAGCTAGCGGGGCTGAAGTGGTTAAATCACACAACACTGGTAGATTTTCTTTAAAAATTAAAAACATAAAAATGATCCTTTTTTCGTGGCAGATGGTGCTTTCTCTGTCTTCTGATCTGTAAAATGGTGGCTGCTATTGTTGATTGATTCATGTGTTACAAATTAAAACATTTTTGGATTAGCCAAAATTGGAAACATTTGGAAAATACATAACAAATTCATTTCATGTAGAATCGATTTGCTCATGTTTGGTGGCTCTAAAGCTCAAGCCAAGGGCTGAAGGTAAAACATGGCAAAACTGGACAAATTAAAAGGGATTCACATATGAGAGGAATTAAAAGGTAGTCTGTTTCATTACCCTTCTACCCTAATGGAAACAGACAGACTTGTGATGAGTCTCCTGTTATTTTCTATGTTTTATTATAACTGCTTTGTTTATTTTGTATATCATTTTTCTATTTTTTTTTACTTTTCTAATCACTGTACCTTCTAAATTTAATACATTAGTCCTTGTGTGCTCCAATATTTCCTAGCCAATTAGAGAGTGTTAAAGGGGTATCTGTCACCGGTTATATGTTGATCTCCTTAGCAAAATGCTGGGTCACTTTATTTGACTCTTGCCATTTTGCTAAAATCTTCTTCTAAATAGCTCAAGCGTATGCCAAATGAGTCCCCATATTCATGAGCTTGGCTCTCCCCGCCCACCTGCTGCTAATTCATATGAAAAATCTGTCCGAATCAGCTGGGAAGGGAGAGCCGTGAGCTCATGAATATGGGGACTCATTCGGTATGCGCTTGAACTGTTTAGTACAAGATTTTAACAAAATGACTTTGTCAATTAAGCAAAGTGGCCCAGCATTTTTCTAAAGAGAACTGTCACTATTTTATGTTGTCCTTAGCTAGGACACCATAAAACCGGTGACGGATTCCCTTTAAGTCTGTTTGATGCCAGAGGACAACGTGTGCATTTAGCTACTGATGTATTTATGGAGAATAGCGATGAATGGTGGCAGTGTGTATCTGAGGATAATCGGACTGTGTTTGTGGTAAGTGAAAGGACTGCCATAATATGTTAAAACAACAAAAATGGCAGTAGTAAAATGTAACTTTTAATGTTACACCTTAAAATTCAAAAGGCCCACAAACAATTCCCTACCATGAAAGTGTGTTTATGCCTAAAAAGGATAAACCAGCATTCATAAAGATATACACTTCTTACTAAAGAACGTTTACAACTAGGGCCTTGGTTGAATCTCACATCCAATCAGGTTGTTCCCGTCCCCACAGATGAAAAGTGGGGATTCTGCTGTATTCCACAATCTGTGACCACACCGATTTCTCACCATCTGGTCAGTGTGTGTATATAATGTTGCAGAAAGGGCAGAAGGATAAAGCCATACCACTGATAGTTAAAGAGTGCTAGGAAACCTAAACATAAGTGCTTAGATAAATAGATACATGTGTCCCAATATAATGGAGGGCCTCATTCACATTGTGGTACAATAGTTCAGGTAGTGGGACTCCTACACTCATAAAGCCTATGCACTAAATGAAAAGGCTGCCAAAAATTACAAGGAACCGGGACTCCAAAACACCCTTTGTTACACCTAAAGTAGGGCATCATACACACCCTTGAAAAATTATGATTGATGGCCTGCTGGTGACCCTTAAAAACATTTGGAGCAAGCCCTCTGATCTGACCATCTAAAACATTAGGGACGAGGGCCTGCTGCGGCATTGGTGACTCTAAATAACCTCTGGGTGATTGCAGGTCCCCGTGACGGCGACAATCCATTCGGATGTCTGCCCTATCAACTTTCGATGCTCTTTTCTGGGCCTACCATGGTGAGATCATGGGTAACAGGGAATCAGGGTTCGATGCCAGAGAAGGAGTCTGAGAAATGGCTACCACTTCCAAGGCAGATCAATGGCTGAAATCAGATTGGCTGTTGTTACCGTCCAAGGAAGGCAGCAGGCGTGCAGCAACTACCGACTTCCTACTCGGGAGAGAGTGGTTATAAATAACAAGAGGCCATGTTATTGGAATGAGTACACTTTCCGTTAACAAGGATCTATTAGAGGCAGGGGCGGACTGGGCCGGGGGGCAGGGGGGCAATTGCCCCCCGGGCCTCTCTGTTGCCTCACTGTCCCGGACGGCCGGGCCCGGAATCAGACTGTCACTAAGGGCACTGCCTCCGCCACCGCTGTTACTAATTTACCTGCAGCTGCGGACTGCGGAGGGAGAAGGGGAAGTGTGCTGCCGGCATCCTATCAGAGAGGCCGCCAGACCGGCGCAGGCGGCGCGATGACGTCATTGCGCTGCCTGACTAAGCTGCTGTGCTGCCGTAAAGACATCAGCAGCACTGGAGACGGGATGGGGGTGATTCAGTGAAGGTGCTCGAGGAGGTAAGTATAAGTCTGACTGACTCTATTTATTAATTTTTCTGTCACTAATAGGGGCCCTATCTGGCTACTGGCACATTATGGGGGGGGGTTCCTATCTGGCTACTGACACATTATAGGGGGGGGGGGGTTCCTATCTGGCTACTGGCACATTATAGGGGGGTTCCTATCTGGCTACTGGCACATTATAGGGGGGGTTCCTATCTGGCTACTGGCACATTATAGGGGGGGTTCCTATCTGGCTACTGGCACATTATAGGGGGGGTTCCTATCTGGCGACTGGCACATTATAGGGTGGCCCTATCTGGCTACTG
The DNA here is from genome assembly GCF_014858855.1 of Bufo gargarizans. NCBI lineage: Eukaryota > Metazoa > Chordata > Amphibia > Anura > Bufonidae > Bufo > Bufo gargarizans. The sequence continues at coordinate 334,421,696 of NC_058081.1, read as the reverse complement.
GCACTTTATAGGGGGGCCCTATCTGGCTACTGGCACATTATAGGGGGGGGCTATGGCTACTGGCACATTATAGGGGGGCCTATGGCTACTGGCACATTATAGGGGGGCACTATCTGGCTACTGGCACATTATAGGGGGGCCTATGGCTAATGGCACATTATAGGGGGGCACTATCTGGCTACTGGCACATTATAGTGCTGGGCCTATGGCTACTGGCACATTATATGGGGGGCTATGGCTACTGGCACATTATAGGGGGGCCTATGGCTACTGGCACATTAAATGGGGGGCTATGGCTACTGGCACGTTATAGGGGGCCTATGGCTACTGGCACATTATAGGAGGGCCTATGGCTACTGGCACATTATAGGGGGGTACTATCTGGCTACTGGCACATTATATGGGGGGCTATGGCTACTGGCACATTATAGGGGGGTCTATGGCTACTGGCACATTATAGAGGGCCTATGGCTACTGGCACATTATAGGGGGGCACTATCTGGCTACTGGCACATTATAGGGGGCACTATCTGGCTACTGGCACATTATAGTGCTGGGCCTATGGCTACTGGCACATTATATGGGGGCCTATGTCTACTGGCACATTATAGGGGGGCCTATAGCTACTGGCACATTATAGGGGGGCTATTGGCTACTGGCACATTATAGGGGGCACTATGGGGACATTAGCTCAATTGGGGACATTACAAGGGGGTATTTTTTGCACTATTATAAGGAGAATTATTTCTACTGGGGGGAGGGGGCATTATGGTGGGCTTTATTACTCCCCCATGGTATGACCCCCTAGTAGCAGCACCAGCCTCTCCCTGCTCTGCTATCCCTCTGCCTCTTCTCCAAATCCTTATTATGAAATTTTTCTCATTAGGATAAAACACATCAGCTCCGCCGAGCCCCCAGCCAAAGTGTGGAGGTGTCTGAGATCCCCAAGGGTCAAGCCAAGTAATTGTAAGTTTTCATATGAAATATGTTTGTTATACACATATAGCCTACACTGTGCCCCACAATATACAGTTTCTTCTGCAAAAGTCATCAAGTGTCATGGCGGGGGGGACACAGAGCAGCGCCCAGCGGGGAGGAGAGAATACACGGATGCAACACTGTATCAGCCAGAAAATGACACTTTCGGCATTTTACCAAAAATTCCATTTTCGGCTGATATGTTTCGGCGACAGATATATCGGAGCATTCCTAGTTTATTTTGTTTTCCTGTGTTGGAATTTACATGGCTGACGAAAGTGGCAAGGGGGGGGGGGGGTCAGGAGGAGGCAGGGGAAATGGGAAAGCAGGAGGGGGGCTCAGTGGGCCTCTGGGTGTTACTTATCCCCTGGGCCAAAAGTTGCCAGTCAGCCCCTGATTAGAGGGCAAGTCTGATGCCAGCAGCCGACTTGCTCCCAGCCTCCACAACATTCACCCAGTGTGCTGTCATGGTGAGGATTGTGTTGACAAGACTCTTGGCTACTGAGACTGGACTTGTAGGTGAGGGCCTGCTGCCGCTTTGTTGACTCTAGATAACTTCTAGGCGATCGCACGTCCCCGTGACGGCGACTATCAATTTGGATGTCTTCCCTATTAACTTTGGAGACATTTTTCAACAAGCACCTTCTGGTATAGCAACGTTTTGCTTGTCCTCTGCACCAGAGGAATGAAGGATGAGAATTTCTCTTTGTAGCGGGGGTCGAGAAGGGCGAACAACCAGTACTCCGTGTTGTCTAAAATGCGTATAACGCACGGGTCGTGGGAACGGCAGCCTAACATGAAGTCAGCCATGTGTGCCAGAGTACCAACAGGCAAGACTTCGCTGTTATCATCAGAAGGTGACCTGACCCTGTAAAACATTATATGCGAGGGCCTGTAGGTAAGCTGACCCTGTAAAACATATGTGAGGGCCTGCAATTGAGCTGTCCCTGGAAAATATTATATGCGAGGGCCTGCAGATGAGCTGACCCTCTAAAAAATGATATGCGAGGGCCTGCAAGTGAGCTGATCATATAAAAAGTTGTATACGAGGGCATTATATGCGACAAATAAGCATGTTAATATCATGGAAGATGAGGAGGATGAGAAAAGGAAAATTTAACCATATACCCTTTATTTTAGTGGAAGGGATGCATGGGAATACAGTGTATTCAGTATATTAAACAACACATTTCAAGTGCCTTTGTTTATCTGCTTTCCTCTGGTGGAGTCGAGAAGTCTGGGGCAATCCAGGCCTTGTTCATTTGTATAAGAGTCAAACTGTCAGAATTTTCAGTTGACAGGGGGATACGCTTATCTGTTATAATGCCACCAGCAGCACTAAATATTCCCACAGACAAAACGCTGGCAGCAGGGCAGGTCAGCACCTCCAAGGCGTAGAGCGCCAGTTCATGCCACGTGTCCAGCTGAAACGGTCTGCTATGTACTCCTTCACCATCTTTCAAAAATTTTCCCTCCTTGTGACACTATGCACCGCATCAGGGTAAGGGTGCTGGCGGGGTGTCATGAAACTGTCCCAGGCCTTGGAGAGTGTTGCCCTGCCTCTGTTGGAACTGCTTTGTGTTCCCCTTGTCTTCCCTCCTCGGTTGCCTAAGGAAGTATGGACTCTGCCACTAGCATTGTCAGGTGGAAATTTTTGGAGCAATTTTTCAACAAGGACCTTCTGGTATTGCACCGTTTTGCTCGTCCTCTCCACCTGAGGAATGAGAGATGAGAAGTTCTCTTTGTAGCGGGGGTCGAGAAGGGTGAACACCCAGTAATCCGTGTTGTCTAAAATGCGTATAACGCGCGGGTAACGGGAAAGGCAGCCTAACATGAATTCAGCCATGTGTGTCAGAGAACCAACAGGCAAGACTTGCTGTCGTCATCAGGAGGATCACTGTCCATCTCCTCATCCTCTTCCTCCTCTTCTGCCCACCCAAGCTGAACAGATGGAATTAAACTTCCGTGGGTACTACCCTTTGTAGCGGAGGCAACCGTCTCCTGCTCCTCCTCCTCTTCATCGTCCAATTCGCGCTGAGAAGACAGATGGAGGGTGGTCTGGCCTTCCCCCTGTGCAAAGTCATTTTCCCCCATTTCCACCTCTTCCACATGCAAAGCGTCATCCTTAATTGTGAGCAGCGAGGGTTTGAGTAGACACAGAAGTGGGATAGTTACTCTGTTAATAGCGTTATCGCCACTCACCATCTGTGTTGATTCCTCAAAATTTCTTAAAACCTCACAGAGCTCAGACATCCATGCCCACTCCTTGCTTCTGATTAGCGGAAGCTGACTGGAAAAGTGACGACCATGTTGCAGCTGGTATTTCACTACTTCCCTGTGCTGCTCCCAAAGCCTGGCTAACATGTGGAATGTCGCACAACAGCCGGTGAGCTGGCAATTTCAAGCTCTGCTGCAGCGTTGACCGGCTGAAGCTGTCGATGACTGAAGAGTAGGGATGAGCGAACTCGAACTGTATAGTTCGGGTTCGTACCGAATTTTGGGGTGTCCGTGACACGGACCCGAACCCGGACATTTTTGTAAAAGTCCGGGTTCGGGTTCGGTGTTCGTCGCTTTCTTGGCGCTTTTGTGACGCTTTCTTGGCGCTTTTTGAAAGGCTGCAAAGCAGCCAATCAACAAGCGTCATACTACTTGCCCCAAGAGGCCGTCACAGCCATGGCTACTATTGGCATGGCTGTGATTGGCCAGAGCACCATGTGACCCAGCCTCTATTTAAGCTGGAGTCACATAGCGCCGCCCGTCACTCTGCTCTGATTAGCGTAGGGAGAGGTTGCGGCTGCGAAAGTAGGGCGAGATTAGGCAGATTAACTCCACCAAAGGACTTGATTAATCGATCGATCTGCAGCTGTGCATCATTGAGCTGCTGATACTCAATTGCTCACTGTTTTTAGGCTGCCCAGACCGTTTGTCAGTCACTTTTTTCTGGGGTGATCGGCGGCCACGTTGTGTCTTGTGGTGCGCCAGCACAAGCTGCGACCAAGTGCATTTAACCCTCAATGGTGTGGTTGTTTTTTTGGCTAAAGCCTACATCAGGGTGAAGCTGTCACACCAAGTGCATTTAACCAGCAATAGTCTGTTTATTTTTTGGCCATATACTACATCAGGGGCAAGCTGCGCCTGTCACCAAGTGCATTTAACCCTCAATGGTGTGGTTGTTTTTTGGCTAAAGCCTACATCAGGGTGAAGCTGTCACACCAAGTGCATTTAACCAGCAATAGTCTGTTTATTTTTTGGCCATATACTACATCAGGGGCAAGCTGCGCCCGTCACCAAGTGCATTTAACCCTCAGTAGTGTGGTTGGTCAAGCTGTCACACCAAGTGCATTTAACCAGCAATAGTCTGTTCATTTTTTGGCCATATACTACATCAGGGGCAAGCTGCGCCCGTCACCAAGTGCATTTAACCCTCAGTAGTGTGGTTGGTCAAGCTGTGACACCAAGTGCATTTAAACAGCAATAGTCTGTTCATTTTTTGGCCATATACTACATCAGGGGCAAGCTGCGCCCGTCACCAAGTGCATTTAACCCTCAGTAGTGTGGTTGGTCAAGCTGTCACACCAAGTGCATTTAACCAGCAATAGTCTGTTCATTTTTTGGCCATATACTACATCAGGGGCAAGCTGCGCCCGTCACCAAGTGCATTTAACCCTCAGTAGTGTGGTTGGTCAAGCTGTGACACCAAGTGCATTTAACCCACAATAGTCTGTTCATTTTTTGGCCATATACTACATCAGGGGCAAGCTGCGCCTGTCACCAAGAGCATTTAACCCTCAATGGTGTGGTTGTTTTTTGGCTAAAGCCTACATCAGGGTGAAGCTGTCACACCAAGTACATTTAACCAGCAATAGTCTGTTCATTTTTTGGCCATATACTACATCAGGGGCAAGCTGCGCCCGTCACCAAGTGCATTTAACCCTCAGTAGTGTGGTTGGTCAAGCTGTCACACCAAGTGCATTTAACCAGCAATAGTCTGTTCATTTTTTAGCCATATACTACATCAGGGGCAAGCTGCGCCCGTCACCAAGTGCATTTAACCCTCAGTAGTGTGGTTGGTCAAGCTGTCACACCAAGTGCATTTAACCAGCAATAGTGTGGTTATTTTTTGGCCAAATCCCAGTCTAATTCTGTCAGTAAATCCATACCGGTCACCCAGCACCTAAATACTAGGCCTCAAATTTATATCCCGCTAAATCTGTCATTACCGCTGTACTGTTGTGGCTGGGCAAGTTATTTAGTGTCCGTCAAAGCACATTTTTTGTTCTGGGTTGAAATACAATTCCCAATTTAGCAATTTCATAATTTAGTGGTTTCTGCTATATCAGAACTATTTGAAATCTATCCCTAAAAGGGTATATAATATTCAAGGTGCACATAGGGTCATTCAGAATAACTTCACACACGCTACTGTGCATTTCCAAGTCTAATTCTGTTAGTAAATCCATACCGGTCACCCTTTGGTGCAGAATAAGGTGTGCGATACACCAAATGTAGATCCCAAGATGGTACAATTTCTATCTAAGACGGGATTTAATCCCCGCAAGGGCCTGGATTCTGCTCTGCGAGCTTGTCAAGACAAACTCTTGGACAGCCTGGGCCCTCTTACAAAGATTTTTGAGTTGGCTGAGACAGCCAGGACGGAGGGCACGTCCATTGACCCAGAGGAGCTCAGTGGCTGGGCTCAACGCGCTATTTGCCTGATTGGCAATGTCAACTCCTCCCTCTCCATTGAGCGGAGGAAAGCGCTTCTCATGAAAATAGAACCCAAGTTGTCAAACATGGCGCTCACTGAGACGGGTAAGGAGGCCCAGGGCCTCCTTTTTGGAGACGGTTTCATTAAGGACTTAGGCAAATTCGTAGGGGCCTTTACGGCGCTTGATAAAGCCCAATCATCAATGCGCAAAGTGTTCCGCGGGCGTGTCTCTTCCAGGGCCGGCAGCTTCAGGGGCCGACTGTCCGGCCGGGTCCAGTTCCAGACTCGTGGAAACGGTCGAGGTCCCTTTCATCAGCATTCCTCGTTCCAGGACCAGAGGCAACAGTCCTCTTTCTTCCCGTCCAGAGGTCCCCCATATCGCTCCAGAGGATTCAGGGGCAATACGGGATCTAGACGTCCCATTGGTAAGTCTCATAAACCCTCAGTTTTCTTTCAACCCTTGTATAGGAGGCAGACTCCGAAATTTTTTGCCTGCTTGGAGCCGGGTCACCTCCGATCCTTGGTGCTGTCAGGGTCAGCCCGGACTTGCATGGACCAGGAGCTCCGGTCCCTTGCGGTCAAAGGGGCTATAGAGTCAGCTCCGCCACACTCGGTGGGAGTGGTCAGCAACGTTTTCCTGGTGGAAAAGAAAGGTGGCCTGTTTCGCCCGGTAATAAATTTGAGGAACCTAAACAGGTTCGTGCGATACCGCCATTTCAAAATGGAGGGTATTCATTTACTCAGGGACCTTCTGCTCCCGGGGGACTGGATGGTGAAGTTAGACCTGAAGGACGCCTACCTGACGGTTCCTGTGGCTCCTCGGTCCCGACGTCTCCTCCAGTTTCGGTGGCGCGGCCACCTTTGGCAGTTCACGTGCCTGCCATTTGGCCTCTCATCAGCCTCTTGGTGTTTTACCAAGTTGATGAGGCCCGTGGTGGCGTGGCTTCGCTGCCAGGGGATTCGTCTAGTAATCTATCTGGACGATATCCTCTTCATGGCTCGTTCTCCCTCGGACCTTCTACTCCATCTGCGGTCGGCTTTAACCCTCCTCACCGGGCTTGGTTTTGTCATCAACGCCGAGAAATCGTGTCTTCAACCTTCGAGGTCAATGGAGTTTCTGGGGTTTGTGGTGGACTCCAACGAACAGACCCTATACCTTCCGGGTTCCAAGATCAAGGCCATCCGCAAGGAGTTGCGTCAGGTTCTGAGGCTCCCTCGGATCTCGTTGCGGCACCTTGCACGCATTATCGGTCTCCTCTCTTCCTCCATACAGGCAATTTTCCCTGCGCCTCTTCATTATCGGGCGTTGCAGCGATTGAAGATCGCACACCTTCAAGCGGGAGCATCCTACGCGGACGAGGTGTCCCTGGATCTCGAGACGAGGGACGAGATCTTGTGGTGGATCGCCAACCTCGACGCTTGGAATGGCAAGGCCATCGTGGGACCCCGACCGGATCTGATCGTCGAGTCGGATGCCAGCCTTCTCGGTTGGGGCGCGTACTGCGACGGGGTTTCCACAGGAGGACCCTGGTCAGGCAGCGAATCGCAACTCCACATAAACGCACTGGAGTTGATGGCGGGGTCCTTCGCCATCCGCAGCTTCACCGGCCACAGGATATCGGCGTGCATCAAGCTCAGGATGGACAACGTGGCAGCCGTGCGGTATGTGAACGCTATGGGGGGCACCCACTCGTCGATTCTTTCCCACTTAGCGAAGGAGTTTTGGTCCTTTTGCCTGGACAGGGGCTTCACAGTGGTTGCGGAATATATTCCAGGCCTCCGCAATACGTTCGCAGATTGGAGTTCTCGTCATTCTTCGGACTTCAGCGATTGGAGGTTAGATCCTGCGGTTTTCTCATCCATCGCATCGACCTGGGGTTCCCTCTCTATGGATCTCTTCGCCTCTCGTTGGAACGCCCAGCTCCCTCGTTTTTACAGTTGGAGACCGGACCCTCTGTCAGAGGCTGTGGACGCCCTGCTTCAGGATTGGTCGGGTCAGCTGGCTTATGCTTTTCCTCCGTTTGCGCTCATTCCTCGGGTGCTGTCTCAGGTCCGCCGGCAGGTGGCGGAATTGGTTCTCCTGGTTCCGTTCTGGCAGGCCCAGTCTTGGTTCCCCCAGCTTCTGGAACTCCTTGTAGAGGATCCCCGTCTTCTCCCAACTTTTCCGGATCTCCTTTGCGGACCTCTGGGCCAGCGTCATCCGCTGGTGACGGACGGTTCGCTCCGCCTGTTGGCGTGCAGGATTTCGGGGAGCACTGGGATGTCGCAGGCGTATCGGGAACGACTCGTATCCTCTTGGAAAGTGCATGGGCCCCCGGTACCAGGCGAGCATACCTTTCAGCCTGGCGACGTTGGGCTGGCTGGTGCGTGGGGCGGGGTTTGGATCCCCTTTCGGCTCCTGTGAACGACCTGCTGGATTTTTTGTCCTCTCTGTTTGAGGAGGGCAAGGCTTATCGGTCTATTAATCTGTATCGGTCGGCTATATCTTCTCGTCACTTAGGTTTTGCGGGCTGTCCAGCGGGACAGCACCCCTTGGTATGTCGTCTTCTCAAGGGTTCGCGTTTGTCTCGTCCTCCGAGACCCCGTTTTTCTAGCACTTGGGACGTGCTTTTGGTTCTGCAGTTCTTCTCTTGATGGCCTCGCAATTCGGATTTGTCTCTACGCCAGCTTTCGGCGAAACTGGTCACCTTGCTATGTTTGATATCCTGCAAGAGAGTGTCAGACGTTCGGGCCTTGGATTTTGACGCGCTGCCCTTTACCCCGGAGGGTGTGTCCTTTAACATCTCTCGCCGTACGAAGACGGGTATTCGGTCGGTGGCCTATCCGGCGTTCCCGGATAACCCGGCACTTTGTCCGGTGGAATGTTTGAAAGAATATTTGGGGCGTACGGCAGCTTTGCGTTCCAGCTCCGCGTCTCAGTTGTTCATTTCGTTCCGCAGGCCGTTCCTTCCGGTTGCGGCTGTCACCTTGTCCCGTTGGGTGAAATGGATTCTGTCCCTGGCCGGAGTGGATACTTCGATTTTCACGGCACATTCGGTCAGGGGTGCTTCTGCTACCTCCATGTCCATTGCTGGGGCCCGCCTGGAGGATGTACTACGGTTAGCGGATTGGTCTAGAGCCTCCACTTTTAGGGAGTTTTATTTCAGGCCTCCTCTGCATGCCTTTTCTTCTGTTATGTCGTCACTTTAAACTTGCAATACGAAGCCTCCGTGTCTTGTTATAAAATTGCATGATTTTCCTATATCTGTTTTCAGCTAGATTGATGACCGTCAACTCCTATATATTACCCGTTTTCTCCTGTTCTTCTTCTCGTAGGTTGATTCCTGGTCCAGTGTCCCTGGGTTCGCTAAATGGTGGATGTTTTCCTCCACAACGTTCTTAGTTCCGGTTGTCATCTGTTCCGGCTGAGCTCGTGTTCTAGAGTCTCGGTTCGTGGTTCCGGTTTGGAGTTTTGGCCGTGCAAATAGAAGTTCGTTCCGGTGTCCGTGTGGTGGTCGGCTGGTCACATCAAAGAAAGAGGATGAGATAGCTGGGATGAGCCTATTTATGGACTGTCCTTTGGGAGGGGTTCTCTTGGGGGTTGTCCCTTGTTTTTTATGTAAATTCTTTGCTGCTGTGGTTTCAAGTAAAGAAGGAGTTATGCAATACTCGCCTCCGTGTCTTTAATAAAATCATGACTTTACGTCATAGAATAGGAAAATCATGCAATTATCTTTCAGGACAAAGGGAAATCGCCAATACACATGTGGAAACAACAGGACAGAAATCATCATATAAACACACAATGGGACAATGGGACAATGGCACAATGGGACAATAGAAACACAACCAGCATATTCCTCCCCTCTGTCTAGGAGATAATGGAGTCAATTTCTGTATCTGCTCAACTATCTCCTACGCTGAAAAGTTACACTTCTTATAAATTGTTACAACTTTGTGAATTTACATTGTACATACATATAACTTATATCAATTTAACCAGTATAACTTGGGGACAAACCTGTCCAAAATTCACTTGAATAGGTTAAGGGGTTTAAAAGTTAGTAAAAGTATCTTAAAGGGCCGTAATCCTGGGGCAGGAGGCTGGCAAACAGCCCCCTCCAAAACACCGTAGCGAGGTTGATTTCGCCACAGCTATATATACAAATAAAGTGTGCCTGCTTACTTATTTTCTTTGCACAGATATCACAAGTCACCAGGCATGGGATCCAGCCGGTTCTCTCCGGTTCTGCCGAACCGTTTGTTAAAATTACAGGCGGTTCGCAGGACCGGTGAGAAGCAGGGATCCCGACCCGGTCCTGCAGCTGCGCCTGCACCAGTGGCGTAGCTATAGGGGTGGGGGCGGAGCGGAAGCCGAGAGGAGAGGCCCTGTCAGCAGTGGCGTACCGCCCATAGAGGCAGACCACGCCACTGCTATGGGGCCCGCGGCACTGGGGGGCCCGTAGCGCAGATAAGGCCCCGCCCACTGATGACCAGCAGCCGGCTATGCGGCTGCTTTTCTCCCCAGGGCCCCCCCCCCATGTTTAGCTGAATCGCCTCCCAGAGGCGCGGCTAAGTCCTAGACACCCGCCCCCCTCCTCAGCGCTGCGCTCTGAAACACCCGATCCTCCTCTCGTCGGCGTCCCAAATCCCGCGCAGGCGCAGTGCCGGCGATTGCCTGCGCCTGCGCTCTGATAATACGGCTGAGGGCAACAGCTTCAACATCGTCACTGGGCATGCGCCGAGCCCAGTGACGATGTTGAAGCTGTTGCCCTCAGCCGTATTATCAGAGCGCAGGCGCAGGCAATCGCCGGCACTGCGCCTGCGCGGGATTTGGGACGCCGACGAGAGGAGGATCGGGAGTTTCAGAGCGCAGCGCTGAGGAGGGGGGCGGGTGTCTAGGACTTAGCCGCGCCTCTGGGAGGCGATTCAGCTAAATGATGGAGGCGTTAGAGTTTTCATATTTAGGCGGGCACGGCACTAATCAGAGGGGCACCGTGGAGAAAGAAAAACGCCCCTCTGGGCTCCAGTCCGGCTTACAGCAAGAATCGATTTTTAGAAGAAAGGACAAGACTGACATGGAAAAGAAGAACACAGATGGAAAAAAGGTACTTTATTAAACATGGATCCATGAGTACCTTTTTTCCATCTGTCTTGTTCTTTGGATTGTGAGTCTTGTCATTTCTTCAAAAAATCGATTCTTATGATATGTAAATGACGCTGTAAGGAGCCAGAGGGGCGTTATTCTTTCTCCACGGTGCCCAGGAACGCCCCTCTGAAGTGCCGTGCCCGGCTAAATTTGAAAACTAATAACGCCTCCAAGTTCATCTAAATCGCCTCCCAAATCCGATCCTCCTCTCGCTGGCATCCCAAATCCCGCGCAGGCGCAGTGCCGGCGATTGCCTGCGCTCTGATAAGATGACTGACGGCACTGCGCCTGCGCGGGATTTGGGATGCCGGCGAGAGGAGGATCGGGGTGTTTGCCGCAGAGCGCGGCACTGAGGAGGGGGGTGTTGAGCACTTAGCCGTGCCTCTGGGAGGCGATTTAGATGAACTTGGAGGCGTTATTAGTTTTCAAACTTAGCCGGGCACGGCACTTCAGAGGGGCGTTCCTGGGCACCGTGGAGAAAGAATAACGCCCCTCTGGGCTCCTTACAGCTTCATTTACATATCATAAGAATCGATTTTTTGAAGACATGACAAGACTCACAATCAAAAGAACAAGACAGATGGAAAACAGGTACTCTGTTAAACATGGATTCATGAAAAAAAAATTGGGGGTAAATTGCTAGTGACAGATTCCCTTTAAGGCTACTTTCACGCTTGCGTTCAGAGCGGATCCGTCTGGTGTCTGCACAGACGGATCCGCACCTATAATGCAAACGCTTAGATCCGTTCAGAACGGATCCGTTTGCATTAACATGAACAAAAAAAAAAAAAACATTTTTTTTTTGTTCATGATAGTGCAAACGGATCCGTTTTGACTTTACATTGAAAGTCAATGGGGGACGGATCAGTTTGAAAATTGAGCCATATTGTGTCAACTTCAAACGGATCCGTCCCCATTGACTTACATTGTAAGTCTGGACGGATCCGTTTGCCTCCGCACGGCCAGGCTGCAAGCAGCGTTCAAGTGTCCGCCTGCTGAGCGGAGGACAGACGGAGCCATACTGATGCATTCTGAGCGGATCCGCATCCACTCAGAATGCATTAGGGCTGGACGGATCCGTTCGGTGCCGCTTGTGAGAGCCTTCAAACAGAACTCACAAGCGGAGACCCGAACGCAAGTGTGAAAGTAGCCTAACATGGCACCCCAAATAAGGAGACCTGCAGGCTGCAGCAGATATCCCATGTGACAGGTCACCCCCAGGAAACCCCTAACAGTTTCTGTAGGTCATGTATAAATTTATTTAATGGGGGTGTGGCATGGGAGGAGCAAAGTCAGGAAGTGGGAGGGGCCATGGTGGGTAGTGGGCGGGGTTAAGGGGCCCAATTCAGATTTTTGCTATGGGGCCCAGTGATTCCTATGTACGCCTCTGGCCCTGTGTGACGCGCACTGTGCAGGGCAGCTGGGCAGGCGAAGTGAGGAGGGGCCGGGGGAGCGGCTTCAGTTGAGGTGCGACGCAGGACTTAGTCACGTACCTCACTGTGACCTCCTGCGGCGGATCTCGCGAGATGACGCGATGACGCGGCGCGGGAAGGCACAGTGAGCGAGGCATTGGTGACCGCCTGTACCAGGATGCCACAAGCTGTGAAGGAGAGAGAGGTAAGTATTAATTATTTCTCCTAAGCAGGTGCCTACTCCACCTTCCCCTCATCCTGACCCAATGTTTAGATTCTTTTAGCCAAACAAGAGTTATGGATGGGGTTGATGACAATATTTAAGGTGGCCACACACAGGGAAACACATCTATTTTGCCCACAGAGTAAGAGCAGCTTTTTTAAGCGGTACTCCACTATGTAATGGCCCCCTCTTTATTATTAATATAATGACCCCCTCTTTATTATTAATGTAATGGCCCCCTCTTTATTATTAATGTAATGGCCCCTCTTTATTATTAATGTAATGGCCCCCTCTTTGTTATTAAAGTGGGGGCCATTATATTAATAATAAAGAGGGGGCCATTATATTAATAATAAAGAGGGGGCCATTATATTAATAATAAAGTGGGGGCCATTATATTAATAATAAAGTGGGGGCCATTATATTAATAATAAAGTGGGGGCCATTATATTAATAATAAAGTGGGGGCCATTACATTAAAAATAAAGAGTGGGCCATTATAATAATAATAAAGAGGGGGCCGTTACAGTAATAACAAAGAGGGGGCCGTTACAGTAATAACAAAGAGGGGGCCATTATATTAATAAAAAAGAGGGGGTCATTATATTAATAATAAAGAGTGGGCCATTATAATAATAATAAAGAGGGGGCCATTACAGTAATAACAAAGAGGGGGCCTAAGGCTTTTTAAAAGTTGAGTGGTATGTGTGTAGTGTATATATAGTGTATTTGTGTGTAGTGTATATATGGTGTATGTAAATATGTCGTGACTGTGTTGCATATATATGGTGTATGTATATATGTGTCATGACTCGTGACGCGCTGCGTATCCACCGCTGAGTAGGGAACCTGTTGTTAAAAATTTGAATCCCACCCCTGCAAGTCACTGCAGACACCCTCTATTGAAAAAGTATTGAAAAATACTAGCTTTCACTTATATTTTTCCTATCTCTGGCTCTGAGACACAGAAGGTAATGCATATATGTCACAAGTCACTGCAGACACCCTTTATAGAAAAAGTATTAAAAAGTATAGAAAAAATATACTAGTTTTCGCTTATATTATTCCTATTTCTGGCCTTGACACACAGAAGGTATTGCACAGATATCACAAGTCACTGCAGCCCCTCTATAGAAAAAGTATTGAAAAGTATGTAAAAAAAATTGATGGCTATATTATATTGCTGCCACCACACATATATTATATTGCTGCCACCTTAAAACGACTTTTGGGTCTGTAATTTTTTTTTTAACTAAATAGATTGCGATCACACTTCCTACACTATATGTACCTTCCTAGGCGCAGCTCTCCCTGAGTAATAATGAGCCGAACACGTGCCATTGGATGCTATATAGCACCCGATCACATGTTCCGGCCAGCCAATCACTGTAATGCCAGTAACCAACAAGGCTACGGCATTACAGTGATGGCAGTACTTACCTGCACGTTTATTGGCTGCATAACAGCCGCAAAATGTGCAGGAAGGAGACACGAGCATGGCGCTCGAGCACATGCGGTACTCGACCGAGCATGCTCACTCAACACTAGTGGCTATTTGTAGTAGAAACATATCAGTTCTGGTGGCTTGACGAGTCCAGGGAACATAACAAACGTTATGGCGCAGGTTCTATGCACCACAACTTTTCATGCACCGAGGGAACGCTGTATGATATAGCCACTAAAAAAGCTGTCTCTGGATCGTATAGTACTTTACAATAGATAGTTATTTTTCTAGTAATTGAGACTGATGCTAGTATTAAGAGTGATATTTTAATCGGCAAATAAATTCTATAAAACAGGCTTGACTGTAACAAAACTACCATAGCACAATATAATATGAATGCAAATGGAACTTTAGCAAAAACATAAGCCTCATATGTACAATATATAAGAAGAATGGCTCTTTTTAAAAACATTTTCATGCTTATTGGAACTAGATCTTTTCTAACAGCCATTTCATGTTGTGAGAGTCTCTGGATGTCCATTTCATATTCCCATTCCTAATATGAAGTGTCAGCTGGTAAAGCCACCTGTGGTCCTCAGAGATGTTGAGGCACTAGAGGCAGCTATGTATGACATTGCATTAACAATACCTGCAATAGGCAAGCTGCTCTCTCCTTTTCTATATTGTGGAAGCATCTGTTCATAAATGTTTATTATGTTTAAATTATTTCTCATCAGCTGTTGCAGATTCTCTTTTCTTTAGACATCAACTTTCTATAAATTCCATGGCAAAGAAAAGGAACCTCACCATATTTTTAGATTTATTCATTTAAGAAATAATTAAATGCAATAATTTTTTTTTCTATGTTCTGCCATAAATGCCATAAGGTCAGGCTCACACTAATGTATCTGTCTTTTTTACACATATGTTCTTAATAAACATATGGTTGATGGATGTTAGTAATGGAATTCATAGGTCATAAAACATTACTGTATATTGCATTTGAGTGCACTGGCTTAGAGGCTAGTTGATGTCTTGGGCAATTGATGCAACCTAGCTACATGAAGTTAAGCCACAATCTATATGAGGTTGACTTGGAGATATTGTCAAAATAATGTTTGTAACGGAATGCCTAGCACTCCGACCAGGTACCTCCATCGATAGATGCTCCTAGTGCTTCCAGAGGACTCCAAGCACTCCACTTGACACCGTCAGCGCTGCAGACCCACAAACCGCCGAAGCTTGGTGGAGGTCTCGCCGTCTCCTACCCACCCTGGACCTACGACAAGGCTCCAGGCTCCAGTGGGTGAACCTCTCCTAAATGCAGAGACAGGAACCAGGAACAAGCTCTTACACGAGCTTATACTCAGGTGAGTATTGTGATATAGCAATCCCCAAGAGTGTAGTTATCGCATTCCCCAAACATGAGCCAAAAACTTCATGAAGGTATAAAAGCAGCCTCTCTGACTGTACCTGCACGTACAGCCTATTTTATTCACAATCCACAAACATAGTACTGCCCACAGGGTTTTGAAATACAACCAATCAATATATTACAACACATACAATGCAAGTACAGCAACCAATCGGACACAGGACAGATATGTAGCAATTCAGGATACAGACACCACACATCCCCACAATGCATCATGGTTTCCTCCTCTCTGCCCTGGAGACACCCGAGGAGCAATCCAATTATTTCTCAGGACAAAGGGAAATCGCCAATACACATGTGGCGACAACAGGACAGAAATCACCATTTAAACACACAATGGGACAATGGCACAATGGGACAATAGAAACACACCCAGCATATTCCTCCCCTCTGTCTAGGAGATAATTGAGTCAATTTCTGTATCTACTCAGCTATCTCCTACGCTGAAAAGTTATACTTCTTATAAATTGTTACAACTTTGTGAGTTTACATTGTACATACATATAACTTATATCAATTTAATCAGCATAACTTAGGGACAAACCTATCCAAATTCACTTGAATAGGTTCAGGGGTTTAAAAGTTAGTAAAAGTATCTTAAAGGGCCATAATCCTGAGGCAAGAGGCTGATAAACAGGCCTCTCCAAAACCCAGTGGCGAGGTTGGTTTCGCCACAATGTTTTATGACATTCAACATCATAAAGCACCGATTGTGTGGGTTTGTTCTCTGTTCTAGCACCATCAGTTTAAATAACTTGCATTCCAATTATATCAAACAAGAGAAACCTTGAATGTGCAACCACCTCTTTATGGATGTATTTTGAAAAACTGGACTGTGTTTGGGTTTGATGGTGGTTCCATCAGCCAAATTCCCAATGATCATTTCTATATATCATCCTATTAACTTGCCAAAAAACAATACCTAATCTACATTTAAGGGTACAGTCCAATTTCTATAAATGTTTACTGTACTAAGAATGAGCCTTTTAGTATCTTCTTAACATTTATAGAGAGCCTTAAAGGGGTTCTTTGGCAATTATGTGTTATTTTACAATTGCCTGCAGCTGTCGCGGCTGAGGATGGGGAAAACCCTCAGCCATGCGGTATCAGAAGGCGGATGGTCAATGCCAGGCCAGGACAGGAATCAGGGAGCAGGTCACCTCCTACACATCCCTAATTCTGACCCTGTATCCTATCTGTATGAGCCAACCCTGATGGTAGGTGGGCTCATACTCCGGAACCTGATATTCCTGCTAGCCCTCAGGGTGGCCCTGGACTAGGAGCAGGGTAAGACGACCTGTTCCTCCTAGACAGGGAGGGACAGGAGTCTCACTGGCCAAGCTACATAGAAAGGGGAACATGAACAGACATATGGCAATGACAGGTAAGTGAGACAAATACCACACTAACCTGCCACAGACACACAACCTGGAACCCAAGTACAATTGCTGCTGTCCAGAACAACACAAAGGACACAGCACACCACATACATCACACGGGAACCCAGGAAACCATATGCTGCAATAACAAGGAGACCAAACAAACATCTTCTAAACACCATACGTGAACTTATGACCACAGGGGTGGCCCCCACTGGCAGATGGAATTACACAGGAGGCTGCTCCAGCTAGCCATTGCTGAAGTACCCCTCAGACTAGAGATATTCACTGAGGCTTTATAGGCCCAAGTAGCCACACCCAACAGACACACCCAGTGTTCACACACACAGATGGGAATTAACCCTTCCAACACAAGGCAAGGGAAGACGGCCACTTAAAGGGGAAGTACACACATAAACCCACACTTCACCTGTTGCCGCGGGAATCCTTAAGTGGATCTTTGAGATGAGAGCTGTTCAACCATTTGGAATGAACGTAGATTTCTCTGTGACAAATGTGTAATGGTTCAGAGTGACCTTTGAACTGGTTCTCTGTATAGTGTTTTTTAATTGTACTTTGATTTTTGATTAATGCACATTTTCACTTGTTCCTGACCCACATTGGATCATGGCACATCAATAGATTATGGGGCTCGTTCCTGCCTGCACCCCTGCTGTGAGTGTGGGCGTCTCCCACCGCATGTCACTGCTGGGGGGCGGTGTTGGATCCTGGTTGCGTCTCTGGCAACACGGGGTTGGTCGGACAGTAGAGAGGCGGGGCTATGACGTCACCTAGGCCGGGCTTCGGCTGGAGACATGGAGGTTGGGAGCCTCCGCATGCACCTCAGCGGACGACCCCCGGTTGTGCCAGATGATGTGATGTGGTGGCCGGTGAGTTCTGACTACCGCACCGCTTGATCCAGGACCTGACTGCTGACGCTGATGACGTGGTGGTGTGAGGCGATCGCTTTCATCACATGGAGGTGGGCGGACCGGCTCATAGGCGTCCTTGGCAACGGCGCACATGACAGGAGATTTACGATGACGCAATGATCGCCTGGGCGGAGTCGCTCGCTATCAGCTGTTCTCGGGTTAGTCAGGTAGTGACGTAACTCCTTCTTTGCTGACATGCGTGCTGACGGCCTGGGAACGCCGAGGAACATGTGTGCCCTGAAGGTATGTGTGGTAATGGATCTGATACCAATGGTAGATGTATACTGAGACACTAAGTAGGAGCACTAGAGGATGCATCCTTGATGACATCAGCACCTTATTCACTGTGTTATTGGCCACTCCTGTGTGAGAGGGTGTGTTTTAATTTATTTAAACAGGTACTTTTAGATTTCACATTGTGTTTGATAAAGGCTGTGGATCAGCCGAAACATCACAACTATGGATGAGCGAACTCGAACTGTATAGTTCGGGTTCGTACCGAATTTTGGTGTGTCCGTGACACGGACCCGAACCCGGACATTTTCGTAAAAGTCCGGGTTCGGGTTCGGTGTTCGTCGCTTTCTTGGCGCTTTTGTGACGCTTTCTTGGCGCTTTTTGAAAGGCTGCAAAGCAGCCAATCAACAAGCGTCATACTACTTGCCCCAAGAGGCCGTCACAGCCATGCCTACTATTGGCATGGCTGTGATTGGCCAGAGCACCATGTGACCCAGCCTCTATTTAAGCTGGAGTAACATAGCGCCACCCGTCACTCTGCTCTGATTAGCGTAGGGAGAGGTTGCGGCTGCGACAGTAGAGCGAGATTAGGCAGATTAACTCCTCCAAAGGACTTGATTAATCGATCGATCTGCAGCTGTGCATCATTGAACTGCTGAAATTCAATTGCTCACTGTTTTTAGGCTGCCCAGACCGTTTGTCAGTCACTTTTTTCTGGGGTGATCGGCGGCCATTTTGTGTCTTGTGGTGCGCCAGCACAAGCTGCGACCAAGTGCATTTAACCCTCAATGGTGTGGTTGTTTTTTTGGCTAAAGCCTACATCAGGGTGAAGCTGTCACACCAAGTGCATTTAACCAGCAATAGTCTGTTTATTTTTTGGCCATATACTACATGAGGGGCAAGCTGCGCCTGTCACCAAGTGCATTTAACCCTCAAAGGTATGGTTGTTTTTTGGCTAAAGCCTACATCAGGGTGAAGCTGTCACACCAAGTGCATTTAACCAGCAATAGTCTGTAAATTTTTTGGCCATATACTACATCAGGGGCAAGCTGCGCCCGTCACCAAGTGCATTTAACCCTCAGTAGTGTGGTTGGTCAAGCTGTCACACCAAGAGCATTTAACCAGCAATAGTCTGTTCATTTTTTGGCCATATACTACATCAGGGGCAAGCTGCGCCCGTCACCAAGTGCATTTGACCCTCAGTAGTGTGGTTGGTCAAGCTGTCACACCAAGTGCATTTAACCAGCATTAGTCTGTTCATTTTTTGGCCATATACTACATCAGGGGCAAGCTGCGCCCGTCACCAAGTGCATTTAACCCTCAGTAGTGTGGTTGGTCAAGCTGTCACACCAAGTGCATTTAACCAGCAATAGTCTGTTCATTTTTTGGCCATATACTACATCAGGGGCAAGCTGCGCCCGTCACCAAGTGCATTTAACCCTCAGTAGTGTGGTTGGTCAAGCTGTCACACCAAGTGCATTTAACCAGCAATAGTCTGTTCATTTTTTGGCCATATACTACATCAGGGGCAAGCTGCGCCCGTCACCAAGTGCATTTAACCCTCAGTAGTGTGGTTGGTCAAGCTGTCACACCAAGTGCATTTAACCAGCAATAGTCTGTTCATTTTTTGGCCATATACTACATCAGGGGCAAGCTGCGCCTGTCACCAAGTGCATTTAACCCTCAGTAGTGTGGTTGGTCAAGCTGTCACACCAAGTGCATTTAACCAGCAATAGTGTGGTTATTTATTGGCCATATCCCAGTCTAATACTGTCAGTAAATCCATACCGGTCACCCAGCGCCTAAATACTAGGCGTCAAATTTATATCCCGCTAAATCTGTCGTTACCGCTGTACTGTTCTGGCTGGGCAAGTTATTTAGTGTCCATCAAAGCACATTTTTTGTTCTGGGTTGAAATACAATTCCCAATTTAGCAATTTCATAATTTAGTGTTTTCTGCTATATCAGAGCTATTTGAACTCTATCCCTAAAAGGGTATATAATATTCAAGGTGCACATAGAGTCATTCAGAATAACTTCACACACACGCTACTGTGCATTTCAAAGTCTAATTCTGTCACTAAATCCATACCGGTCACCCAGCGCCTAAATACTAGGCCTCAAATTTATATCCCGCTAAATCTGTTGTTACCGCTGTACTGTTGTGGCTGGGCAAGTTATTGAGTGTCCGTCAAAGCACATTTTTTGTTCTGGGTTGAAATACAATTCCCAATTTAGCAATTTCATAATTTAGTGGTTTCTGCTATATCAGAGCTATTTGAAATCTATCCCTAAAAGGGTATATAATATTCAAGGTGCACATAGGGTCATTCAGAATAACTTCACACACACGCTACTGTGCATTTCCAAGTCTAATTCTGTCAGTAAATCTATACCGGTCACCCAGCGCCTAAATACTAGGCCTCAAATTTATATTCAGCTGAATTTGAATACAATACATTGGGCCAAATAATATTTTTGTTGTTGTGGTGAATGATAACAATGAGGAAAACATCTAGTAAGGGACGCGGACGTGGACATGGTCGTGGTGGTGTTAGTGGACCCTCTGGTGCTGGGAGAGGACGTGGCCGTTCTGCCACATCCACACGTCCTAGTGTACCAACTACCTCAGGTCCCAGTAGCCGCCAGAATTTACAGCGATATATGGTGGGGCCCAATGCCGTTCTAAGGATGGTAAGGCCTGAGCAGGTACAGGCATTAGTCAATTGGGTAGCCGACAGTGGATCCAGCACGTTCACATTATCTCCCACCCAGTCTTCTGCAGAAAGCGCACAGATGGCGCCTGAAAACCAACCCCATCAGTCTGTCACATCACCCCCATGCATACCAGGGAAACTGTCTCAGCCTCAAGTTATGCAGCAGTCTCTTATGCTGTTTGAAGACTCCGCTGGCAGGGTTTCCCAAGGGCATCCACCTAGCCCTTCCCCAGCGGTGAAAGACATAGAATGCACTGACGCACAACCACTTATGTTTCCTGATGATGAGGACATGGGAATACCACCTCAGCATGTCTCTGATGATGACGAAACACAGGTGCCAACTGCTGCGTCTTTCTGCAGTGTGCAGACTGAACAGGAGGTCAGGGATCAAGACTGGGTGGAAGACGATGCAGGAGACGATGAGGTCCTAGACCCCACATGGAATGAAGGTCGTGCCACTGACTTTCACAGTTCGGAGGAAGAGGCAGTGGTGAGACCGAGCCAACAGCGTAGCAAAAGAGGGAGCAGTGGGCAAAAGCAGAACACCCGCCGCCAAGAGACTCCGCCTGCTACTGACCGCCGCCATCTGGGACCGAGCACCCCAAAGGCAGCTTCAAGGAGTTCCCTGGCATGGCACTTCTTCAAACAATGTGCTGACGACGAGACCCGAGTGGTTTGCACGCTGTGCCATCAGAGCCTGAAGCGAGGCATTAACGTTCTGAACCTGAGCACAACCTGCATGACCAGGCACCTGCATGCAAAGCATGAACTGCAGTGGAGTAAACACCTTAAAACCAAGGAAGTCACTCAGGCTCCCCCTGCTACCTCTTCTGCTGCTGCCGCCTCGGCCTCTTCTGCTGCTGCCGCCTCGGCCTCTTCCTCTGCCTCTGGAGGAACGTTGGCACATGCCACCCAGAAAACAGGGGATGTACCACCAACACCACCACCACCTCCGTCACCAAGCATCTCAACCATGTCACACGGCAGCGTTCAGCTCTCCATCTCACAAACATTTGAGAGAAAGCGTAAATTCCCACCTAGCCACCCTCGATCCCTGGCCCTGAATGCCAGCATTTCTAAACTACTGGCCTATGAAATGCTGTCATTTAGGCTGGTGGACACAGACAGCTTCAAACAGCTCATGTCGCTTGCTGTCCCACAGTATGTTGTTCCCAGCCGGCACTACTTCTCCAAGAGAGCCGTGCCTTCCCTGCACAACCAAGTATCCGATAAAATCAAGTGTGCACTGCGCAACGCCATCTGTGGCAAGGTCCACCTAACCACAGATACGTGGACCAGTAAGCACGGCCAGGGACGCTATATCTCCCTAACTGCACACTGGGTAAATATAGTGGCAGCTGGGCCCCAGACGGAGAGCTGTTTGGCGCACGTCCTTCCGCCGCCAAGGATCGCAGGGCAACATTCTTTGCCTCCTGTTGCCACCTCCTCCTACTCGACTTCCTCCTCCTCTTCTTCCACCTGCTCATCTAGTCAGCCACACACCTTCACCACCAACTTCAGCACAGCCCGGGGTAAACGTCAGCAGGCCATTCTGAAACTCATATGTTTGGGGGACAGGCCCCACACCGCACAGGAGTTGTGGCAGGGTATAGAACAACAGACCGACGAGTGGTTGCTGCCGGTGAACCTCAAGCCCGGCCTGGTGGTGTGTGATAATAGGCAAAATCTCATTGCAGCTCTGGGACTAGCCAGTTTGACGCACATCCCTTGCTTGGCGCATGTGCTGAATTTGGTGGTGCAGAAGTTCATTCACAACTACCCCGACATGTCAGAGCTGCTGCATAAAGTGCGGGCCGTCTGTTCGCGCTTCCGGCGTTCACATCCTGCTGCTGCTCGCCTGTCTGCGCTACAGCGTAACTTCGGCCTTCCCGCTCACCGCCTCATATGCGACGTGCCCACCAGGTGGAACTCCACCTTGCACATGCTGGACAGACTGTGCGAGCAGCAGCAGGCCATAGTGGAGTTTCAGCTGCAGCACGCACGGGTCAGTCGCAGTACAGAACAGCACCACTTCACCACCAATGACTGGGCCTCCATGCGAGACCTGTGTGCCCTGTTGCGCTGTTTCGAGTACTCCACCAACATGGCCAGTGGCGATGGCGCCGTTATCAGCGTTACAATACCACTTCTATGTCTCCTTGAGAAAACACTTAGGGCGATGATGGAAGAGGACGGTGGCCCAGGAGGAGGAGGAGGAGGAGGAGGAAGAGGGGTCATTTTTAGCACTTTCAGGCCAGTCTCTTCGAAGTGACTCAGAGGGAGGTTTTTGGCAACAGCAGAGGCCAGGTACAAATGTGGCCAGCCAGGGCCCACTACTGGAGGACGAGGAGGACGAGGATGAGGATGAGGTGGAGGAGGATGAGGATGAAGCATGGTCACAGCGGGGTGGCACCCAACGCAGCTCGGGTCCATCACTGGTGCGTGGCTGGGGGGAAAGGCAGGACGATGACGATACGCCTCCCACAGAGGACAGCTTGTCCTTACCCCTGGGCAGCCTGGCACACATGAGCGACTACATGCTGCAGTGCCTGCGCAACGACAGCAGAGTTGCCCACATTTTAACGTGTGCGGACTACTGGGTTGCCACCCTGCTGGATCCACGCTACAAAGACAATGTGCCCACCTTACTTCCTGCACTGGAGCGTGATAGAAAGATGCGCGAGTACAAGCGCACGTTGGTAGACGCGCTACTTAGAGCATTCCCAAATGTCACAGGGGAACAAGTGGAAGCCCAAGGCCAAGGCAGAGGAGGAGCAAGAGGTCGCCAAGGCAGCTGTGTCGCGGCCAGCTCCTCTGAGGGCAGGGTTAGCATGGCAGAGATGTGGAAAAGTTTTGTCAACACGCCACAGCTAACTGCACCACCACCTGATATGCAACGTGTTAGCAGGAGGCAACATTTCACTAACATGGTGGAACAGTACGTGTGCACACCCCTCCACGTACTGACTGATGGTTCGGCCCCATTAAACTTTTGGGTCTCTAAATTGTCCACGTGGCCAGAGCTAACCTTTTATGCCTTGGAGGTGCTGGCCTGCCTGGTGGCCAGCGTTTTGTCTGAACGTGTATTCAGCACGGCAGGGGGCGTCATTACAGACAAACGCAGCCGCCTGTCTACAGCCAATGTGGACAAGCTGACGTTCATAAAAATGAACCAGGCATGGATCCCACAGGACCTGTCCGTCCCTTGTCCAGATTAGACATTAACTACCTCCCCTTAACCATATATTATTGTACTCCAGGGCACTTCCTCATTCAATCCTATTTTTATTTTCATTTTACCATTATATTGCGAGGCTACCCAAAGTTGAATGAACCTCTCCTCTGTCTGGATGCCGGGGCCTAAATATATGCCAATGGACTGTTCCAATGTTGAGTGACGTGAAGCCTGATTCTCTGCTTTGACATGCAGACTAATTCTCTGCTGACATGAAGCCAGATCCTCTGTTTAGGGACCTCTCTCCTCTGCCTGGGTGCTGGGCCTAAATATCTGACAATGGACTGTTGCATTGGTGGCTGACGTGAAGCCTGATTCTCTGCTATGATATGAAGACTGATTCTCTGCTGACATGATGCCAGATTGTCTGTTACGGGACCTCTCTCCTCTGCCTGGGTGCTGGGGCTAAATATCTGACAATGGACTGTTGCAGTGGTGGCTGACGTGAAGCCTGATTTTCTGCTATGACATGCAGACTATTTCTCTGCTGACATGAAGCCAGATCCTCTGTTACGGGACCTCTCTCCTCTGCCTGGGTGCTGGGCCTAAATTTATGAAAATGGACTGTTGCATTGGTGGCTGACGTGAAGCCTGATTCTCTGCTATGATATGAAGACTGATTCTCTGCTGACATGAAGCCATATTGTCTGTTAAGGGACCTCTCTCCTCTGCCTGGGTGCTGGGCCTAAATATCTGACAATGGACTGTTGCAGTGGTGGCTGACGTGAAGCCTGATTCTCTGCTATGATATGAAGACTGATTCTCTGCTGACATGAAGCCAGATTGTCTGTTATGGAACCTCTCTCCTCTGCCTGGGTGCTGGGCCTAAATATATGCCAATGGACTGTTCCAATGTTGGGTGACGTGAAGCCTGATTCTCTGCTATGACATGCAGACTAATTCTCTGCTGACATGAAGCCAGATTGTCTGTTACGGGACCTCTCTCCTCTGCCTGGGTGCTGGGCCTAAATTTATGAAAATGGACTGTTGCAGTGGTGGCTGACGTGAAGCCTGATTCTCTGCTAGGACATGCAGACTGATTCTCTGCCGACATGAAGCCAGATTGTCTGTTACGGGACCTCTCTCCTCTGCCTGGGTGCTGGGCCTAAATTTATGAAAATGGAATGTTGCAGTGGTGGGTGACGTGAAGCCTGATTCTCTGCTATGATATGAAGACTGATTCTCTGCTGACATGAAGCCAGATTGTCTGTTACGGGACCTCTCTCCTCTGCCTGGTTTCTGGGCCTAAATTTATGAAAATGGACTGATGCAGTGGTGGGTGACGTGAAGCCTGATTCTCTGCTATGATATGAAGACTGATTCTCTGCTGACATGAAGCCAGATTCTGTGTTACGGAACCTCTCTCCTCTGCCTGGGTGCTTGGCCTAAATTTATGAAAATGGACTGTTGCAGTGGTGGCTGATGTGAAGTCTGATTCTCTGCTATGACATGCAGACTGATTCTCTGCTGACATGAAGCCAGAGTCTCTGTTACGGGACCTCTCTCCTCTGCCTGGGTGCTGGGCCTAAATATCTGACAATGGACTGTTGCAGTGGTGGCTGACGTGAAGCCTGATTCTCTGCTAGGACATTCAGACTGATTCTCTGCTGACATGAAGCCAGATCCTCTGTTACGGGACCTCTCTCCTCTGCCTGGGTGCTGGGCCTAAATTTATGAAAATGGACTGTTGCAGTGGTGGCTGACGTGAAGCCTGATTCTCTGCTATGACATGCAGACTGATTCTCTGCTGACACGAAGACAGATTCTCTGTTACGGGACCTCTCTCCTCTGCTTGGGTGCCGGGGCCTAAATATCTGAGAATGGACTGTTCCAGTGGTGGGTGACGTGAAGCCAGATTCTCTGCTATGGGACCTCTCTCCAATTGATTTTGGTTAATTTTAATTTATTTAATTTTAATTTTATTTCATTTCCCTATCCACATTTGTTTGCAGGGGATTTACCTACATGTTGCTGCCTTTTGCAGCCCTCTAGCCCTTTCCTGGGCTGTTTTACAGCCTTTTTAGTGCCGAAAAGTTCGGGTCCCCATTGACTTCAATGGGGTTCGGGACGAAGTTCGGATCGGGTTTGGATCCCGAACCCGAACATTTCCGGGAAGTTCGGCCGAACTTCTCGAACCCGAACATCCAGGTGTCCGCTCAACTCTAGTCACAACCTGTTGCACGTCTGTTCACTTGGCGGTTCCCATTAAAGGGATTTTTTATACCGGACATGCTGCCTCCATCTTCTTTTCTTAGACTTATCATGTAGGAGCCCTGATGAATCTAGAACTCCAGGTAGGCTGTTGCATACCGGATGACCTCAAGATCTGGTGAGTGCGATTCCACTACTATTTTTTTTATGTCCTGGGGATCAGCCATAGGGCTGAGACACTGCCACCACATGCACACAACACCACACATTGCCACGGGCAACCAAGTGAAGGAAAGTGTCACAAAACACACCATAGGCCGTGACAACAGCCTGCCTTCGTAAATAGAAGATTCAAACATACCTGTTTCCCGCCACTCCAGTCCTCTCTGCTACCTCTTCTGTTTCCACATTCTAGATTGTTTTCTTCCGGGACTGTATGGACATTGTCACATGCTCCGCTGCAGCCAATAATTTGTCATGCCAAATATTTTTATATATTTTTTTTTTAACACAGTACATATCAGGTGATCATCACTCCCTTCTTCTAGCTTGTGGGCCAATGATAAGGCTTGGTCACAGCTTAGCAACATCCCTAGCAACCAATAGAAAAGTTGCCTGCCCCTTACTATACAAGTTGCACGTATCGCAAAAAATGCGCATCATTAATTGCTGAAAATTCGCAAGCGCAACAATGTAGAGAAGTAAGAAAAAGATGCGCGGCACTCACCGAAGTTGATATTATGTTGCTGCTTTATTTCATCTTCATGAAAAAACTGTGCACATGTGGGATCCTGGGGCGGACACTCTGTAGCAAGTGGTAGCGGCTACATAGATACATACATACATAGTGCTGTGATGTCACAAGTTCACAATGATACTTAGTGCACAAATCACTAATAAGTAGTCAGACCTGTTAAAATGTGAAGTTGCACATATTGCGTCAAAAAATTTGCTTCATTAGTGCCAATTTTGCAATCGTGAATATATTGGAGCACTCTATCTGTATATAAAGCTATTCTTGTTTTGCCATGTCAACCATTTTCTCCAGTCTCAGGAAACTTATACCAGCTTGGAAAATGTAGCATAAGTGACCCACCCTGGTATTTCACTCGCATTACGCGAACAATACATTGGCGATTTTTGCAATCAAGAATATAATCTCGAATTCTCAAATTCCCAAATATATGCCAAATATTCTACAAAATATTTGCGAAATATCGCAAATTTGAATATTACCCCTTCTTGTGAAGAGCTATCGGTACAGGAGGGATGAGTTATCAGTGACTGACACCTATCTCTCTTGCACACTTACGGTATGCACACAATGCTATTAACCACTGATAACACCTCCCTCTTATATTAACAGCTCTTCATTGGAATTGGAAAAAGCAGAGATATAAATCTATCAATTACAAATTTTACTGAATCTTTTCCCACAAAACTATATATCAATCTGCTCAGCTCCTCCTGCTCTATAACTTTGGGCTTTCAGATTGCAATGCATTTTGTGGTGACAGGTCCTCTTTAAAGACATTACTCAATCGTTTACACCACTGTTGTGGCATAAAAATTCTATGTTTTTCCTTTCTTAACAATTTTTTTCTTGCAAAATATTTCAAGATAAAGCATTTCTAAAACCATTACCGTATGTTTGAACAGTGAAAATGTGTTAGGTCTGAAGTTTGTGCCCACGACTCTCTTGCTCTCCCTCACTGCAAAACTTGCTTACCATCCGGCGTCCTGGTCATGGTTGTCATCTCCATGTTATAGCCTCCATCATCTTGCCTAGTGTGCCCTTAGGGCGCTCGTGCGCTTCTGTCCGATCTTTTAAAGGGCCAGTGTGCACACTCACTAAACCTTTCCCAGCCAATGACTAAAGGTCCCTGGGTATTTAAGACACACTCTCTAGGCAGCGGGCGCCTGAGCTTTTAAAAGTTACATGTGAACAGCAAAGGTGTTGGAACAGCTTGTGCTTCTGCTACTTCCTGGGATTTACCTTAGTTATCCAGCCTGTGTTCCTATTTGTGTTCCTGCCATGTACCCATCCAGCTTGTGTGCTCCTACCCTCACTGTTCTGTTTTTGTTTGAGTTTTTGTTTAAGTTCTACTACTCTGTCTCCCTGTCTGTGCTACTGTCTTGGTTCCTGTCTGCCCTATTCCTGCATCCACCATTACCACGCCCGCAAGGTATCCTAGTGTCTCTTGTTCCGTGTTACCAAATAGCTGCAATTCCAGTATCAGCGACTGTCCAGACTGCTCCTGTGATTGTGGTGTGGATTTCATGCATCCCAACTATCTGAACAAGTTTCCTACAGTAGGTTTTGTCAAAAAAACTCTTTAATTAGTATAAGTGACTATTCAGACTGTACCTGCATTTTGGTGTGTTTTCTGTGCCAAGCGATTATAGTGCTTATAGCAGTATCCCTGACCCCAGTGGGTCAGCTGCTAACTACATTGGGACTATCTCAATAGGTAACTATAATGCTGCAGAACCCCAAGCAACCAGGCAAAGATCTGAACAAACGTGGATTTATTGAAAACAGCAGTAAAGTCCAAGCCAGAAATCATACAGAAATAACGTAGTCCAAATAATAACCTCTGTGGGAAAACATCAGAGAAAAGCCAGACCAGGCTGATGTTCATACAGAATTGTCAGTGAAACCAAATACCTAAGGATGAGACGGTGAATAGAGTTGAGCGAACACCTGGATGTTCGGGTTCGAGAAGTTCGGCCGAACATCCCGGAAATGTTCGGGTTCGGGATCCGAACCCGATCCGAACTTCGTCCCGAACCCGAACCCCATTGAAGTCAATGGGGACCCGAACTTTTCGGCACTAAAAAGGCTGTAAAACAGCCCAGGAAAGAGCTAGAGGGCTGCAAAAGGCAGCAACATGTAGGTAAATCCCCTGCAAACAAATGTGGATAGGGAAATGAATTAAAATAAAAATTAAATAAATAAAAATTAACCAAAATCAATTGGAGAGAGGTTCCATAGCAGAGAATCTGGCTTCCCGTCACCCACCACTGGAACAGTCCATTCTCAGATATTTAGGCCCCGGCACCCAGGCAGAGGAGAGAGGTCCCGTAACAGAGAATCTGTCTTCATGTCAGCAGAGAATTAGTCTGCATGTCATAGCAGAGAATGAGGCTTCACGTCAGCCACCACTGCAACAGTCCATTGGCATATATTTAGGCCCAGCACCCAGGCAGAGGAGGGAGGTCCCGTAACAGAGAATCTGTCTTCATGTCAGCAGAGAATTAGTCTGCATGTCATAGCAGAGAATGAGGCTTCACGTCAGCCACCACTGCAACAGTCCATTGGCATATATTTAGGCCCAGCACACACACAGGCAGAGGAGAGAGGTCCCGTAACAGAGAATCTGGCTTCATGTCAGCAGAGAATCAGTCTGCATGTCATAGCAGAGAATGAGGCTTCACGTCAGCCACCACTGCAACAGTCCATTGGCATATATTTAGGCCCAGCACACACACAGGCAGAGGAGAGAGGTCCCGTAACAGAGAATCTGGCTTCATGTCAGCAGAGAATCAGTCTGCATGTCATAGCAGAGAATGAGGCTTCACGTCAGCCACCACTGCAACAGTCCATTGGCATATATTTAGGCCCAGCACCCAGGCAGAGGAGGGAGGTCCCGTAACAGAGAATCTGTCTTCATGTCAGCAGAGAATTAGTCTGCATGTCATAGCAGAGAATGAGGCTTCACGTCAGCCACCACTGCAACAGTCCATTGTCATAAATTTAGGCCCAGCACCCAGGCAGAGGAGAGAGGTCCCGTAACAGAGAATCTGGCTTCATGTCAGCAGAGAATCAGTCTTCATATCATAGCAGAGAATCAGGCTTCACGTCACCCACCACTGTAAGAGTCAATTTTCATAAATTTAGGCCCAGAACCCAGGCAGAGGAGAAAGGTCCCGTAACAGACAATCTGGCTTCATGTCAGCAGAGAATCAGTCTTCATATCATAGCAGAGAATCAGGCTTCACGTCACCCACCACTGTAAGAGTCAATTTTCATAAATTTAGGCCCAGAACCCAGGCAGAGGAGAAAGGTCCCGTAACAGACAATCTGGCTTCATGTCAGCAGAGAATCAGTCTTCATATCATAGCAGAGAATCAGGCTTCACGTCACCCACCACTGTAAGAGTCAATTTTCATAAATTTAGGCCCAGAACCCAGGTAGAGGAGAAAGGTCCCGTAACAGACAATCTGGCTTCATGACAGCAGAGAATCAGTCTGCATGTCATAGCAGAGAATCAGGCTTCACGTCAGCCACCACTGCAACAGTCCATTGTCATAAATTTAGGCCCAGCACCCAGGCAGAGGAGAGAGGTCCCGTAACAGAGGATCTGGCTTCATGTCAGCAGAGAATCAGTCTGCATGTCATAGCAGAGAATGAGGCTTCACGTCAGCCACCACTGCAACAGTCCATTGGCATATATTTAGGCCCAGCACACACACAGGCAGAGGAGAGAGGTCCCGTAACAGACAATCTGGCTTCATGTCAGCAGAGAATTAGTCTGCATGTCATAGCAGAGAATGAGGCTTCACGTCACCCACCACTGCAACAGTCCATTGGCATATATTCAGGCCCAGCACCCAGGCAGAGGAGAGAGGTCCCGTAACAGAGGATCTGGCTTCATGTCAGCAGAGAATCAGTCTGCATGTCATAGCAGAGAATCAGGCTTCACGTCAGCCACCACTGCAACAGTCCATTGTCATAAATTTAGGCCCAGCACCCAGGCAGAGGAGAGAGGTCCCGTAACAGAGGATCTGGCTTCATGTCAGCAGAGAATCAGTCTGCATGTCATAGCAGAGAATCAGGCTTCACGTCAGCCACCACTGCAACAGTCCATTGTCATAAATTTAGGCCCAGCACCCAGGCAGAGGAGAGAGGTCCCGTAACAGACAATCTGGCTTCATGTCAGCAGAGAATTAGTCTGCATGTCATAGCAGAGAATCAGGCTTCATGTCAGCCACCACTGCAACAGTCCATTGGCATATATTTAGGCCTAGCACACAGGCAGAGGAGAGGTTCATTCAACTTTGGGTAGCATCGCAATATAATGGTAAAATGAAAATAAAAATAGGATTGAATGAGGAAGTGCCCTGGAGTCCAATAATATATGGTTATGGGGAGGTAGTTAATGTCTAATCTGGACAAGGGACGGACAGGTCCTGTGGGATCCATGCCTGGTTCATTTTTATGAACGTCAGCTTGTCCACATTGGCTGTAGACAGGCGGCTGCGTTTGTCTGTAATGACGCCCCCTGCCGTGCTGAATACACGTTCAGACAAAACGCTGGCTGCCGGGCAGGCCAGCACCTCCAAGGCATAAAAGGCTAGCTCTGGCCACGTGGACAATTTAGAGACCCAGAAGTTGAATGGGGCCGAACCATCAGTCAGTACGTGGAGGGGTGTGCACACGTACTGTTCCACCATGTTAGTGAAATGTTGCCTCCTGCTAACACGTTGCGTATCAGGTGGTGGTGCAGTTAGCTGTGGCGTGTTGACAAAAGTTTTCCACATCTCTGCCATGCTAACCCTGCCCTCAGAGGAGCTGGCCGTGACACAGCTGCCTTGGCGACCTCTTGCTCCTCCTCTGCCTTGGCCTTGGGCTTCCACTTGTTCCCCTGTGACATTTGGGAATGCTCTCAGTAGCGCGTCTACCAACGTGCGCTTGTACTCGCGCATCTTCCTATCACGCTCCAGTGCAGGAAGTAAGGTGGGCACATTGTCTTTGTAGCGTGGATCCAGCAGGGTGGCAACCCAGTAGTCCGCACAGGTTAAAATGTGGGCAACTCTGCTGTCGTTGCGCAGGCACTGCAGCATGTAGTCGCTCATGTGTGCCAGGCTGCCCAGGGGTAAGGACAAGCTGTCCTCTGTGGGAGGCGTATCGTCATCGTCCTGCCTTTCCCCCCAGCCACGCACCAGTGATGGACCCGAGCTGCGTTGGGTGCCACCCCGCTGTGACCATGCTTCATCCTCATCCTCCTCCACCTCCTCCTCATCCTCGTCCTCCTCGTCCTCCAGTAGTGGGCCCTGGCTGGCCACATTTGTACCTGGCCTCTGCTGTTGCAAAAAACCTCCCTCTGAGTCACTTCGAAGAGACTGGCCTGAAAGTGCTAAAAATGACCCCTCTTCCTCATCCTCCTCCTCCTCCTCCTGGGCCACCTCCTGTTCCATCATCGCCCTAAGTGTTTTCTCAAGGAGACATAGAAGTGGTATTGTAACGCTGATAACGGTGTCATCGCCACTGGCCATGTTGGTGGAGTACTCGAAACAGCGCAACAGGGCACACAGGTCTCGCATGGAGGCCCAGTCATTGGTGGTGAAGTGGTGCTGTTCTGTAGTGCGACTGACCCGTGCGTGCTGCAGCTGAAACTCCACTATGGCCTGCTGCTGCTCGCACAGTCTGTCCAGCATGTGCAAGGTGGAGTTCCACCTGGTGGGCACGTCGCATATGAGGCGGTGAGCGGGAAGGCCGAAGTTACGCTGTAGCGCAGACAGGCGAGCAGCGGCAGGATGTGAACGCCGGAAGCGCGAACAGACGGCCCGCACTTTATGCAGCAGCTCTGACATGTCGGGGTAGTTGTGAATGAACTTCTGCACCACCAAATTCAGCACATGCGCCAAGCAAGGGATGTGCGTCAAATTGGCTAGTCCCAGAGCTGCAACGAGATTTCGCCCATTATCACACACCACCAGGCCGGGCTTGAGGCTCACCGGCAGCAACCACTCGTCGGTCTGTTGTTCAATACCCCGCCACAACTCCTGTGCGGTGTGGGGCCTGTCCCCCAAACATATGAGTTTCAGAATGGCCTGCTGACGTTTACCCCGGGCTGTGCTGAAGTTGGTGGTGAAGGTGTGTGGCTGACTGGATGAGCAGGTGGAAGAAGAGGAGGAGGAAGCCGAGAAGGAGGAGGTGGCAACAGGAGGCAAAGAATGTTGCCCTGCGATCCTTGGCGGCGGCAGGACGTGCGCCAAACAGCTCTCCGCCTGGGGCCCAGCTGCCACTACATTTACCCAGTGTGCAGTTAGGGAGATATAGCGTCCCTGGCCGTGCTTACTGGTCCACGTATCTGTGGTTAGGTGGACCTTGCTACAGATGGCGTTGCGCAGTGCACACTTGATTTTATCGGATACTTGGTTGTGCAGGGAAGGCACGGCTCTCTTGGAGAAGTAGTGCCGGCTGGGAACAACATACTGTGGGACAGCAAGCGACATGAGCTGTTTGAAGCTGTCTGTGTCCACCAGCCTAAATGACAGCATTTCATAGGCCAGTAGTTTAGAAATGCTGGCATTCAGGGCCAGGGATCGAGGGTGGCTAGGTGGGAATTTACGCTTTCTATCAAATGTTTGTGAGATGGAGAGCTGAACGCTGGCGTGTGACATGGTTGAGACGCTTGGTGACGGAGGTGGTGGTGGTGGTGTTGGTGGTACATCCCCTGTTTGCTGGGCGGCAGGTGCCAACGTTCCTCCAGAGGCGGAGGAAGAGGCCGAGGCGGCAGCAGCAGAATAGGCCGAGGCGGCAGCAGCAGAAGAGGTAGCAGGGGGAGCCTGAGTGACTTCCTTGGTTTTAAGGTGTTTACTCCACTGCAGTTCATGCTTTGCATGCAGGTGCCTGGTCATGCAGGTTGTGCTCAGGTTCAGAACGTTAATGCCTCGCTTCAGGCTCTGATGGCACAGCGTGCAAACCACTCGGGTCTTGTCGTCAGCACATTGTTTGAAGAAGTGC
Organism: Bufo gargarizans; assembly: GCF_014858855.1. Classification (NCBI taxonomy): domain Eukaryota; kingdom Metazoa; phylum Chordata; class Amphibia; order Anura; family Bufonidae; genus Bufo; species Bufo gargarizans. The sequence goes on along the minus strand of NC_058081.1, from coordinate 334,387,964 downwards.
CATGCCAGGGAACTCCTTGAAGCTGCCTTTGGGGTGCTCGGTCCCAGATGGCGGCGGTCAGTAGCAGGCGGAGTCTCTTGGCGGCGGGTGTTCTGCTTTTGCCCACTGCTCCCTCTTTTGCTACGCTGTTGGCTCGGTCTCACCACTGCCTCTTCCTCCGAACTGTGAAAGTCAGTGGCACGACCTTCATTCCATGTGGGGTCTAGGACCTCATCGTCCCCTGCATCGTCTTCCACCCAGTCTTGATCCCTGACCTCCTGTTCAGTCTGCACACTGCAGAAAGACGCAGCAGTTGGCACCTGTGTTTCGTCATCATCAGAGACATGCTGAGGTGGTATTCCCATGTCCTCATCATCAGGAAACATAAGTGGTTGTGCGTCAGTGCATTCTATGTCTTTCACCGCTGGGGAAGGGCTAGGTGGATGCCCTTGGGAAACCCTGCCAGCGGAGTCTTCAAACAGCATAAGAGACTGCTGCATAACTTGAGGCTGAGACAGTTTCCCTGGTATGCATGGGGGTGATGTGACAGACTGATGGGGTTGGTTTTCAGGCGCCATCTGTGCGCTTTCTGCAGAAGACTGGGTGGGAGATAATGTGAACGTGCTGGATCCACTGTCGGCCACCCAATTGACTAATGCCTGTACCTGCTCAGGCCTTACCATCCTTAGAACGGCATTGGGCCCCACCATATATCGCTGTAAATTCTGGCGGCTACTGGGACCTGAGGTAGTTGGTACACTAGGACGTGTGGATGTGGCAGAACGGCCACGTCCTCTCCCAGCACCAGAGGGTCCACTAACACCACCACGACCATGTCCACGTCCGCGTCCCTTACTAGATGTTTTTCTCATTGTTATGGTTCACCACAACAACAAATATATTATTTGGCCCAATGTATTGTATTCAAATTCAGCGGGATATAAATTTGAGGCCTAGTATTTAGGCGCTGGGTGACCGGTATGGATTTAGTGACAGAATTAGACTTGGAAATGCACAGAAGCGTGTGTGTGAAGTTATTCTGAATGACCCTATGTGCACCTTCAATATTATATACCCTTTTAGGGATAGATTTCAAATAGCTCTGATATAGCAGAAACCACTAAATTATGAAATTGCTAAATTGGGAATTGTACTTCAACCCAGAACAAAAAATGTGCTTTGACGGACACTAAATATCTTGCCCAGCAACAACAGTACACCGGTGGGTAACGAGAGATTTAGAGGGAATTAAATTTGAGGCCTAGTATTTAGGCGCTGGGTCACCGGTATGGATTTAGTGACAGAATTAGACTTGGAAATACACAGTAGCGGGTGTGTGTGAAGTTATTCTGAATGACCCTATGTGCACCTTCAATATTATATACCCTTTTAGGGATAGATTTCAAATAGCTCTGATATAGCAGAAACCACTAAATTATGAAATTGCTAAATTGGGAATTGTACTTCAACCCAGAACAAAAAATGTGCTTTGACGGACACTAAATATCTTGCCCAGCAACAACAGTACAGCGGTGGGTAACGAGAGATTTAGAGGGAATTAAATTTGAGGCCTAGTATTTAGGCGCTGGGTGACCGGTATGGATTTAGTGACAGAATTAGACTTGGAAATGCACAGAAGCGTGTGTGTGAAGTTATTCTGAATGACCCTATGTGCACCTTCAATATTATATACCCTTTTGGGATAGATTTCAAATAGCTCTGATATAGCAGGAACCACTAAATTATGAAATTGCTAAATTGGGAATTGTACTTCAACCCAGAACAAAAAATGTGCTTTGACGGGCACTAAATAACTTTCCCAGCTACAACAGGACAACGGTAACGAGAGATTTAGAGGGATTAAATTTGAGGCCTAGTATTTAGGCGCTGGGTGACCGGTATGGATTTAGTGACAGAATTAGACTTGGAAATGCACAGAAGCGTGTGTGTGAAGTTATTCTGAATGACCCTATGTGCACCTTCAATATTATATACCCTTTTAGGGATAGATTTCAAATAGCTCTGATATAGCAGAAACCACTAAATTATGAAATTGCTAAATTGGGAATTGTACTTCAACCCAGAACAAAAAATGTGCTTTGACGGACACTAAATATCTTGCCCAGCAACAACAGTACAGCGGTGGGTAACGAGAGATTTAGAGGGATTTAAATTTGAGGCCTAGTATTTAGGCGCTGGGTCACCGGTATGGATTTAGTGACAGAATTAGACTTGGAAATGCACAGAAGCGTGTGTGTGAAGTTATTCTGAATGACCCTATGTGCACCTTCAATATTATATACCCTTTTAGGGATAGATTTCAAATAGCTCTGATATAGCAGAAACCACTAAATTATGAAATTGCTAAATTGGGAATTGTACTTCAACCCAGAACAAAAAATGTGCTTTGACGGACACTAAATATCTTGCCCAGCAACAACAGTACAGCGGTGGGTAACGAGAGATTTAGAGGGATTTAAATTTGAGGCCTAGTATTTAGGCGCTGGGTGACAGGTATGGGTTTAGTGACAGAATTAGACTTGGAAATACACAGTAGCGGTGTGTGTGAAGTTATTCTGAATGACCCAATGTGCACCTTCAATATTATATACCCTTTTAGGGATAGATTTCAAATAGCTCTGATATAGCAGGAACCACTAAATTATGAAATTGCTAAATTGGGAATTGTACTTCAACCCAGAACAAAAAATGTGCTTTGACGGACACTAAATATCTTGCCCAGCAACAACAGTACAGCGGTGGGTAACGAGAGATTTAGAGGGATTTAAATTTGAGGCCTAGTATTTAGGCGCTGGGTCACCGGTATGGATTTAGTGACAGAATTAGACTTGGAAATGCACAGAAGCGGTGTGTGTGAAGTTATTCTGAATGACCCTATGTGCACCTTCAATATTATATACCCTTTTAGGGATAGATTTCAAATAGCTCTGATATAGCAGAAACCACTAAATTATGAAATTGCTAAATTGGGAATTGTACTTCAACCCAGAACAAAAAATGTGCTTTGACGGACACTAAATATCTTGCCCAGCAACAACAGTACAGCGGTGGGTAACGAGAGATTTAGAGGGATTTAAATTTGAGGCCTAGTATTTAGGCGCTGGGTCACCGGTATGGATTTAGTGACAGAATTAGACTTGGAAATGCACAGAAGCGTGTGTGTGAAGTTATTCTGAATGACCCTATGTGCACCTTCAATATTATATACCCTTTTAGGGATAGATTTCAAATAGCTCTGATATAGCAGAAACCACTAAATTATGAAATTGCTAAATTGGGAATTGTACTTCAACCCAGAACAAAAAATGTGCTTTGACGGACACTAAATATCTTGCCCAGCAACAACAGTACAGTGGTGGGTAACGAGAGATTTAGAGGGATTTAAATTTGAGGCCTAGTATTTAGGCGCTGGGTCACCGGTATGGATTTAGTGACAGAATTAGACTTGGAAATGCACAGAAGCGTGTGTGTGAAGTTATTCTGAATGACCCTATGTGCACCTTCAATATTATATACCCTTTTAGGGATAGATTTCAAATAGCTCTGATATAGCAGAAACCACTAAATTATGAAATTGCTAAATTGGGAATTGTACTTCAACCCAGAACAAAAAATGTGCTTTGACGGACACTAAATATCTTGCCCAGCAACAACAGTACAGCGGTGGGTAACGAGAGATTTAGAGGGAATTAAATTTGAGGCCTAGTATTTAGGCGCTGGGTCACCGGTATGGATTTAGTGACAGAATTAGACTTGGAAATACACAGTAGCGGGTGTGTGTGAAGTTATTCTGAATGACCCTATGTGCACCTTCAATATTATATACCCTTTTAGGGATAGATTTCAAATAGCTCTGATATAGCAGAAACCACTAAATTATGAAATTGCTAAATTGGGAATTGTACTTCAACCCAGAACAAAAAATGTGCTTTGACGGACACTAAATATCTTGCCCAGCAACAACAGTACAGCGGTGGGTAACGAGAGATTTAGAGGGAATTAAATTTGAGGCCTAGTATTTAGGCGCTGGGTCACCGGTATGGATTTAGTGACAGAATTAGACTTGGAAATGCACAGAAGCGTGTGTGTGAAGTTATTCTGAATGACCCTATGTGCACCTTCAATATTATATACCCTTTTTGGGATAGATTTCAAATAGCTCTGATATAGCAGGAACCACTAAATTATGAAATTGCTAAATTGGGAATTGTACTTCAACCCAGAACAAAAAATGTGCTTTGACGGGCACTAAATAACTTTCCCAGCTACAACAGGACAACGGTAACGAGAGATTTAGAGGGATTTAAATTTGAGGCCTAGTATTTAGGCGCTGGGTGACAGGTATGGGTTTAGTGACAGAATTAGACTTGGAAATACACAGTAGCGGGTGTGTGTGAAGTTATTCTGAATGACCCTATGTGCACCTTCAATATTATATACCCTTTTAGGGATAGATTTCAAATAGCTCTGATATAGCAGAAACCACTAAATTATGAAATTGCTAAATTGGGAATTGTACTTCAACCCAGAACAAAAAATGTGCTTTGACGGACACTAAATATCTTGCCCAGCAACAACAGTACACCGGTGGGTAACGAGAGATTTAGAGGGAATTAAATTTGAGGCCTAGTATTTAGGCGCTGGGTCACCGGTATGGATTTAGTGACAGAATTAGACTTGGAAATACACAGTAGCGGGTGTGTGTGAAGTTATTCTGAATGACCCTATGTGCACCTTCAATATTATATACCCTTTTAGGGATAGATTTCAAATAGCTCTGATATAGCAGAAACCACTAAATTATGAAATTGCTAAATTGGGAATTGTACTTCAACCCAGAACAAAAAATGTGCTTTGACGGACACTAAATATCTTGCCCAGCAACAACAGTACAGCGGTGGGTAACGAGAGATTTAGAGGGAATTAAATTTGAGGCCTAGTATTTAGGCGCTGGGTCACCGGTATGGATTTAGTGACAGAATTAGACTTGGAAATGCACAGAAGCGGTGTGTGTGAAGTTATTCTGAATGACCCTATGTGCACCTTCAATATTATATACCCTTTTTGGGATAGATTTCAAATAGCTCTGATATAGCAGGAACCACTAAATTATGAAATTGCTAAATTGGGAATTGTACTTCAACCCAGAACAAAAAATGTGCTTTGACGGGCACTAAATAACTTTCCCAGCTACAACAGGACAACGGTAACGAGAGATTTAGAGGGATTTAAATTTGAGGCCTAGTATTTAGGCGCTGGGTGACAGGTATGGGTTTAGTGACAGAATTAGACTTGGAAATACACAGTAGCGGGTGTGTGTGAAGTTATTCTGAATGACCCTATGTGCACCTTCAATATTATATACCCTTTTAGGGATAGATTTCAAATAGCTCTGATATAGCAGAAACCACTAAATTATGAAATTGCTAAATTGGGAATTGTACTTCAACCCAGAACAAAAAATGTGCTTTGACGGACACTAAATATCTTGCCCAGCAACAACAGTACAGCGGTGGGTAACGAGAGATTTAGAGGGAATTAAATTTGAGGCCTAGTATTTAGGCGCTGGGTCACCGGTATGGATTTAGTGACAGAATTAGACTTGGAAATACACAGTAGCGGGTGTGTGTGAAGTTATTCTGAATGACCCTATGTGCACCTTCAATATTATATACCCTTTTTGGGATAGATTTCAAATAGCTCTGATATAGCAGGAACCACTAAATTATGAAATTGCTAAATTGGGAATTGTACTTCAACCCAGAACAAAAAATGTGCTTTGACGGGCACTAAATAACTTTCCCAGCTACAACAGGACAACGGTAACGAGAGATTTAGAGGGATTTAAATTTGAGGCCTAGTATTTAGGCGCTGGGTGACAGGTATGGGTTTAGTGACAGAATTAGACTTGGAAATACACAGTAGCGGGTGTGTGTGAAGTTATTCTGAATGACCCTATGTGCACCTTCAATATTATATACCCTTTTTGGGATAGATTTCAAATAGCTCTGATATAGCAGAAACCACTAAATTATGAAATTGCTAAATTGGGAATTGTACTTCAACCCAGAACAAAAAATGTGCTTTGACGGACACTAAATATCTTGCCCAGCAACAACAGTACAGCGGTGGGTAACGAGAGATTTAGAGGGAATTAAATTTGAGGCCTAGTATTTAGGCGCTGGGTCACCGGTATGGATTTAGTGACAGAATTAGACTTGGAAATACACAGTAGCGGGTGTGTGTGAAGTTACTCTGAATGACCCTATGTGCACCTTCAATATTATATACCCTTTTTGGGATAGATTTCAAAGAGCTCTGATATAGCAGGAACCACTAAATTATGAAATTGCTAAATTGGGAATTGTATTTCAACCCAGAACAAGAAATGTGCTTGAACGGACACTAAATAACTCGCCCAGCTACAGCACTAGGGACAGATTTAGCTGGATATAAATTTGAGGCCTAGTATTTAGGCGCTGGGTGACCGGTATGGATTTAGTGACAGAATTAGACTGGGATATGGCCAAAAAATGAACAGACTATTGCTGGTTAAATGCACTTGGTGTGACAGCTTCACCCTGATGTAGGCTTTAGCCAAAAAACAACCACACCATTGAGGGTTAAATGCACTTGGTGACAGGCGCAGCTTGCCCCTGATTTTGTATATGGCCAAAAAATGAACAGACTATTGCTGGTTAAATGCACTTGGTGTGACAGCTTCACCCTGATGTAGGCTTTAGCCAAAAAACAACCACACCATTGAGGGTTAAATGCACTTGGTGACAGGCGCAGCTTGCCCCTGATTTTGTATATGGCCAAAAAATGAACAGACTATTGCTGGTTAAATGCACTTGGTGTGACAGCTTCACCCTGATGTAGGCTTTAGCCAAAAAACAACCACACCATTGAGGGTTAAATGCACTTGGTGACAGGCGCAGCTTGCCCCTGATTTTGTATATGGCCAAAAAATGAACAGACTATTGCTGGTTAAATGCACTTGGTGTGACAGCTTCACCCTGATGTAGGCTTTAGCCAAAAAACAACCACACCATTGAGGGTTAAATGCACTTGGTCGCAGCTTGTGCTGGCGCACCACAAGACACAAAATGGCCGCCGATCACCCCAGAAAAATGAGACTGACAAACGGTCTGTGCAGCCTAAAAACAGTGAGCAATTGAGGATCAGCAGCTCAATGATCCACAGCTGCAGATCGATCAGTTAATCAAGTCCTTTGGAGGAGTTAATCTGCCTAATCTCGCCCTACTGTCGCAGCCGCAACCTCTCCCTACGCTAATCAGAGCAGAGTGACGGGCGGCGCTATGTGACTCCAGCTTAAATAGAGGCTGGGTCACATGGTGCTCTGGCCAATCACAGCCATGCCAATAGTAGGCATGGCTGTGATGGCCTCTTGGGGCAAGTAGTATGACGCTTGTTGATTGGCTGCTTTGCAGCCTTTCAAAAAGCGCCAAGAAAGCGTCACAAAAGCGCGAAGAAAGCGACGAACACCGAACCCGAACCCGGACTTTTACGAAAATGTCCGGGTTCGGGTCCGTGTCACGGACACCCCAAAATTCGGTACGAACCCGAACTATACAGTTCGAGTTCGCTCATCCCTAACGGTGAAGTATCCAAGGTCCGATCCGAGGCCACACATGGTGCAACTGTAGAGCAGAGACGAGGTTTCCAGAGGCATTCACTAAATGGAGACACACAGAGTTCATGCATGGAAAAAACTTAGTGAATCTGAACCAGCATACTCCCTGGTTGTAGAGACAACAGTGAGCACTGATCAGCCAGGGAGATCACCTTTTAAACACCTGCTGGCCAATCACAGAATGCTGCTTTTCAGAACCTCATTGGCAGGCATCCTCAAACTGCGGCCCTCCAGCTGTTGCAAAACTGCAACTCCCAGCATGCCCGAACAGCCTACAGGTATCAGACTACAGCAGGGCATTGTGGGAGTTGTAGTTTTACAACAGCTGGAGGGCCGCAGTTTGAGGATACCTGCTCATAGGTCAAGCGATGATCCTACTCATTAGCACCTGTGCAGCAAATGCCTAATCAACTTTGAATTTGTACACAGATGCTTTACCTGCCAGTGGCCGACGTAGCGCATAAGATGCACGCACACTCGGCCGTGCATTCCTTTGCGAATAACCCCTCGGGCGTGCACGCGGACGCCCAACAGATCCGACACGGGATTGTGCCAGCATGGATGCCGGAAAGGAACCCGCAGGAGACACCGGAGGCAGGACCAGCTGCAACGTATTGCTATCAGCCCGGCAATTCTGCCTCAGAGATCCCCGCGGCCCTCCCCTCCAGCGCCCATGCAGACGCCCCACCGAAACCCGAACATTTCAGTAATAGTTTGGGTTCTGTCTTCGGCGCTTTCTTGGCACTTTTTGAAAGGCTGCAGAGCAGCCAATCAACAAGCGGTTAACTGTCTGACCTTATAAGCCATAACAGCCATGCCTAGTAATGGCATGGCTGTGATTGGCCAGTGTAGCATGTTACCCAGCCTCTATATAAGCTGGAGTCACGTAGCGCTGCACGTCACTCTGCTGCGCTTAATGTAGGGAGAGGATGCTGCTGGTGATTTCAGGGAGAGAATAGGACTGAATCTTTGCTCAAAATCTGAATCTAACTCAGCGATCTACATACATTGTGTTTTATGACAATAAAGGTATATAGTGAAAAACCGGCACTCTACATCTATCAATAATGCTAAGGAGGCAATATACACAGATGATAGTAAAAAATATATGTATTTATTTTTATAAGGGTACGTTTAAGAATGAAGAGTAAAAGGTAGGAGTTCTAAAAATGTAGAAGTTCTAAAAAATGAGGTTCTCAAAATAAAAATGATGATTTGCAATATGCAGCGGTGGAGGTGCACAGTGACAAAAATGTGCAGAGTGGGGATGTGACAATGCGGTGATTGTCTAGTAGTGGTTTCCACCTTCAGTAGGTACAGTAAATGGCTATGTCCATTAGTATGCAGTCCATATTTTTATCTTTTTTACCGCTCTATCCATATACTATATTTTCTTCGATGTGACGAATACCGGTGATACATAAAGACAATTTTTATGGACTGCATACTAATGGACATAGCCATTTACTGTACCTACTGAAGGTGGAAACCACTACTAGACAATCACCGCATTGTCACATCCCCACTCTGCACATTTTTGTCACTGTGCACCTCCACCGCTGCATATTGCAAATCATCATTTTTATTTTGAGAACCTCATTTTTTAGAACTCCTACCTTTTACTCTTCATTCTTAAACGTACCCTTATAAAAATAAATACATATATTTTTTACTATCATCTGTGTATATTGCCTCCTTAGCATTATTGATATATGTAGAGTGCCGGTTTTTCACTATATACCTTTATTGTCATAAAACCGCCTTTCTGATTGGGTGAATCAGTTCAGAACCAGAGCACCTACACATTGTATTGATCAGGTGAGCCACCAATAACCCACCTTCTCTCTTCAAATATATACTGTGTTTTGTGGGTGCAGGGCACAATTTTTTTATCCTGCCCTGAGCCCAGTGACCAAAAAAAAATTACTTCAATAAGTCAGTCAGGTGGGTGGCGGCAGCGGCCATTTCATGCACGCTCAGTGCACTAGCACTGCATCTGAGCTTTTGGGACATTGAAAATCCCAATTTTTTGGGACATTTACAACATCTGGTGCATTTCCAGATCTGCAAGTGTTAAAGTTTAATATATACAGCTTTCATATTCTGTTAAAAAAAAAAAAAAAACTTTTTGGGCAATATACAACATCTGGATTAGTCAGTGTGCAATATAAGCTAGAAATACAACCATCATTTTCTGTGGTTTTAAAAACACACTTTTTTGCCAAGAAACTCTATTTTCTTGATCTGCAAGTGTTAAATTCAAGTTTAATATATATAGCTTTCATATTCTGTTACAAAAAAAAAAACACTTTTTTGGCAATATACAACATCTGGATTAGTCAGTGTGCAATTTAAGCTAGAAATACAGCCATCATTTTCTGGGGTTTAAAAAACAAACTTTTTTGCCAAAAAAACTCTATTTTCCTGATCTGCAAGTGTTAAATTCAAGTTTAATATATACAGCTTTCATATTATTTTACCAAAAAAACATATTTTTGGCAATATACAATATCAGTGTGCAATTTAAGTCAGTGTGCAATTTAAGCTAGAAATACAGCCATCAATTTCTTGATTTTTAAAAACACATTTGTTTGCTAGATTCCACTATTTTTCAGGCCTTGCAGCATCAGCACACGTGAAATTCCAGGGTTATATACTGCTGTCAAATTCAGTTATTAAACAAACACCGTTTGGGCAAAAAAAAACATGTAGTTGGCAGCCTTTGCTGCAGATGTCAATGTGAGATATCGCCTTTACATACTGTCTTTCTATTCAGTTATTTGAAATAAAGCCATATTGGGCACAATTCTTTGATAGCATCCTATTGTGGATCAGGGTGTGTGAGATACACCCTTTAAATACAGGGGTTCTATTCAGGTATTTGAGATACAGCCATTTTGGGCCAACAAATTAAATTGCAGCCTAGTGTGGATCAGGGCGTGTGAGATACACCCTGTATATACAGGGGTTATATTCATATATTTGAAATACCGCCATTTAATGCACAAATCTTTCATTGAGGCCTACTGTAGGTCAGGCCGTGTGAGATACACCCTGTAAATACAGGACTTATATTCTTTCATTAATAAAAAAAACTTTTTGGGGCAAAATACACAATATTTCAGGCCTTGCGGTATCTTGACGTTTGAAATTCCAGGGTTACATACTGCTGCCATATTGAGTTATTAAACAAACACCCGTTTGAGCAAAATATTTTTTATTTGACAGCCTTTGCTGCATATGTAATTGAGAGATACACCCTTTATACATTTAGGTTATATTCAGATATTTGAAATACCACCATTTGGTGCACAAATCTTTAATCCAGGCCTACAGTGGGTCAGGCTGTGTGAGGTACACCCTTAAAATACAGGGGTTTGATTCAGGCATTTGAAATACAGACATTTTGGGCAAACAAATCTTTAAATGAGGCCTAGTCTGGTTAAGGCCGTGTGAGATACTCCCTTTACATACTTTCGTTCTATTCTACTATTAAATAAACACCCATTTAGGGCAAGATCCTAAATTCGAGAAATATGAGGAGAGCATCAAATAAGGGATGTGGCCCAGGTGGTGGTGCTGCTGGTGGAGCTCCTGTTGCAGGGAGAGGACATGGTCGATCTGTGCCAGCTACACGCACAAGTGAAACCCCTTCCTCAGGTGCGAGTAGGCACAGAACCTGCAGCAGTATTTGGTCGGGCCTAATGCGGCTCTACGAATGGTGAGGCCTGAACAAGTACAGGCAATAGTAGATTGGGTTGCTGACAGTGGATCCAGTTCCTTCACATTGTCTTCCACCCAGTCTCCTGCTGAAAGACCACAGTTGGCACCTACAGCCGATGTCCATCAGTCTTTCACCTCACCCCCTTGCAAATCAGCCAAGCAATCTGAGCCCCAAGTCATGCAGCAGTCTCTTCTGCTTTTTGATGACTCTGTTAGCAGGTTTTCCCAGTGCCATCCACCTAGTCATGCCCCAGAAGTGGAAGAGATTGAGGGCACCGATGCCCATCCACTTATCTTTCAAGATGAGTACATGGGAGGACCATCGCAGCACATCTCGGATGATGACGAAACACAGGCGCCAATTGCTGGGGCTTTCAAAAGCGTGCAGACCGACAAGGAAGGCAGGGGTAAAGACTGGGCGGAAGATAATCTGGAGGATGATGAGGTCCTCGACCCCACATGGAATCAAGGTCATGCGAGTGACCTATGTAGTTCGGAGGAAGAGGCGGTGGTCGCACACAGCCACCAGCACAGCAGAAGAGGGAGCAGGGTGCAAAAGCGGAGCGGCCGTTCTCTAGACAGTACGCCTGCTACTGCCCACCACAGCAAGGGACTGAGCACACCAAAGCCAACTCCAAGGAGTTCCCTGGCATGGCAGTTCTTAAGACAATGTGCTGACGACAAGACACGAGTGGTTTGCACGCTCTGCAATCAGAGCCTGAAGCAAGGCATAAACGTTCTCAACCTGAACACAAACTGCATGACCAGGCATTTAAGTGCAAAGCACGAGCTGCAGTGGAGTAGATACCTCAAAACCAAGAAAGGTCTCTGGCTCCTCCTGCTTCCTCTTCTGCTGCAGTCTCGGCCTCCTAATACACCTCTGGAGTGACAGTGCCACCTGGCACCCCGCAAACCAACACCTGGGTCACCAAGCATCTCCACAATGTCCCATGGAAGCGTTCAGCTCTCCATCTCCCAAACGCTGGAGAGGAAGTACCCCCCCTACCGACCCACAATCCCTAGCCCTGAATGCCAGCATTTCTAAATTACTGGCCTTTAAAATGCTGTCATTCTGTCTGGTGGAGACGGATAGTTTTAAAGGCCTTATGGCGGTGGCTGTCCCACAGTAGGTCTTGCACAGCCGCCACTACTTTTCCAGGAGAGCCATCCCTTCCCTGCACAACCAAGTAGGGGACAAAATCAGGTGTGCACTGTGCAACGCCATCTGTGGCAAGGTGCACCTCACTACGGATACGTGGACCAGTAAGCCCGGTCAGGGACGATATATCTCCATAACAGCACACTGGGTAAATGCAGTGGCGGCTGGGCCTGAGGCGGATAGCAGTTTGGCGCATGTCCTTCCACCACCGAGGATTGCAGTGCACTTCAGTTTGCCTCCTGTTGCTTCCTCCTCCTACTCTGCTTCCTCATCCTCTACCAGCTCCTCATCCGGTCAGCGTAACACCTTCACCACCAACTACAGCACAGCCAGGCGTTAACGACAGCAGGCAGTTTTAAAACTTATCTGTTTCATGTTTGGGGGACAAACCCCACACCACGCAGGAGCTGTGGACGGGCCTTGAACAACAGACTGATGAGTGGTTTGTGCCAGTCAGCCTCAAACCCGGCCTGGTGGTGTGCGATAATGGGCGAAATCTCATAGCAGCTCTGGGACTAGCCAGTTTGAAGCACATCTCTTGCCTGGCGCATGTGCTGAATTTGGTGGTGCAGAGATTCCTTAAAAATTACCCCGATATGTCAGAGCTGCTGCATAAAGTGTGGGCCGTCTGTGCCCGCTTTCGGCGTTCTCACCCTGCTGCTGCTCGCCTGTCAGAGCTGCAGCGTAATTTCGGCCTTCCCGCTCACTGCCTCATATGCAACGTGCCCACAAGGTGGAACTTCACCTTGCACATGCTAGCCAGACTGTGCGAGCAGCAGCAGGAGATAGTGGAGTTTCAGCTGCAGCACGCACAGGTGGGTCGCTCGGCGAAACAGCACCACTTCACCACCAATGACTGGGCCTCCATGCGAGACCTCTGTTCCGTGTTGCACTGTATCGAGTACTCCACCAACATGGCCAGTGCCGATAACACAGTTCTCAGCGTTACTATCCCACTTCTATGCCTCCTTGAAAAAATTCTCCTGGCAATGATGGAAGATGATAAGGCACAGGAGGAGGAAGAGGGATAATTTCGTAGGGTTTCCAGTCAGTCATTCATAAGTGGCTCCGAGGGTGGCTTCCTGCACCCACAAACGTCAGGTACACAATTGTCCAGCCAGGGCACAGCTCTGGAGATTGACGAGGTGTAGGATGAGAAGGAGGAGATGGAGGAGCAGGAACCATGTTCACAGCAGGGTGACAACCAGACCAGCTCATGGATATCAATGGTGCATGGCTGGGAAGAAACAGAGGACACAGACGATACACCTCCCACAGAGGACAGCTTTTCGTTGCCTCTGGGCAGCCTGGCAGCCATGAGCGATTACATGCTGCAGTGTCTTCGCAACGACTGCCAAGTTTCCCACAATGTAACTTGAGCTGATTACTGGGTGGCCACGCTGCTGGAATTCCGTTACAAGGACAACGTACCGTCCTTAATTCCATCACTGGAGCGTGATCGGAAGATGCGCGAGTACAAGTCCATGCTGGTAGACGCGCTGCTGGTGGCATTCCCACCTGACAGTGGGGTCACAGTGGAAGCACAAGGCGAAGGCAGAGGACGAGGAGGTCACTAACACAGCTGGAGCACCGCCAGCACCTCAGAAGGCTGGGTTAGCATGGCCGAAATGTGGAAAAGCTTTGTCAGCATGCCACAACAACCAGCACCACCAGCTGATATGGAACGTCTTAGCAGGAGGCAGCATTTCACCAAAATGGTGGAGCAGTATGTGTGCACACGCCTACACATACTGAATGACGGGTCTGCCCCCTTCAACTTCTGGGTCTCCAAATTGGGCACATGGCCTGAGCTTTCCCTTTACACCTTGGAGCCCTGTAGCCAGTGTATTATCTGAACGTGTGTTTAGCATGGCAGGGGGCGTCATCACAGACAAGCGCAGCTGCCTGTCCACAGCCAATGTGAACAAGCTCACGTTCATTAAAATGAACCAGGCATGGATCCCTCATGACTTGTCCGTACATTGTGCAGAATAAACATGTATACTGGCCTTAACCAGCCATTGTTATACTACAGCACATTTGCTTATTCTTGTATTTTGGATATTTCACACTCTTTTAGAGTGGACCCTACTTTAAAAACATTCAATTAAAACCAAAAACCTGTGTTGGCTATTTTGTCCTCCTCCACCGCTGCTTCCACCTACACCGCTATGTTTACCGCCTAATCAAACTCCTACTCCAAATGGAACTCCACCTCATAAATCAAATTATTTTTTTATTTGTACATTTTTTATTTTATATCATTTCACTACTTTGTCAGTTAAATGTTTTGGTAAAATTCTGCAATTTTTGGGTGTGATGTACCACTGCTATACCTGGAAAACAACAGTCACAGAAAGCACATAGATTTGCGTTCACATTTAGTGATCCTATGTGATGGAAAGTACCCTATATAGTGACATACCCACTCAGTGTACAAAAGCATACACGAACAAAGGATAAACTGAGACTAGACGGATATAGTAGCAAAAATGTACATATACTTTATTAGACAATGCATAAAAAAAAAATATATTTTGTTGTGTTATATATCACATCAGATAAAAAGGTAGACTACACCTTCTCATTCAAAGAGCTTTCTTTATTTTCATAACTATGAAAATTGTAGATTCACACTGAAGGCATCAAAACTATGAATTAACACATGTGGAATTATATACATAACAAAAAAGTGTGAAACAAATGAAAATATGTCATATTCTAGGTTCTTCAAAGTAGCCACCTTTTGCTTTGATTACTGCTTTGCACACTCTTGGCATTCTCTTGATGAGCTTCAAAAGGTAGTCACCTTAAATGGTTTTCACTTCACAGGTGTGCCCTGTCAGGTTTAATAAGTGGGATTTTTGCCTTATAAATGGGGTTGGGACCATCATTTGCGTTGTGGAGAAGTCAGGTGGATACACAGCTGATAGTCCTACTGAATAGACTGTTAGAATTTGTATTATGGCAAGAAAAAAACAGCTAAGTAAAGAAAAACGAGTGGCCATCATTACTTTAAGAAAAATTGGGAAAAATTTGAAAGTGTCCCCAAGTGCAGTCACAAAAACCATCAAGCGCTACAAAGAAACTGGCTCACATGCGGACCGCCCCAGGAAAGGAGGACCAAGAGTCACCTCTGCTGCGGAGGATAAGTTCATCCGAGTCACCAGCCTCAGAAATCGCAGGTTAACAGCAGCTCAGATTAGAGACCAGGTCAATGCCACACAGAGTTCTAGCAGCAGACACATCTCTAGAACAACTGTTAAAAGGAGACTGTGTGAATCAGGTCTTCATGGTAGAATATCTGCTGCGAAACCACTGCTAAGGACAGGCAATAAGCAGAAGAGACTTGTTTGGGCTAAACAACACAAGGAATGGACATTAGACCAGTGGAAATCTGTGCTTTGGTCTGATGAGTCCAAATTTGAGATCTTTGGTTCCAACCACTGTGTCTTTGTGCAACGCAGAAAAGGTGAACGGATGGACTCTACATGCCTGGTTCCCACCGTTAAGCATGGAGCAGGAGCTGTGATGGTGTAGGGGTGCTTTGCTGGTGACACTGTTGGGGATTTATTCAAAATTGAAGGCAAACTGAGCCAGCATGGCTACCACAGCATCTTGCAGCGGCATGCTATTCCATCCGGTTTGCGTTTAGTTGGACCATCATTTATTTTTCAACAGGACAATGACCCCAAACACACCTCCAGGCTGTGTAAGGGCTATTTGACCATGAAGGAGAGTGATGGGGTGCTGCGCCAGATGACCTGGCCTCCACAGTCACCGGACCTGAACCCAATCGAGATGGTTTGGGGTGAGCTGGACCGCAGAGTGAAGGCAAAAAGGACAACAAGCATCTCTGGGAACTCCTTCAAGACTGTTGGAAGACCATTTCAGGTGACTATCTTTTGAAGCTCAAGAGAATGCCAAGAGTGTGCAAAGCAGTAATCAAAGCAAAAGGTGGCTACTTTGAAGAACCTAGAATATGACATATTTTCAGTTGTTTCACACTTTTTGTTTATGTATATAATTCCACATGTGTTAATTCATAGTTTTGATGCCTTCAGTGTGAAAATAAAGAAAACTCTTTGAATGAGAAGGTGTGTCCAATCTTTTGGTCTGTACTGTACACACATGGGACCCATTTCACATGTAAAAAAGGTTATCTATATATATCACAAATATCCACAGATTATACTGATATACACGTGTGTATCCACTGCCTGTGCATCAAATTAGGACATACACGTGTATAGCACAGGGACCCATCCCCTTGTGGGAAGAAAGGACTAGTGCCTTAAAATCAGCAAAAAAGTGCATATATGCATATTGTCATCCATTATAAAAAATAGAACTGCAGAAACAGAGTCCCATGAGGATGCATGAACATGTCACCTCAGGGGCAGATGAAGTAACTACCAGTGCCCCAAAGGTGGTGCCATGTGCGGACATGCACATACAAATACATGCACCCTAGGAGTCGATCGACTGATTAACTATATCTGAGTAGATGCAATCAAGACATCAAAGCATCACAAAGATCTAAGTGTTATGTACCACTGCTATACCTAGTAGACAGGTAATAAAAAAAATCTATAATTTGTCTGTTACATTTTGGGTGAAATTCACCAATTTTTGGGTGTGAAGTACCACTGCTATACCTTGTAGACAGGTTAAACAATAAAAAAATATTATTAGACCAGTACCTATTAGACCAGTAAAAAAAAATATAATTTGCCAGTTACATTTAAGGGTCAAATTCACCAACTTTTGGGTGTAATATACCCCTCCTCTACCTAGTTGGCAGCTTAATAAATTTCAAAAAAAATTATTTTAAATTTTCGGGTGACAATAAACAATTGTTTTCTGTCATATATCCCTGGCTCTACCAAGTAGAGAAGTTAATAAATTTCTGTAATTTTTCTGTTACATTCTTGGGTTGACATTATACAGATTTAGACGTGAATAAACCCCTGCTCTGCATAGGTGACAGGGAATAAAATTTCTGAAATGCTTATTTAATTGATGGGCGCCACCTTCTTTGATTTAATGCTTAAACTTAAACAAGTTGTACCACGTTTACACTTCAATAATTTGTCCCACATTTCTGCTATACTCTTTTGGCCAACATTTGCGCCTCAATAACTTTTCCCACATTTCCGCTTGACTCTTTTGGCCCACATTTGAGCTTCTGTAATTTGTACAACATTTATGCCTTAATAGCTTTTCCCACATTTCCGCTTGACTCTTTTGGCCCACATTTGGGCTTCTGTAATTTGTCCCACATTTGTAGCTTTTCCCACATTTCTGCTCGATCCCAAAATTTTATTATTAATTTATCTCCCTTACATTTGGTCTCTTCTTCTCACGTTCCCTCTCCGGCGTGGAACCCTGATTCTCCGATAACTGTGATCAACATGGTAGGCTCAGAAAAGAACATTGAAAGTTGATAGAGAAGATATCCAAAAGGATGGTGGATGTCACTGGGGCAACCTCTACATAGGTGACAGGAACATAAATTTTAAAAAATTGTCAATTACATTGTCAGGTGCCATTTTTCACATTTTGCCGGATAGAAACCCCTGCTCTGCATAGTTTTCTCTACGGCAGTAGAACTTCTGGATAGCTGTCTATAAAAATTGTTTCATTTTAGAAATATTGCACAGTTCTGCGCCTTTGCTCAAATTTTGTTCACTGTGGCAGCAGTACTTCTCGACAGCTGTTCTTTTTTCACAAAAATTGTCTAGCTTTCTAAATGACTGTGGCCTTTCCCAGGCACATATCATGTTCTCTAACCCTGTGGTCTTCTGGAGAGGCAGATTGGAACAGTGACAATAACTGGCCTAGTCTGCTCTTGCCTTACTGTCTTGTCCTGCCTCCAGTGTCATCTCAAAGAAGGTTTTCAGAGCAACAGTTAATGTCATCACACCCAAATGGACAAAGATGTCTGCTGTCATTGTAGAAAACATAACTTTTGTAAAAAGTCATGCATAGATCCATGAGGATTTACATTTCCTGTTGAGGCCAATGAAAAGATCTGCTATTGATGCTGGTGCCCCATCTTGAAACTGATGCTGTCTTCCTGCCATCGTATTCTGTACCATGTAGCTGTTGCTGTCACCACCACAGCTGCTACTTCCCTCTGCCAACCTCCCTTCTGCCACTGCCGTTACCCCTATACAGCCATCACTACCACTACCCCAACACAGCTGCATACACACACACATCTACTTACTGTCTTGTCTGTTCCATGCTGTGCTGCCACTGCTGGTGCTACTATTCCTGTTACTATTACCCTTACAAATCTTATTATTTCCATATCCATACTATATTGCTGATGTTCCCCAAAAAAGGGAGAGTTTTTTCAGGTTTTTGCAGAATTTTGGGATGCTTATACAAAACAAACCACTATTCTAAAATTAATCTGTGTATAAACAGGGGCAGCTATCTGCTCCGTTAATGATAATTAAAAGATATAAAAATTCTGAGTCCTATGAGACCTTAGAGTCTCATTTACCAATTTTCAGGACAATTGGAGCATATTTAGTGTATAATTGATTCAGATCCAAATAGATTTTTTTTATGAATTTGACAAATCGTACACAAAACGAATTTCACTTTTCTATACTTCAAACCAGTTGGAGCACTATCAAATAGAATAGAATAGACTGATTCGGCCGAATCAATACAGAATCAAATTATTAGTGATTCTAGTGCCTATTAATATGTACCTCAAATACTTATATTGCATCACTGAAATCATAGGTTAATATTTCTGTTTTCTTTTTCCTAATTTTTTAAGGGAAAATCATATGGCCAAAGGCAGTGACTAGTGGAGATAGCATACGGAAAAAATTGAGTATTTGCCCAACATATCAGGTTGCTGCTTTTATTTTCCAAAGGGCCTTTGCATATGATATGATTGGTTCCAACTGCTCCACCTCAGGTAGTTCCCATTATATGCTGATTACATTTTTGCTTTAAGGGTCCATGGATCTTTATTTAGCAATCCACATGGCCTCGATAGTGCTGTATAGTTAACTAGAGCTATGTGTTTTGTGACAGCCTGTTATTTTCTCAGTACCAAAAATGTCAGTGTTTGATAAATAACAAATGGTTGTCTATTAAAAGCTTTTGAAACATGAGACAAATTAGCACCCACTGTCAACACTTATGAAATGTGCTACATATTTTATTTAAATCCTCAGCAATTCAAGGGATGAAAGCACATTGTTTGTCACAAATAGGCTGAGACACACTGTACTGTCCTTTAAATTATTTAAAATATCTGCAACACATATTAGCTGGTAAATCTTATGACACATAGAAGTGTCTCTTTATCTTTGCATACATATTTTATCATTTCTGGTTATTTCAACATTAATACTCCCTTGATTTGCAATATTGTTACTAATATATTTTGTCACATAGAAGTTATGGGATACATTAAATATAAAATATGTGTGTGGAAGGTAAAAAGGAGGGGAAGTTGAGATACCAGCTCATACGACTGCCCTTGTCTACTAACAGTGGACCTTAACTTTCATATAACTACTCAAACTAAGCTGCCATATGTGTATACACAAAAATGAAATCGCTGTAATAGACCATTCTATGGCATTTACCAGGCATGTTTATGTGATACATTTCTACTCTTCAGTTGTCTTTCAGTTAATGGGTAAAGACTAGCTGTTCATCATTAGAGATGGCCTTGCGGTTCGCCCGCCAATCGTTTTGTGGCAAACTTTGCTTGTTCTTCGCCGAACATGCAAACGTATGGAGAAATTTGCGCCCACGCACCAAAAATTAGCACCAAACACATGTATATATAAACATGAAAGAGTCTTTATTTAACATACATTTATTTAACATGTATAAAAATATACTTTGTCAAAACAGTAGCAAGGAAGGGGGAAACCTTCAGTGAGGAAAAAACAACCCTAGAGGAGGCTGAGGGGTCAACACACAAGGGTATATAGATTGTAGAGAGAAGCCACACACAAGCGACATGACACATCCATCAGGTGGTACAGGACAGCCAATTGAGAAGTTTCAACACATGTACATACCCCCTACAATATAAATAAACCTGATCTGGCCGCCATTTTACATTCAGTGTTTTGCCAGTGTAGAGAGAGGTTACTGGGTGGAGCAGGGACAGGCTGTTAGGGACACCAAAAGCTAGCTAATAGGGCCACAAAAGTCCTTTTAAGGACTGGTATAGGTGTGCTATCGATAGGTGTGATACACAGAGGGGTGCAATATACTTATAATAGACTTTTATAATGAGTCAAAAACACATCTATATAGTGATCACCTGGAAGTCAGGGGCCTAGGGGCTAAAGGCTTACTAGGGCCATTTTTATATAGGGTAAGGTTCCAGACGGGGTCGCTATTATCAGGGCCAGAATAGCACCCTCCTGTAGGGCAATATCAGGGACAGTTCTTTGCCCACCCTGTCCTTCAATACCACATCATCATCTAGCCCAGGGATAGATGTTTTTTGCTTTCCCTCTGGGATTCATGAATCTGCACTGGAACCCCCCGGATTGTGGTAGGACATATGGTTTCTGATTTGGTGCCACCGAGCACTTGTTATTGCCGACCACATCTATGCTTTTTGCTTAACTTTAATAATTAAATGTATTTTCATTTTGAGGGACATCTTTTCCATTCACACGTCCCCAAAATGGGTCCGCATCCGTTCCGCAATTTTGCGGAACATTTACAGACCCATTCATTTTCAATAGAGCCGGAATGTGCTGTCCGCATTTGCGGATCCGCATCTGCGGATCCGCACTTCCGCATTCGTGCTTCAGTTTCCCAAAAAATAGAACATGTCCTATTCTTGTCCACAATTGCAGACAAGATTAGGCATTTTCTATTATAGTGCCGGCGATGTGCGGTCTGCGGATTGCTCATTGCAGGTGTCCGTGTTTTGCGGATCTACAAAACACTTACGGACATGTAAATGGACCCTCATAGTAACATTATTAAAGGTTATGTTTTATCTTTATGTACAGTTGCAATAAAAGTATGTGAACCCTTTGGAATGAAATGGATTTCTCCCCAAATTGGTCATAAAATGTGATCTGATCTTCATCTAAGTCACAACAATAGACAATCAGAGTCTGCTTAAACTAATAACACACAAAAAATTAAATGTTACCATGTTTTTATTGAACACACCATGTAAACATTCACAGTGCAGGTGGAAAAAGTATGTGAACCCCTAGACTAATGACATCTCCAAGAGCTAATTGGAGTGAGGTGTCAGCCAACCGGAGTCCAATCAATGAGATGAGATTGGTGGTGTGGGTTACAGCTGTCCTGCCCTATGAAGAGCTCTCAGAAGACCTACGATTAAGAATTGTTGACTTGCATAAAGCTGTAAAGGGTTTTAAAAGTATCTCCAAAAGCCTTGCTGTTCATCAGTCCACGGTAAGACAAATCGTCTCTAAATGGAGAAAGTTTGGCACTGCTGCTACTCTCCCTAGGAGTGGCCGTCCTGTAAAGATGACTGCAAGAGCACTGCTGTCCCAAAAAAAAAACATTGCTGCACGTTTAGTTTGCACAAGAGCACCTGGATGTTCTACAGCAGTACTGGCAAAATATTCTGTGGACAGATGAAACCAAAGTTGAGTTGTTTGGAAGAAACACACAACACTATGTGTGGAGAAAAAGAGGCACAGCACAACAACATCAAAACCTCATCCCAACTGTGAAGTATGCTGGTGGGGGCATCCTGGTTTGGGGCTGCTTTGCTGCGTCAAGGCCTGGACAGATTGCTATCATCAAAGGAAAAATGAATTCCCAAGTTTATCAAGACATTTTTCAGGAGAACTTAAGGCCATCTGTCCACCAGCTGAAGCTCAACAGAAGATGGATGTTGCAACAGGACAACGACCCAAAGCAAGAAGTAAATCAACAACAGAATGGTTTAAACAGAAGAAAATACGCCTTCTGGAGTAGCCCAGTCAGAGTCCTGACCTCAACCCGATTGAGATGCTGTGGCATGACCTCAAGAAAGCGATTCACACCAGACATCCCAACAATATTGCTGAACTGAAACAGTTCTGTAAGGGGGAATAGTCAAGAATTACTCCTGACCGTTGTGCACGTCTGATCTGCAACTACAGGAAACGTTTGGTTGAAGTTATTGCTGCCAAAGGAGGTTCAATCAGTTATTAAATCCAAGGGTTCACATACTTTTACAACCTGCACTGTGAATGTTTACATGGTGTGTTCAATAAAAACATGGTAACATTTAATTCTTTGTGTGTTATTAGTTTAAGCAGACTGTGATTGTCTATTGTTATGACTTAGATGAAGATCAGATCACATTTTATGACCAATTTGTGCAGAAATCCATATCATTCCAAAGGGTTCGCATACTTTTTCTTCCAACTGTATATTGTAATGGATTGCCTTCAGTGTACAATGTTATAATGTACTTTCTATGTTACAAAGTATATTATAGTGCATTTGTATTGTGCAGCAGTTGTGTGCGGTTCTGCTGCGATACTGCAGGTATATAGAGGGACAAGCGTTATTGGAAAAAATAATTTCTACTGGTGTGATATACCAGTTGCCCCCAAAGAAAACTGATTAAAGCATGGTGTTATATACCAATATACCTTCTTTATAGTGCATTTGGGTACTGTATAGTGCATTTGCACATGCGTGTACGCGAAAATTATTGCCGATATTTCGCATTGAAAAAAATAATGAATGGAGATCGCAAATTCAAATAATACATCTGGTATGTCACTGTCCATGTTGTGGGACTATTTGTGCACTTCTAGTAATTATTCTTGGCTGCAAATATGAGCTGAAGGTTTGTCAGGTTCGCCTGCGATTAAAATGAATGGGACCAGCCGCAAACTTGCGGTTCGCGAACATTTGATCGCATTCGCACTTTCGCAAACGGTCCCGGCAGATGTTCGTCCATCACTAATCATCATGTCAGCGACTACATATGCAGACAATAAATTATATTTCCTAATGCTCAATCACTCAGAATCAGTTAGATGCATCATATAAAACATCAAAGAAAAGAACTGAGCAATATAGATGTGAATAAAGTACTTGAGGCGAGATATAACATATATACGATTGGGTGCTGAATCTAGTGATACATGTCTGTTTTGTGTCTGCTTCTCTCTGCACATTCCTCTATCCTTGCCCTTCTCCATAGACTATAATGGGTTTATGTAAACTAATCCTTCCTTCAGTCAACAGACACCCACTATTTGTCTCACAAGACAGTTTTTCTCAAATTTCAGGGAATAAGTTTAGAAAAGGGAAAGATGAGGAAAACATCTGATAATGCATATTTATTTGATAACATATATTAATAAATCACAGAAAAAATGCACCACACGGATATACCACTGACTATACTGGCTAGTCATAAATGCAGATATTAAAAGCTGAGACTTTTGCCAATATATTCCTGTCAGGAAGATATCGGAGCCCCAAGCACCACGTCACGGTTCTCAGCATGGCAAGGGGTCCTACCACTACGCTACCTATGGTGTGAACAAGGTCTGAGGGTGATGTAATCCAGCTCACAGCCAGGCTTCCACACAACCGCCTTCCTTGGACCTCCAGCGGGGATGGGGTCTGAATGAAGGGAGCGGAGTCGGCTGCCGATTTGAGAAGTGAAACATGAAAGGTGTTCACTCCTCGGATCGACGGTGGAAGAGCAACCTTGTACGTAACTCGGTTGATCTTTTGTGTCACTGGGTATGGGCCAATAAATCGAGGACCCAACTTGGAAGATGGCTGACGCAGCGGAATGTTCCGGGTGGAGACCCACACCTGATCTCCCACCTTAAACTTTTGCTCTACGGTGCGATGACGATCAGCAAATTTCTTCTGTTGCGCCACCGCACTGCGGAGATTCCGCTGGGCCGACGACCAAATGGGACGTCTATCCTTGAACCACTGATCCACCACCGGTGAGTCAGTGGAGGGTCCGGCCAAAGAAGAGAGTCTTGGATCCCTGCCCCCCACGCACCTGAACGGAGACATCTTAGTGGAAGCATGCTCAGAGTTATTATAAGCCACCTCCGCAAAGGGTAGATACGCTGCCCATTCCTCCTGGCAGTCTGACACGAAGCACCGGAGATATTGCTCCAGGGTCTGGTTAGTCCTTTCCGTCTGACCGTTGGTCTCTGGGTGAAAACCAGAAGAAAAAGACAAATTAATACCCAATCGGGAGCAGAAAGAACGCCAGAAGCGGGAGATGAATTGCACTCCTCTGTCTGAAACAATGTCATCCGGCGCTCCGTGTAATCGAAAGACATGATTCAAGAACAGATCTGCCAATTCTCTGGCCGAGGGCAATCCAGGGAGTGGGATAAAATGGGCCATTTTACTAAAACGGTCCACTACTACCCAGATTACCGTACTTCCAGAGGACCTTAGCAAATCTGTGATGAAATCCATGGAAATGTGAGTCCATGGAGCCTGGGGAATAGGCAGTAGGAGTAAAGTCCCAGAAGGGGCAGACCGGGACGGTTTACATCTGGCGCAAACAGTACATGCCTGGATATAGGCCTTAACATCCACGGACATGTTGGGCCACCACACGTGACGTTTAACAAGGGCAAGTGTTTTTTTAACACCCAAATGCCCGGCAGACTTTGAGTCATGAAGCTGTCGGATGACCTCCAATCGAAGGTTAATGGGTACGAACCATCGACCCTCGGGTTTGTCAGATGGACTCTCTGCCTGTGAGGGCTCAAGAAGAGAGGACAAGTCCTCCATTACTTCTGCGGCCCCCAGGGCAGCAAGAAAACACTTAGTTGGGAGAATGGTTTCTGGCTCAGAGTCCAGGACGGAAGCAGCCTCAGGGAAGCAGCAGGACAGGGCATCTGCCTTCACGTTTTTGGAACCTGGTTTATAACTGAGGCGGAAATTGAAGCGGGTGAAAAACAATGCCCACCTGGCTTGTCGGGAGTTGAGTCTTTTGGCACTCTCTAGATACTCCAAATTTTTGTGGTCAGTGTAAACCGTGATGGGATGTTCTGCACCCTCTAGCCAATGTCTCCACTCTTGAAAAGCCAATCTTACTCCCAGAAGCTCTCTATTGCCGATATCATAATTACGCTCGGCTGGAGAGAGCTTCCGAGAGAAGAAGGCACAGGGATGTAACCTCTCGGGGTCCCCAGAATACTGTGAGAGAACTGCCCCTACACCGACCTCTGAGGCATCGACCTCGAGAACAAAAGGTCTGGAGGTGTCTGGATGAGTAAGAATTGGTGCCGTGCAAAAGGCCTGTTTCAGCGTCTCAAAGGCTCTGACTGCCTCTCTCGTCCACTTAGAAGGATTAGCTCCCTTCTTAGTGAGGTTGGTGAGAGGTACTACTATCGCTGAAAAATTCTTAATAAACTTGCGGTAGAAGTTGGCAAAGCCTAAGAAACGCTGCAACCCCTTAAGATCCTTAGGTTGAGGCCAATCCAAGACAGCAGAAAGTTTGGATGGGTCCATAGCCAATCCCTTTTCTGAGATAATGTACCCCAGGAAAGGCAACTCCTTCACCTCAAACAGACACTTCTCAAGTTTGGCATAGAGGCGGTTCTCCCTCAGCTTCTGGAAAACCTGACACACGTGTCTCCGATGAGAGACCAGATCCGAGGAGTAGATTAATATGTCATCTAGATAGACAACAACACATCTATCCAAGAAATCTCTGAGAACATCGTTGATGAACTCCTGGAAGACCGCGGGAGCATTACAGAGACCGAAAGGCATCACGAGATACTCGTAATGCCCGTCTCTGGTATTAAATGCGGTCTTCCATTCGTCACCCTCTCTAATGCGAACTAAATTATAAGCACCCCTTAAATCGAGTTTGGTGAAGACTCGGGCCCCTGCCACCTGAGAAAACAGATCATCAATCAGAGGCAGTGGATACCGATTCTTCACCGTAATCCGATTAAGGGCACGATAATCGATGCAAGGTCTCAAGCCTCCATCCTTCTTCTCCACAAAGAAGAATCCAGCTCCAGCAGGGGAAGTGGATGGACGAATGAAATTCTTTAATATACTCCCGCTGAGCCTGAACCTCAGGCCCAGTGAGATTATAAAGATGCCCTCGTGGTGGCATGGTGCCTGGCAACAGGTCTATAGGACAATCATATGACCTGTGGGGAGGTAATACATCAGCCCCCTGAGGACTGAACACATCTCGGAAATTATGATACTGCTGTGGTAAAGTACTTAATACTTCCATGGAGGCTAGTGACAGGTCGGGACGAATGCACTTAGTAAGGCATTCCGTACTCCACTGACAGATAAGACCCGAGCGCCAGTCCACTACTGGATTATGGAGCCTTAACCAAGGGAGACCCAAAATCACGGGAGTGGATGGCATGTCAAGGACAAAAAGGCTTAAGGTCTCCCGATGATCAGCCCCCACCGTTACCTGTATTCCCGGAGTCATCCACACTGCACGACCATCTTGAAGAGGGGAACCATCAATCGCGGTCACTGACATGGTGGTTTTCGGCTGGATCAACGGGATGCCAAGTCGACGAACCAAGGTTGAGTCCACAAAATTCCCAGCGGCCCCAGAATCGATTAGTGCTGAAAACTCATGGACCTTGTCTTGCCACCGTAAGGATATGGATACCATCACCCGGCTTGGAGGAGGGACAATAGCACCTAGGGGGTTCTCCTCTATGCCCCCTAGGTTCATTCGTTTCCCGCCGGCAGGAGGGGACAGGTTTTAACGAGGTGTCCAGACTTCCCGCAAAATAGGCACAGGCCTTTCTGTTGGCGACGAGCTCGTTCTGCCTGTGTGAGATGGGAGGATCCAACCTCCATTGGCTCTTCGGCCGATTTTAGAGGCCCTGGATGTGGTCGAGAGGATGAAAACCAAGACGACCGTTCCACTCGCCTCTCACGGATTCGCCTGTCGGCATCGATTGCCTGAGAGATAGCCATTTCCAACGAGAAGGGGGTAGGCAAGGCCAAAAGAAGATCCCGGACCGCATCCAAAAGTCCCAAACGGAAGCGATGGCGTAGGGCTGCGTCGCCCCAGGTGGTGAAAGCTGCCCATCGCCTGAATTCTGCAGCGTATTCTTCAGCTGGGCGGCGGCCTTGTTGAATATGCTCAAGATTGGTCTCTGCGGTGCGAGTACGATCCGGGTCATCGTAAATCACAGCCATAGCCTCGAAGAAGGCATCTACTGACGAAAAGGCTGTATGGTCTTGAGGTAAGTTAAATGCCCAACGTTGGGGGTCTCCACGTAGCAGTGACATTACAATCCCAATTCTCTGCCTGAGAGTGCCAGAAGCCATCGGTCGTAACTGGAAATAAAGGAGACAGGAGTCCCTGAAGTTTAAGAACTCCTGTCGCTCTCCTGTGAAGGAGTCAGGCAGAGGGATCTTAGGTTCTGTTTGATGCCTTGCGATAGTGACGGGTAGTGCTGAGGCTCCCTGGATAAGCTGCTGAACCTCCTCCATCACAGTTGTCAGTTGCTCTTGGATTTGCGCTGCAGCGGCTGCTGGTATATTTGGGCGTCGTTGGAACAGCAGGTTAACGGCTCCCGTTAATTCATTCAGCTGCTGATGGATCTTGTCCATGGCAACTGTTAGTTGGGCCCACTGTTCTTTCTGTAATGCAAGGCACCAACAAACAGACCAGTGATGAAAGCAAAAAGGTGTTTATTCACCAGAAACATAAACGTTCAGGACACTTGCTGGTAACAAGGAATAATAACAAAAAAACCAGGCAAGGAGATTCCAGGAATAGTCCCAACCAGTGCTGAATGATGCTGTGCGCTTGGCAGTCGAGTCACTCCAGATCTTGGGTCTGCTGTAAGGGCAAAGTTCCTGGCAGTCCTCAGTCACTAGGCGTTGTGACCTATACCTGGTTGAGGGAAAATAACAGTGGGCTCTGATCACCCTGAGAGACCTCCTTTTAAATGCCTGCTGACCAATCCCAGGGTGCCAAGTGTCCACTACCATAGGTGAACAAATTGCCCTGCACCTGAGGACAAGGCCTAACGCAATCACAAGTTGATTAACCCATGGCTGGCTCCCTAATCCACTTTGCTCTTGTGAGTCAGTATAATATGCGCCACTGGTCGACGAAGTGCATAAGAAGCACGTACTCGCGACCATGTATCCCTTTGCGAACCTGCCCTCGTGCGTACGCACGGACGCATGATTGACTCAGCGCGAGTATGCGAGCGCGTGGACCCAGATGCGGAAACGGAAGTCGCAGGAGACACCGGAGACAACCCTGGCCGCGGCGTCTTGTCACTCGCCTGGCCACTCTGTCCCCGGGACTCCGACGGTCCTCCCCTCCGATGTCCACGCGAACGCATCTCCGCACTGGCTCGCAAAGGGGTCAGCGCTGGTGCATCAGAGACACGCATAACCTGTCCCGCAACTCCACGAGGACCCCTCTTGGTTCCCCTGGAGTGCAAAGCAGGTGAGGATCTTACAGTTTCCTTGTGGATCAATAGGCATCTGTGTTGTTTCTGGTATTGGCCACACCCCTTGCCTCAGGTGTTGCTAATGTGGTCATTTCACCTTTCTTATTTATTGTTGCTTCTCCCACAGTGCTATGTGGTTTATAGATTCAGTTTTAGTTGCGGATTGCTGGTGTGTGGTTCTCGCGGAGTTCCTGGTTATTCCATAGCCCCTTTAAAATTAAGTCTTTCCTTTCCCTTTTGTATTTTGTTTGGGTTCTATGTGTTGCATTTCCCTATTGCTTGTATTAGGCCTGAGGGAGACTACTGTTCATCCTTCCTTTTGGAAGAACAGGTAGTCTAATCCCTGCCATTAGTAACAGGGTCCTATAGGGCTAGATAGGACACTAGGTATTCCTGTGTATGAACACAACTACCTCTGGGGTCTGTTCATACTGGTAGTCAGTCAGGATTTTGGCTAGGGTTTTATTAAGAAGTGTCCATCTTCCTTCCCTAGTTCTCAGGCCTGATTCCCTGTTCCCCCCTTCCCTCTTATGCTCGGTGTGGTGTTTCCCTCCCACACCAAAGCGTGACAGTGATATTGTCATGCAGAGAAGCAAAGATGAGAAGCAAATCAGTTGCATTTGCTGGCTCACTGTACAATTGTGCTTTTGTACATGATTGTATGGTGATGCAGTAGCTTCAAAAACTCTTGGTATGAGTTTCTTAAACTACAGGCTTTTGTGTGACTGGACCTTTTGTTACTTTTTCCATCCACTTCTTTATCTATGCCAATGTATGTGAAATCTTGAGTATGTTATATTTCCTAAAACATCAACAGATTGACACAGCTCCAAGAAAAACTGCTTCATTTATAGCATGTCTACAGTCTTAATGTGCAAATTATATATTGCCTGTAGATCTATGTCTACCACCCTACCCGTGCTCTCCGTTCAGTTAATGATTTACGACTGACTTCCACCATAATATGAACCTCTCACTCCTGGCTCCAAGACTCCTCCCGAGCATCACTGATTCTCTGGAATGCCCTACCGCAAGAGATCAGGTTAAATCACATCATACACAGTTTTGAGTGCTCCCTAAAACCACATCTTTTTAGGGTGGCCTATCACATCCCCTGATCTAACTCCTCTCCATATAGCCCATTTATCATTTCCTGAACCTTATCTTCCACCAAACTCCCCACCTCACCCATGCACCCAGAAGCACTTCATCTATTGGATGCTGACCGGCTCATGCAGCTTTATATCTGCTCCCCTATTCTTCCAAGATGGCTGAGCCATTGTACATAACAAGCCCTTCTACCTTTTGTGTCACCCCCTATCTCCTCATAGATTGTAAGCTCTTGTGAGCAGGGTCCTCCTTCCTCTTATTGTAATTATTTACTAGTCTGTTGCTGTGTTATTTATGACTGTTTGTACATGAACCCCTGAACTGTAAAGCGCTGCGGAATATGTTGGCGCTAAATAAATAAAGATTATTATTATTATTATTATTATTATTATAAATCAGCCATTTGAAGGAGTTGTGCCACAAAAAATATTCGAAATTTTTTAACTCCACACTAAATAGTTCTGTATAGCGTCACCTGCTCTTTTCATTATTTTTTTTCCACCTCAATGAGGAGGTTGTATGCTTTTAATTTTAATCTTCAACTTCCACAGCCATATCTACTGTTAGAAGCTGTGGCAGTTACAGAGAAAGAGCTAGAGCAGGAAGGACACCCTCTGAGATGCTAGTCTGAAATAAATATAGCAGAACAACTGGAGCAATTAGTGGTTGCAACTCTGGATCTATGTAAGGTACAGGGCTGGCTCTGATTTTCATTTTTACATCAATCTTGGTATATCCCCTTTAAGTAGTGACTAGAGATGAGCGAATCGAAGCTGACAACGTGGAATTCATTCCGAATTTCAGGAAAAAATTAATTTGCACTGTTGGCAAATTTCCTCGTGCTTCGTGGTAACTAATCTCATTTTTTCCTAAAATGGCTGCCGCACGTGTGTGGACATGGAGAAAGGAACGATGGGAAGGTGGGATCACCCATAATGTCATGCATGCAGCCAATCAGCAGCCAGCCCTCTGATGTTGTAGCCCTATAAATAGTGGCAGACATCTTAGATTCTGCCATTTATCAGTGTACTTACTGAAGGGAGAGACATCTGCAGGCGCTAGGGACAGTTATAGGAAAGTCTTTATTGTGGTGAAAAAACGATTTATAAGTGCAGGTAAAGGATAGGGAGGAATCGTTCCACAGCATTTGTGCAGAACAGGGTTCAGTAGGGGAGGTTACAGACTGGGTAATAGGAGCAATCTTATTACACCTTGGTGCACTGACTGTGGATACAAATTGCCATTATACAGCTCTGTCATTCCAGCAAACCGTTCTTGTTATTGAAGTGCAAGTGCTGTTAACAGGGTTTATTACAAGGAAATATTTCTACAGTATGTCTTATTTGCCCTTGTGCGGTGCAGTTATATGTTCTACAGCCTAATTGCCGTTCAGTGGTGCACTGATATATTCTACAGCCCTGTTTGCCATGTATTAGTGGCAAAATAAAAATATATTCGCTGTCCAGCGCTGCACTTATTTGGTGAAAAGCCTTTTGTGTAGTGTAAAAGTAAAAAAAAAAAATAGGGCCGAATTGCCGTTCAGCGGTGCACTGATATAGTGTACAGCCCTGTTTGCAGTGTATTAGTGGCAAAATAAAAATATATTCGCCGTTCAGCGTTGCACTGATATGTTGAAAAGCCTTTTGTGTAGTGAAAAAAGTTGAAACAAATTAGGGCCTAATTGCTGTTCAGCGGTGCATTTACATGTGGTGAAGCTCTTTTTGCGGTATGGACCGAATTACATAGTTGTGAATTTTTTTATGTTGAATGGTCTTTTTTGGGGGGAAAATTTATGGGTGATTGTAGATTTTGTTCTGTATGAACCGAATCCCATTATCCTTTCATTAGTGAATTTTTTTATTTCAAACATGTTTTTTGGGGGAAAATTGATGGGTAATTGTAGACCTCCTTTTGCTGTATGGACCGAATTACATCGTCGTGGGTCCAGCGGTAAACATATTGAAGACGCTGATGACAACACACAGACTTTGCCTTTAATATCTATTCACAATTAAATCGAGCAGCTTCAGTAAGTTGAAAACATTCATGTGTTTTTATCTGCTCCATCTGCATTCGATCTTCACAGCACTCAAGACAAGACAGGAGAGCCTCTGCTTTGCAGTTCCAAGTCCAGGAGTTCCATCAGAATTGTGAGAAACATTCTTGCTCCCTGTGCAAAACCATAGCAAAAGAACTCCGTAGGCAAAAGAAAAATATATTTGTTGTTCAGAGTTGCACTTATATGTTGAAAAGGATTGTGTAGTGTAAAAATTGAATTAATTAAGGGCCTACTTGCCGTTCAGCCGTGCAGTTATTTGTGGTAAAGCCCTTTTTGAGGTGACATTTGTTATGTGAGACGGGCTTTTTTAGGGAAAATGTATGGGTGATTGCACACCTCCTTTTGCGGTATGGACCGAATTACTTAGTGGTGAAATTCTTTATGTGACACAAGCTTTTTTGGGGAAAATTGATGGGTGACTGTACACCTCTTTTTGCTGTATGGGCCAAATTACAAAAAGTGGTGACATTTTTTTGTTTCAAAGCAAACTCAGCTGCTCTGTATCTCTTGTGAAGTAAATGTCTCCAATTATGCCCCTCGCGTGTTTTACACCAAATGCATTATTTTAATGTAGAGATCCAATAATTATGTTGGAGGCATGTAGTGTATACAAGCCATGTGCGAACCCTCTCATCACTCTTATGCTGTTCAGCACATGGTTTGCTTGGGCAAATGGAGTCACACAGGGGAGGAAATGCTCTGTGTGTTTCAGCAAGAAATCGAATCCTGGCTTTCTCAGCGACAACTGAAAATCGGAACCATGGTGAGCGACAATAATAAGAACATGGTGTCAGCATTATGTCAAGGAGAGCTGAGCCTTTCGCCATGCATGGCATGTGTGTTCAATATGGTTGTCAAGTGGTTCCTGAAGTGGTTCCACCCATCTGCAAGACATCCTAAAAAAGGCCAGGAAACTTTGCATGCACTTCAGCCACTCGTACAGCGCAAAGCACACCCTCCTTAAGCTGCAGCGCAGGACGGCATCCCCAACATAGGCTGATATGTGACGTTTCCACCCGTTGGGATTCCACCCTCCATATGTTGGACCGACTATACAAACAGAAATGTTATCAATGATTTCCTGATGATCCAAGCGGACAGGAGTAGTCCCCTGTGTAACTTTGATGTCAGCCAGTGGCACCTTCCATTTGCTCAGGCCCTTTGAGGAGGTCACGTTACTTGTCAGTCACCAGGACTACAGGATGAACAACGTCATTCCACTGCTTCATGTCCTGGAACAGATGCTGGTAAATCTGGCTGGGGAGGGGAATGGAGACGTGGCACCTAGAAAGAAGGCAGCAGAGTTTGATCCATTTGTCTGTCAAGATCGCTGTTTACAGTCAGTGAACGGGAACATCGTTTATCGCAAGGATATGCAAACACTAACTGATGGGTGTTAACCTCCAGCAGTAGGTCATCAGCACGAAGGAGCAGTCATTTTCACAGCCCGAGGTATGCTCCTGGAAGTTTGACCTCTGTACGTCGATGGTCCGCATTGCGAAGCTTGTCTAGAAAAATACTGCAGCGCACCCACGTGGAGGAAACTTTGGATCCGGCACAGGCTGCTTTGCTCCTTCAAAAACAAAGGACTCTGTACAGTGTGACAACAATATATAATTTCTTATATACCAGACAGAAAGAGTATTCAAAGCACCTGTCCACCCACATAGCTGTCGAGAATCAGAAGGGTCTTGCCATTGAAGTGGGCTCAGAGCCGAACCTAAAAGCCAAATTTTCCTGTTTACCTGGACCCAAAGGAAAGGACAGAGATCCACTTGCTGTGCTCTTACAGATTTCATCCAAGCCTCCAGTCACCAAGGCAAGGACTGGATTGTGTGGACAGGTTGGTTCTGCAGGATGTACACAGAGGACGATCTATTGGAGGTGTTACCAAAGACATTTACTTGCCTCCCGCTCTTCCTATATAATGTCTCCGAGGCTCTCACAGCTATTGTAGGGACGTGGTTCCAAAAAAACTTTGACTGTTGTTTCGGTAAGCTGGTGATCAGTTCTCAGGACCTTAAGTGGCTAGCAGCGATGTGGACCGGGTAATACGTGTCTCGATCACTGTCGGCCACAGAGCTTGTTTTCTCTGTGCCTGTCAAACCTTACATGGACATTTCTTATGCCAGACATGCAGAGGACTTCAAGAATTTATGAAATGATATTCATAAATTAAAGGACGAGGTCACGTTGAAGGAAGTGGACAATTTATTTCAATGTCTTTACTCACAGTTCTTTAGACATTTTATAATCCACTTATCAGCAACCCAGCTCATCAAGGTGATGGCACCCGTAGCATCAGCACATTGTGAAGGAAAAGTGAAGTTCCTCAGTAAGGACTACCTAATCCAAGTGCTGGGATACATCACGGAGCTGCCATCAATAACATCCAGTATTGAATACACGGAAGACTCTCATCTCGGACCTTCTCCACAATGTTTGGTACCACCAGTACATTTTACATGTCTTAGACATGATCCCTGCAGTGCTTACTACATGTTATACCGCTTCTTACCGTTCTGTTACAGCACCTATGAGACCTGCACATACTAAGGCTTATTTATGAAGATTTTCAGGTGCCTATACCGACCAGTTACCTTCCAGTGATTGTGTAGCCTGGAATGAGCTGGAGTCGGCATGTTTGCTGGACTGTCCTCCAGTTATGAGCCATAACCCCATACATTTCATGATCAATATGCATTACCATCGTGGTCACCCCAACACTGGTCGTCAATCCATTCTTGTTGATAAAGCAATTTATTTATCCAGTTTCTCTTTTAAATCTTGCAGTTTTGCCCCTTCTGTGTTGTATTTTATCTGTGTTAATGTCCTGTTTGTTAAATAAACGTTTTTTTCTCCCCTTTTAAAAAAAAAAAAGAATTGGCTTGTGATTTGGTAGCCAAAAACAGCAGTGGGTACAAAACACAGAAGACATGCAAATATTCCTTTCACATGTCATCTCGGTTTTGGATCCACTCCTGTTTTTTTTTTTTTGCAGTAGCAATACTGATGGATAACTGACCAAATGCTGACCGAATGAAGGCAGATGCTCCGCAGACAGTATCAGTTTTTTGGGGATTATTGTTCTGATGGATCAGACGAAGGGAAAAATAATCAGTGACGTCAACACAAACTTACTGCTGACACCCTCTTCACTTTGTAGGGGGGCTCTACTTGTATAAGAAGCAACCACGGCACTAATTTGGATGATCAAGAGATAATTCATTTATTTAATTGTCCATCCCAAAGTGATCTTTTAGATAATGGCCAACATTTCGGTCCACCAGGACCTTGTTCACGGCCTTGTCGTTTGGATCGAGAGGTATCGAGAGGACTCCCGAGACCTCTCGATCCAAACGACAAGGCTGTGAACAAGGTCCTGGTGGACCGAAACGTTGGCCATTATCTAAAAGATCACTTTGGGATGGACAATTAAATAAATGAATTATCTCTTGATCATCCAAATGAGTGTCGTGGTTACTTCTTAAGTCAAATTGATCACTTCCACTGAGCACCAACAGATATACAAGGAGTGCCATCCACTATAAGTATTCTCTACTTGCATAAGCGTTTAATGTCATATGGACTCACAGTAATATTTCACTACCAAAGCAAACTCCCTATGCGTGTTACTGCAAGGCACAGTGTTCTATACCACTATAAAGGCTCTTTGGAGCCAGTAAATCGCCTTTTTTAACGTAATTCGCCGCAAATAAATTCGGATTGAACCAGTCATTTCCATCATTAGTGCCAGTCATTTCCATCATTAGCTATACCTAAACTATATTTGAAAAATTAAAGACCTATCAGCTCTCCTGACATGTCTGTTTTAGTAACCTCTTGCATTCCCCATTTAATATCAGTTCTGCAGCATCTATTCTTATTACTCTTTGCTACGCCTTATCTCTATTATTCTCATTTTGAACTTCAGTGGAAGCAGTGCTGCGGTTACCACATCTGCCCAATTTACAATAAACGGATCTGTGTAGTTCCAGCACCGACTTCTGACAGTGGAGCTACAGATGATTGTTGGTGGTATGGGAATGTTGCACCCCTGCTGATCAGATATTGATTATTTATCATGAGGAGAATATACCAATGTTAAAATCCTAGAATATGTCTTTAAAATATTTTAATATAACACTCCACTGGGTAGTTGATTTTTATGTAAAGTTGTCCCATCACTGGTTAAAATTGGTGCTTATGGCACACAACAAAAAATTTAAAAAAATTGATCTGTCTCTGAATTGATTCTACCCAAATCGATTGAAAATTGTCTGTTTTTAAAACTAATTTTGACTCTTCCTCTCCCCCTCTCCCCTTTGAAGCTCTTTAATGCAATGACAGCAATATCAAGTAATGTCAGAGTGACACTAGCCACTATTAGCAGTGGCAGATCTATTCACTGGCCTCTCCGGAAGTGTGAAGTATGTGAAAATTTTCATGGATCCATGCCTGGTTCACTTTGACAAGACTAGCGAAGGACAACTTTGTCCATTTGGGTGTGACAACAACACCTGCTGCACCAAACATTGTATCTGAGATGACACTGGATCCTGAAAAAGGCAGAACAAAGAGTGACAACTGGGACAGTTCTGGCCACTGTTCCAATCTGGCTGCCCAAAAGTTCTTGGGGTCAGGGAACATGCTATGTGCCACAAAAAGGCCACAGTCCAGGTAGGACTGACCCTGGATGTCTTGGTTTTCTATTTTGCATCAGTCTGGCACAGCACCTGAAAAAACTCTCCATAATGTTGATGATACTGAGCTGGCTGCTGCAGCTTATGTTACTTGTGGTAGATGAAACAGCAGGAGGTGGGTGACTCAACATGGGGTGGAGGGGGGCCTC
This sequence comes from Bufo gargarizans, assembly GCF_014858855.1. Lineage (NCBI taxonomy): Eukaryota > Metazoa > Chordata > Amphibia > Anura > Bufonidae > Bufo > Bufo gargarizans. The sequence goes on along the minus strand of NC_058081.1, from coordinate 334,350,953 downwards.
CAGGGTAGACATATAGGGTGCTAGCATTTTCAAACACTCTGAGTACATGACAGGTGTCTCTGATGAGCTTCCACTACCTCTCCTCAAAACAGCACATGCTCCCGGCTGAGGTGGTCTGGTGCATGACTTAATCATTCACTGCTTTACTCTGCTTCTACAGTTGCACAATCATATGCAAGGTGGAATTCAAATTGAAATGTTACTGATCAAGTGATGTAATGGCCGACCAGGAAGGCGTTCCTTGCCAAATAAGAATGCCTGAAATGTGAGGACAGTCTCCTGGACATGTCAAACACCTTCTGCAAGCAACAGTACTTTTTCAAAAAATGTGCCTACAATATTCCTGCCATTGTTGCTGACCTTCTTGACCAGTTGATGTTGGCAGGTAGACAGCCAGAGGGATGTTTGCTGCTTGATACATTTAGCAACTGATTGGCTGTGTTGCTACTCTTGCCCAGGCTCATCAGCTCTAACACAGCATGGCAATGCTTCACTTTAACCATATGATAAGAAGGAGGGGGAGTGAAAGTGCTGATCTGCTCTTTTTCTGTTGTGGATGTGAGCATTTCCATTGAGAAGGATTTGGAGGAGGCGGATACGTGCCTGATAGGGCGAACCAGGCTGACACACATGTGGAGGTGTCAATAGGACTTGGCCTTCTTGCTGCAGTACTGCATCACCTCTGCTGTGAAAAACTTTGACCCAGTGGGCTGTGAAATATGTGTACTGTTCCTAACCATAACAGCTGCTCCAGGTGTCCATAGTGGTGTTCACCTTGCCACACAGAGAGACTTATAAGAAGCTACCTATGATCTCTGCCAAATTACTGTAAAAGGCAGTAATGGCTTTTTTTTTTTTTTTTTTTATAATGGCATCTGGATATCTTCCAGTGAGGCTGAATGCATATTAGTTCCCCCAATATATTCTCCCTACCACAACTAGATTACTGGCTTGTGTCTAAAGTAGCTTTTTGGCAGACTCAGCCAACACACATGCTCTCCGATTGCAAGCTGTGCTCAAAATGGCATCTCTCCAGCCCGGAGGCTGAAAGACCTTCCAAATCCTGTTCCTGATTGTCTGACTGGCTGTCTGTCAATCTCTGAGTTTATCAAGGCAATTCCTTCTCTCCTAGGGTCATGAAATCCACCACCACCTTCATCCATCCTATCATTTTTACCACTCATTTTCACTGAAAAACTGTGCAGGTTCTGTTTTGCACGATTCCCCCCAAGTCAAATCAATAAAACTTCAGATTCATTTGAAAGCAGAATTTTTGTGAAATTTTTAATAAATCCAATTTGTTTCGAATTAATTAGATCTGTTCTTGTCAATCAAAGCTGTGTGTTTATTTGCATGTGTGTACCCAAATAAAGTCAGCTTTTTATTTTACTTTATTCTAATAACAGTTCTGATTTTAGACAGCTGATTTCTTCCGTACTGTAGCCATTTACAGAAAAATGTTGCATTCGGCAGTTTTATTAGCTAGTCTATGCATTCTTGCTAATTTATCTTAAAAAATATGTGATATATATGCTTTTCAAAGTACCTGTGAATCCTACTTATACATTCTTTCTAGTGAATACTTGTGTTCTCCATGGTATAAAGATTCTGGGGCATTTTATCTTTATTGTGCTGTCCATGTGTTATTTCTCCTGGAAGTTTATGAATAAGTTGACAATTGGGCATTCCCATTCCCATCATCGCTAGGGTGATTCTATACACAGTCTAACAGCATCAACACTGATTTAAATGTGGCAGAGTATGAAGGGTGATACCCTGTTAGGAATGGCAATGGTTACTCCCAGATATAAATGTATCCATACATTTCCAGAAGAAATAACAAAGAAACAGCTCAAAGTAGAGATCTAAGAAGGGGTCTTTTTACAAAAAATGCAAGTATTTACTTAAACACACATTTCAAACAAGCTGCCAGCTCATTTTTAACTGACACTAAACACATCCATGGTCGACTGCACATGATAATAAATAACAATTTTTCCAACATACAGGGTTAAAAAGTTCAATATGATTCGACAAAAAAGATATTATTAAGATTATTGAAAAGTTAGATTGTATGCTATTCATTTCTTGGATGGCAAGGAGGCAGTTTAAATTGGAGGTGCTTAGCATACACTGTACTTCTGCAGCCCTTGCACATTTCTTAATAAAAGATGTGTAGTATAGGCCGAATAGAATAATCCCAAGAGGACTGAAATTAATCTATTTCCAGAGCCAGATCAAGGTTCAAAAGATGAGAAAATTGATACAGAGCCTAGGTAAGCGCTATGCCTAAATTGTTCTCATTGATTTTTGTTAGCATTGAATTGCTTTTTTAAATGAATAGTGCGATCTTCTATTAATTGATTGTTATGCAAACTGCCGTCTTCACTGGCTAAGTTGTTATACTTTATAGTAAAAACTTACATGATGGTTGTTTTGAAAAGTATGTTACATATTACTATGTATGTACACAGTTACATCTATGGAACATGACAGTGTATCATGGAAATGTCTTCAATTTATTGAAGGCATCCGCTTATCTACTATTTTGAGGTCATCATATGATAAGTATATTTAAAATAAATAAGGAATGCACCACTTATGTTCTTCCTTATATATATATATATTTGCAATGTTTAAAAAGTCCTCTATCCAAATTTAAATCCTATCATATGTCCAACAGTAGGTGGGTTGCTCTCTGTTTACTATTTAAGTGTCATCAGTGAAGGGTCAAGTGCCGCTTTGAGACATGTGACTGGTGAGACCAGTCATTGGCTTCAGTGGGATACTTTTATTTTTTATTCTTTGTACCAATACATTTTTTCGTAGTGAAAAGCATCAAATGTATTGACAGATGCATGCCTCTTAATACATTTGGTACACCATGGACTGTCCTAAAGAATAGAAAAGAAATATCCACCTGTTTTGAACAGTTGCGCTGCAACTTGCATCATTTTTTGTCTTCAAAAATGATAAATCTGTCAGAAATATTCTGCCCCCATCCTCTCCCAGTAAATCATGCCTTTTTTCAATAAAGTAATCAAAACCTTAAATGTGCCATTTCCCAAAGAATTCCAAGCGAAGTCCAAGCATGTAGTAATTAAAAAATAAATTGCTAGCGAAGATATTTTCATGCTACTAAATGACTTCCTATGGACAGCGATATCAAACCTTTTTTTTTAATTAGAGATAATCAATGTAAATACAGCCTAGTAATCCACTTTAAGGGAAATTTGTACTGTACAGCACTCTCATTAGAGAGATACAATATCTGCCCAATCCTACTGACATTACAGACAGCTAACAATCTGATCTCCGTCACAAAAATTGTGCTGTACTTAGCTTGAGAACTAGACAGAAAACGTCTACAATGCTTTCGAGAGTGTACCATATGTTACTCCTTGATGAACACCTTCATCTGTTGTTGATTTAACTCATTAAATACTGCTAAATAATATAGCCATTTTGAGCTCCAATAATACTGCTATACAGCAACAATTTAGTGCCAAATATTAAAGCCATACAGTGCCCAAATAATACCACCATATAAAGTTATAGAATAATACTGCTAGTTTCCACCTTCCTTAAGCAAGGCTGAATCTATCTTTGGAGAATAACGCCGGTATAAAGAATGCCTAAAATAGTCAGTACTCTACTGTAAATGGGTAGATGACCAATTCTTTCTAATGTGCCACACTCCAGTACGTTATTTATGCAGCCAGCAATAGTACATCACCAAATTGTAGATATTCCCATCCTGTGCAGAATCAGGGCTTTTCAAAGGACCAAATGATTACAAGTTCCTTTGATGCCAGAATGCTGCAGGTGGCTCTACAGCATGGCACTTTTATATTACTGGCTGGTGACCATAGAATCCAGTGCTAAGTTTGATGCCCTTTTCTTCCACTGTGGGCTCCACCTCATTATCACTCTGTCCCCTATATACCTTCAGTTTTCCCCAATGTGCTACTAATCTTTCAGACCCTATTGATTCTCTGCCCCAAAGGTCACCACTCTGCCTCCAAATGTGCCACCACTCTGCCCAAATGCCTCTCAAACACCTATTGTGCCACCACTCTGCCCAAAATAGTACTCTGCCCTTTAATGTGCCACCAGTCTGCCAGAAAGGTCGCACTGTCCTCTAATGTGCCACCACTCTGCCCCATTTGGGACTACGCCACCCTAAATGCCACTCTTCCTCCAATGAGCTACCACACGACCCACTCTTCTTCCACATGTCTTGCTGCTGTCTCACATTCAGTCACTAGAGCTGCTTTGTGACTGGCTGAGTATGATGACAGAAGCGCACACTAATACAGTGCAATGTCACTGTCTGAGCACACCACACCACAGAAAAGGTGAACTCCCAGTCATCCATCCAGACCTAGTGCCAGGAGGACTGAGAGCGGGGAAGCCAGAGTGTCCAGCCTAAAGCCCATGTCTAGTAAACCCCACTTAATGTCTTTCTGTCAATGACAGAATTATATCATGTGCTGCCCTGTGGCATAGACTGGCAGCAGACTGGGAATAGAGATTACTGGCAGGCAGTCCTGTCTGTCCATAAATGCATGTTGAGGATTCAGATACAGTTGAAAGTTGAAGTGCTGGCTAACCTGCCATTCAGGGGCCTGGTAGGGCCCCCTGACAAGAGTGGCCCCACAAAACTGTGTGGTTTGCTTGGTGGTTACCAGAATTGTCAGATGACCAGTCCAGTCCTTGGTACAATAGATGCAAATGTATTAGTCTGAGCTTAGCAACATCCCTAGCAACCAATAGGAAGGTTGCCTACCCCTTACTATATAATAACCTCCCCAGCAGGGAGGTAGTTTTATGAGGTTCTGAGAGAGACAGCAGTGTCATTGCTGTGCTCTGTGCTATGCTGTGTCATTACATTAGATAGTTAGTTATATAGCTTATATATATATAATACAGATAGTGGGAGATAGTCAGTGTAGGTTATATCCTGATATAGTGTAGCTGGTAGGTTCCATTGCAGGGTGTTAGGTAGTGTCATTGCTGTGCTCTGTACTTTCCACATTACATTAGATAGATAGTTATATAGCTTATATATATATAATACAGATAGTGGGAGATAGTCAGTGTAGGTTATATCCTGATATAGTGTAGCTGGTAGGTTCAAGTGCAGGGTGTTAGGTAGTGTCATTGCTGTGCTCTGTGCTTTCCACATTACATTAGATAGATAGTTATATAGCTTATATATATAATACAGATAGTTAGTGGGAGATAGTCAGTGTAGGTTATAGCCTGATATAGTGTAGCTGGTAGGTTCTAGTGCAGGGTGTTAGGCAGTGTCATTGCTGTGCTCTGTACTTTCCACATTACATTAGATAGATAGTTATATAGCTTATATATATATAATACAGATAGTGGGAGATAGTCAGTGTAGGTTATAGCCTGATATAGTGTAGCTGGTAGGTTCCAGTGTAGGGTGTTAGGTAGTGTCATTGCTGTGCTCTGTACTTTCCACATTACATTAGATAGATAGTTATATAGCTTATATAAATAATACAGATAGTTAGTGGGAGATAGTCAGTGTAGGTTATATCCTGATATAGTGTAGCTGGTAGGTTCCTGTGCAGGGTGTTAGGTAGTGTCATTGCTGTGCTCTGTACTTTCCACATTACATTAGGTAGATAGTTATATAGCTTATATATATATAATACAGATAGTTAGTGGGAGATAGTCAGTGTAGGTTAGATAGTGATATAGTGTAGCTGATAGGTTCCAGTGCAGGGTGTTAGGTAGTGTCATTGCTGTGCTCTGTACTTTCCACATTACATTAGATAGATAGTTATATAGCTTATATATATAATACAGATAGATAGTGGGAGATAGTCAGTGTAGGTTACAGTGGGATGCGAAAGTTTGGGCAACCTTGTTAATCGTCATGATTTTCCTGTATAAATCGTTGGTTGCTACGATAAAAAATGTCAGTTAAATATATCATATAGGAGACACACACAGTGATATTTGAGAAGTAAAATGAAGTTTATTGGATTTACAGAAAGTGTGCTATAATTGTTTAAACAAAATTAGGCAGGTGCATAAATTTGGGCACCACAAAAAAAGAAATGAAATCAATATTTAGTAGATCCTCCTTTTGCAGAAATTACAGCCTCTAATCGCTTCCTGTAGGTTCCAATAAGAGTCTTGATTCTGGTTAAAGGTATTTTGGACCATTCCTCTTTACAAAACATCTTTAGTTCATTCAGGTTTGATGGCTTCCGAGCATGGACAGTTCTCTTTAAGTCACACCACAGATTTTCAATTATATTCAGGTCTGGGGACTGAGATGGCCATTCCAGAACGTTGTACTTGTTCCTCTGCATAAATGCCTTAGTGGATTTTGAGCAGTGTTTAGGGTTGTTGTCTTGTTGAAAGATCCAGCCCCGGCGCAGCTTCAGCTTTGTCACTGATTCCTGGACATTGGTCTCCAGAATCTGCTGATACTGAGTGGAATCCATGCGTCCCTCAACTTGGACAAGATTCCCAGTCTCTGCACTAGCCACACAGCCCCACAGCATGATGGAACCACCACCATATTTTACTGTAGGTAGCAGATGTTTTTCTTGGAATGCTGTGTTCTCTTTCCTCCATGCATAACGCCCCTTGTTATGGCCAAATAACTCAATTTTAGTTTTATCAGTCCACAGCACCTTATTCCAAAATGAAGCTGGCTTGTCCAAATGTGCTTTAGCCCACCTCAAGCGGCACTTTTTGTGCTGTGGCGGAGAAAAGGCTACCTCTGCATCATTCTCGCATACAGCATCTCCTTGTGTAAACTGCGCCGAATGGTTGAACGATGCACAGTGACTCCATCTGCAGCAAGATGATGTTGTAGGTCTTTGGTGCTGGTCTGTGGGTTGACTCTGACTGTTCTCACCATTCGTCGCTTCTGTCTATCCGAGATTTTTCTTGGTCAAGCCTTAACTTGAACTGAGCCTGTGGTCTTCCATTTCCTCAATATGTTCCTAACTGTGGAAACAGACAGCTGAAATCTCTGAGACAGCTTTCTGTATCCTTCCCCTAAACCATGATGGTAAACAATCTTTGTCTTCAGGTCATTTGAGAGTTGTTTTGAGACCCCCATGTTGCTACTCTTCAGAGAAAATTAAAAGAGGAGGGAAACTTACAATTGACCCCCTTAAATACTCTTTCTCATAATTGGAGTCACCTGTGTATGTAGGTCAGGGGTCACTGAGCTTAACAAGCCAAATTGAGTTCCAATAATTAGTTCTAAAGGTTTTGGAATCAATAACATGACAACAGTGCCCAAATTTATGCACCTGCCTAATTTTGTTTAAACGATTATAGCACACTTTCTGTAAATCCAATAAACTTCATTTCACTTCTCAAATATCACTGTGTGTGTCTCCCATATGATATATTTAACTGACATTTTTTATCGTAACAACCAACGATTTATACAGGAAAATCATGACGATTAACAAGGTTGCCCAAACTTTCGCATCCCACTGTATATCCTGATATAGTGTAGCTGGTAGGTTCCAGTGCAGGGTGTTAGGTAGTGTCATTGCTGTGCTCTGTACTCTCCACATTACATTAGATAGATAGTTATATAGCTTATATATATATAATACAGATAGTGGGAGATAGTCAGTGTAGGTTATATCCTGATATAGTGTAGCTGGTAGGTTCCAGTGCAGGGTGTTAGGTAGTGTCATTGCTGTGCTCTGTACTTTCCACATTACATTAGATAGTTATATAGCTTATATATATAATACAGATAGTGGGAGATAGTCAGTGTAGGTTATATCCTGATATAGTGTAGCTGGTAGGTTCCAGTGCAGGGTGTTAGGTAGTGTCATTGCTGTGCTCTGTACTTTCCACATTACATTAGGTAGATAGTTATATAGCTTATATATATATAATACAGATAGATAGTGGGAGATAGTCAGTGTAGGTTATATCCTGATATAGTGTAGCTGATAGGTTCCAGTGCAGGGTGTTAGGTAGTGTCATTGCTGTGCTCTGTGCTTTCCACATTACATTAGGTAGATAGTTATATAGCTTATATATATAATACAGATAGTGGGAGATAGTCAGTGTAGGGTTATATCCTGATATAGTGTAGCTGGTAGGTTCCAGTGCAGGGTGTTAGTGTTATTGCTGTGCTCTGTACTTTCCACATTACATTAGATAGATAGTTATATAGCTTATATATATAATACAGATAGATAGTGGGAGATAGTCAGTGTAGGTTATATCCTGATATAGTGTAGCTGGTAGGTTCCAGTGCAGGGTGTTAGGTAGTGTCATTGCTGTGCTCTGTACTCTCCACATTACATTAGATAGAAAGTTATATAGCTTATATATATATATATATATACAGATAGTGGGAGATAGTCAGTGTAGGTTATATCCTGATATAGTGTAGCTGGTAGGTTCTAGTGCAGGGTGTTAGGTAGTGTCATTGCTGTGCTCTGTACTTTCCACATTACATTAGATAGATAGTTATATAGCTTATATATATAATACAGATAGTGGGAGATAGTCAGTGTAGGTTATATCCTGATATAGTGTAGCTGGTAGGTTCCAGTGCAGGGTGTTAGGTAGTGTCATTGCTGTGCTCTGTACTTTCCACATTACATTAGATAGATAGTTATATAGCTTATATATATAATACAGATAATGGGAGATAGTCAGTGTAGGTTATATCCTGATATAGTGTAGCTGGTAGGTTCCAGTGCAGGGTGTTAGGTAGTGTCATTGCTGTGCTCTGTACTTTCCACATTACATTAGATAGATAGTTATATAGCTTATATATATAATACAGATAGTGGGAGATAGTCAGTCAGTGTAGGCTATATCCTGATATAGTGTAGCTGGTAGATTCCAGTGCAGGGTGTTAGGTAGTGACATTGCTGTGCTCTGTACTTTCCACACTACATTAGATAGATAGTTATATAGCTTATATATATTATACAGATAGATAGTGGGAGATAGTCAGTGTAGGTTATATCCTGATATAGTGTAGCGGTAGGTTCCAGTGCAGGGTGTTAGGTAGTGTCATTGCTGTGCTATATACTTTCCACATTACATTAGATAGATAGTTATATAGCTTATATATATAATACAGATAGTTAGTGGGTGATAGTCAGTGTAGGTTATATCCTGATATAGTGTAGCTGGTAGGTTCCAGTGCAGGGTGTTAGGCAGTGTCATTGCTGTGCTCTGTGCTTACCACATTACATTAGATAGATAGTTATATAGCTTATATATATTATACAGATAGTGGGAGATAGTCAGTGTAGGTTATATCCTGATATAGTGTAGCTGGTAGGTTCCAGTGCAGGGTGTTAGGTAGTGTCATTGCTGTGCTCTGTACTTTCCACATTACATTAGATAGATAGTTATATAGCTTATATATATAATACAGATAGTTAGTGGGAGATAGTCATTGTAGGTTATATCCTGATATAGTGTAGTTCTGCTGTCCATACATACATGCTACAGACATAGCGCTGTGATGTCACAAGTTCACAACAATACTTAGTGCACCAATCACTAATATGTAGTCAGACCCTCTAAAATGTAAAGTTGCACGTATTGCGCCAAAATATACGCATCATTAATTGCCGATTTGCGCTATTGTGAATATAATGGAGCACACTATCTGCATATAAAGCTATTGTAATGTTCTGCCATGCCAACCATTTTCTCCAGTCTCAGGAAACTTCCGGCAGCTTGAAAAATCTAGCAACAGTGACCCACGCCTGTATTGCACGCGCAATACACGCATATTACATTGCCAATTTTCGCCATCAAGACAAAAAATCGAATTTTTGTTAAATCCAAAACTTTACTGATTTCTTCCTCAAAAGACAGAGAAGAAGGCATCTGCCACCAAACATGGATACTATGTAGACTTGTAGAAAAGTATGTGAACCCTTTGGAATTACATGGATTTCTGCACAAATTGGTCATAAAATGTGATCTGATCTTTACCTAAATCAGAACAATAGACAATCACAGTCTGCTTAAACTAATAACACACAAATAATGAAATGTTACCATATTTTTATTGAACACACCATGAAACATTCACAGTGCAGGTGGAAAAAGTATGTGAACCCCTAAACTAATTACATCTCCAAGAGCTAATTGAAGTGAGGTGTCAGCCAACTGGAGTCCAATCAATGAGATGAGATTAGAGGTGTTGGTACAGCTGCCCTGCCCTATCAAAAACACACACCAGTTTTAGGTTTGCTTTTCACAAGAAGCATTGCCTGATATGAATAATGCCTCGCCAAAAGAGCGAGGCAAAGATGACTGTAAAGATGACTGCAAGAGCACAGCGCAGACTGCTCAATGAGGTGAAGAAGAATCCTAGAGTGTCAGCTAAAGACTTACAAAAGTCTCTGGCATATGCTAACATCCCTGTTAGTGAATCTACGATATGTAAAACACTAAACAAGGGGGGCGGAGCTAGCCGCGTCAGGGAATGGCCGCCTGAACTGAGAGCTCCACACAGCAGCACCCTGTTATGAGCTATTGGACGAGATCCCGCATCGCTTAAATATGGGGAAACCGAACAGGGACAAGTCTAAAGAGGCCCAGATGACGCCCAAACAAGCCAGGGGACAATCCGACTTGGATAAGTTCCTCAGAAAGAAACTATCTTCACCGTCAGTTAGATCCAAGATGGCGCTGGAAGCTGCGGCCACCGCTACATATACTGAAGATTCAGATGATGAAGGCTCGTGCGCTATGTCTGAGACACGCAGCGATCGAGGCTCGACTCCCATCACCAGAGCCTTCCTCAAAGAGTCTCTGGCCCTGGCTTTTGAGCCAGTTCTGAAAGAATTATCGGCTATAAAATCCGAGTATAAGCAGACGGGGCAAAGGGTAGCAGCCCTAGAAGACTCCCAGCAAGCCATAACTAAACATGGCCGTGCTTTGCAAACGAAAGTGGAGGAAATGCACAAACATATGAACACAACATACCTGTACCTAGAAGATCAGGAGAACAGGAGCCGAAGGAAGAATGTTCGCATCAGAGGGGTTCCTGAAAACGTGCAAAGAGAAGACATCTTAGACACGGTCAGTCAAATATTCGCCTCCTTACTGGGCCAAGAAAGGGCGGAAAAAATAGTTATTGAGAGAGCCCACAGAGCCCTTAGACCTAAGCCTTTACCAGACGCACCGCCATATTATATGCGGTTTGCTAAGTTTTGTCGACACGGCGGCCATTTTAACTGCCGCTAGACACAAGGGCGAACTGTTTTTTGAAAACGCTAAAATACAGCTATATCAAGATCTCGCTGCAAGCACCTTAGCGAAGAGGAAAATACTCAAGCCGCTTACCGAAATCCTTAGGGAGAGAAGACACCCACTACGCTGGCTTTTCCCGTTCGGCCTTTGCGCCACTATCAACGGTAAACAGATCACCGTCCGACATCCAGTAGACCTAGTCAAAATGTGGGACGCTCTGCAGATAGACCCACTGGATATCCCCTCCTGGCTACCTATGACAGGTGTCTTGAAGATGCCGCCGTTACCGGAAATAGAAGATTGGAAGGTAGCTAAGAAATTTAAATCGCCACAAGCGAAGAAACGCCAGGCAGAACTGCAGGACACTTGAATACCTTCTAATATTGGTTACTAATACCCTTCTTCCCTAGGGAGATGTCCTGAGGTTAACCTGGTTAACACCACAACCCTAAGAGTAATGTATGGGGCTTAAAAAGGTTGTTTCTGTTTGCAAGTTACTGTACTGTGACCCCTTTCTTCATATACCACTGACCTCTTGCCCATTAGCTTTTTTTTTTTTTTGATAAGGGGTTGCTTGCGGTACCATTACTATCAGTACCTTGAGAATAAAAATATTACAAGTGACATCTCTGAGTAAGACGGCAGTGGTACACCATATACCTCTGTTTAAATAATGGTCCTAGTATATTGAACTGTTACTCCACCATGCAATAGTATTTCAATTGCTGAGACAGTTTTGACACCTTGTTTGTACCCCACTGCTTGGAGATGTTTGGAGGATTCATGCTCAGCATGGGTCGCACCAGACATTATTAGCATGGGATCTCATTGTCTATTAATATGCTTGTGCTGTGAGTGGCCCACGCAGGCTTTGTGTTTCCCACAGTCTCTCCTCCCCCTCTTGCTAGCCACTCTCTTTTCTCTTCCTTTTTTTTTTTTTTTTTTACCTATTTCTTAAACCCTTTATTACCTTCCGCCTCTTCCCTGTTTAACTTCTCTTTCGAATAAGTCTCGCTTGGAGAGGCTACTAACTGATGGCTTCAAATATTAACAAACTTAATTTTGTTTTTATGTGTTCTGTATATAGTTTCTCAAGATGGGTACTGATTTCAGAAATTTTCGATCCTCTGGGATGCAACTCCACATGTGGTAACACAAACTTCTCTAACCCATGGATTCCCTGAAGGTAACTTCACTAAACGTAAATGGGCTAAATGTTCCTCAGAAGAGAAGCCAGATCTTCCAGATGCTAAGGAGAGAGAGGGCAGACCTTCTGTTCCTGCAGGAGACACATTTCAGGCACAACCATATCCCAACCCTTTTCTCTAAACAATATACAAAATGGATACATAGCTCCCACTCTTCAGCCTCAAGGGGAGTATCCATTGGCATTGGAGCTAACATTCCTTTTCAGATCCAGGCGCAATATGTAGATCCAGAGAGCAGATACTTATTCTTAAAGGGTACACTTTTTGGTAATAAACTGACTCTGGTAAACATCTACGCTCCCAACACTAAACAAATTCCATGGCTGATTAGAGTATTAAAATCACTTAAAGACTTCAGGGAGGGGATTTTAGTCCTAGGAGGCGATCTAAACCTAACTTTGGATCACCCCATGGACTCTACCTCGGGTTCCCCCAAATACTCTGCTGCGCAACTTCGTAAGCTAAGGCGGTCACTTTCTGATCATCAAATCACAGACGCATGGAGATTGAGTCATCCTAGTGACAAAGACTTCTCATTTTACTCAGCTGTCCATAAGTCCTTTCAACGCCTTGATTATCTTTTTCTCTCTAATCATGTCCTGGATAGGATTAAATCCTCATCTATTGGACAAATTACAATATCGGATCATGCCCCTGTCTCTCTTGTGTTCCAGTTGAAAGGCCTTCCTCCCAAGGCATGGTCTTGGAGACTTAACGAGACTCTCCTGGAGAATGACAGAGACAGACTTCGGCTTGAGGGAAAACTTAGGACCTTCTTTGAGCTAAACTGTACTCCTCTTATGGATAAGGCTATGATTTGGGAGGCCCATAAGGCGTTTATGAGAGGTGAATTGATTTCCTTGGGGGCGTGGGTGCACAAGCAGAGAACGCTACAGGTTGACTCTATCTTGACCCAAATATCTGTCCTAGAAAACATCACAAAAAAAGACCCCTCAGATTCCCATTATACAGAACTTGTCAAATTAAGAAATCAACATTAAATATTAAACATTAAGTCAGCCAAGGCCCTTAGAACTGCTAAATACAAAATTTATATGCACGGTGATAGGGGCTCCAAGCTTCTCTCACAAATGATTAAAGGACAAAGAGTGAAAACTTTTATACAGGAAATTAAGTCGGAAAAGGGACATAAGCTCACTAACACCCCTGCGATAGCGGAAGAATTTGCTAAATTTTACTCTTCACTCTACAACTTGGAATCCAATAACCCAGAACACATATTGGCCAAAATTAAGACCTTTGTAGAGACAATTAAAGTCCCGACTTTAGATTCTCTTGAAAGAGATAGGTTGCTTTCCCCGATTACGCCTGAGGAGGTACAAGAAATTCTTGCAAATACCCCATCAGGGAAATCCCCGGGTCCAGACGGATTACCTATAATATATTACAAAAAGTTTAAAAATATCCTGGTCCCACATATAGCTGAACTGTGCAATTCATTATTGAACGGCGCTTCTCTCCCACCACAATCTTTAATCGCTCACATAACAGTTATCCCCAAAGAAGGGAAAGACCCTGCTAAATGCAGTAGCTACAGACCGATATCTCTACTTAACATAGATGTTAAATTATGGGCCAAACTTCTAAGTCATAGAATAGCGAAACTCCTTCCTAAGCTGATTGGTGAAGAACAAGTAGGTTTTGTGAAAGGGCGAGAGGGGAAACATAATGTTAGCAGAGTTTTACACGCCATATATTACGCAAAGGAACACAAGATCCCATTGACCCTGTTAGGTACCGATGCTGAAAAAGCGTTTGACAGGGTCAATTGGATTTTCATTGACAGTGCCTTGCGTCACTTTGGTTTTCCACCCTTATTTATATCTGCTATATTTTCGCTTTACTCAAAACCCTCAGCCAGGGTTCTCATTAATGGCGCCTTATCTCCGTCCTTTAATGTTTCCAACGGAACGAGACAGGGCTGTCCTCTCTCTCCAGCTCTGTTTATACTGACCCTAGAGCTACTACTCTGCAAATTAAGAACTTCCAAGGTCATCAAGGGTCTCCAGGTAAAGGGGAAAACTCATTCTTTGGCAGCTTTCGCAGATGACCTGCTCCTTTTTATTACGAATCCAGCAGTTGCAATCCCAGAGGTGACAAAAATTTTCACGAATTTTGGAGAAATATCCAATTTTAAGGTCAACTATGATAAATCTGAGATACTCAATATTTCTGCACCGAATAAACAATTGATAGATGTTAAAAAACACACCACCTTTCAATGGCCGAAAGAGGCTATTAAACACTTGGGAATCATGATTCCGGCTAACCCCTTACACATGTTCAAGCTTAACTATATTCCCTTATTTGATAAAATCAAAAACTTTCTGGCCTCTATCAAATTACCTTTTCTCTCATGGTTAGGTAGGAAAAATCTGCTGGCGACTTACGTTCTCCCGCAGATTCTTTATATTCTAAGATGCTTACCTATACCTCTGACAAACAGGTTTTTGTCTAATTTTCGGACTCTCTTCAGTAACTTTCTATGGTCTAACAAAAAGCCAAGACTAGCATACCCCCTACTTATCAGGAAGACAAATAGAGGAGGTTTATCCTTACCTGATCTTAAAACATATCTCCATGCCATACAATTGGAGAGATGGGTTGAACTAGCTAGACCCCTTAATGACTCGATGCATGTGGCTCTGGAAAAAGCTCTATTGGGAGAGGACGCCACTCACATGCTCTGGGTCCCATCTCCAGCTAGAAAGAAAAAGAAACCCCTTAGTGCTTTAACGAATAGCTTGCTCCAAATTTGTAACAACTCAGCGGCTTTATCAATATCTACTTAGCTCCTTTATCGGTTCTCCCACATTATCTTAATAAAGATAGATGTGACTTTCATAAAGCTTGGGTATATCTTTCAGATCTTAAAATTTCAGACCTGGTTAAAACTGAAAACCTTCAGGAGTTCCTGGAGAAGATATATACTAAAATACCTGAATCTCAACGTCCCAGACTAGTGGAGTTAGATCTAGAACTTAGCTGCAAAAAATATAGGAAGATACATACGAAACCTCATAATGACCCCACTTGGCTAGAAAACTATGTTCTGCTCCCCTCCCCCCCCACGAAAACTCTCTCCAAGTTGTACTCTCAACTTATATTAGACTCCTCAAAGGAGAAACCAACATACTTAAGAGCCTGGGAACAGGCGCTGCAGATATCTCTCTCAGATGACGAAGCCAATATAATTTTGAAGCATTCTCATGGATTTTCGAGATGTATCCGTTTCCAGGAGAACTCTTTTAAAATTATAGCTAGATGGTACAGAACACTAGACTTCTTATATAGAATCCACTTGATCCCATCAGATAGGTGTTGGCGCTGTCAAGAAGAAGGTGGAACCATATCGCACATCTGGTGGTCCTGTAAAGTCATCACCAACTTCTGGACAGTAGTTGAAAAAACCATTAACAAAGTATGTAAATCCCATATCTCTTTAACACCAGCCCTTATACTTCTGTGGATGCCACAGGATGATTTTAAACCATCCCCCAATAATCTGATCACACACATGATAGGGGCAGCTAAATTTATTATTCCCACTAAGTGGAGAAATACAGATCCTCCCACCATTAAAGAATGGTTAGATAAAGTGCATCAGATTTGTCTTATGGAGGAGATGGTGGGATGGGAGAGAGGAAGCAGAAAACTTTTTCTAAAAACATGGCAACCTTGGCTAGATTTCCAGAAGAACTATTGTTAATCATACCACACCATATCATACCATACCCATTTATCAATGGAGAACATCGATTTTCAACTCCTAACTGATCTAGCAATTGGACCTACAAGAGTTCGTAGATGATGGAACCCTTCCCCACTCTTCTTTGTAGCTTTAAATATTACGTTTAGTGACACACAGACACTCTCTCATATGTATAAGCTTTAACAAACGCACTATATAGCGTTTTATAAGAATAGTGAGGATTGCTCCCATAACTCCGTTCTTTAATCTGAAACAACCCACAGGTTATGTTTTATATGTTTTTACTTCAATATGTTATGTTCTGGAACTGACTAGTCTACTTCTTACTGAAACCAGGCTATGAGACTTGCTCATTAGAGGGGGATCATAAGTAGATGTATGTACTGACACCCCTACTCAAGCGTTGTAGAGGCTTGAGAAAATGGTCCAATAGCACTATTCCGTGCATCAGGTTCTCTTATATCGTTATTATCTGTATTAATTACATTTTGCACACTCCACCTAGAAATATGCATATGTTATCAGAGGTGTCTGCGAACACTCCTCCAAGATCTTAAACTTTCATATGTTTTCATATGTCTTTATGCCATGATCTATTGTAACAGTCTTTCCATGTTTGTTACCTTTTGAAATTTTTTCAAAAATAAAGAATTTACAAAAAATTACAAAAAAAAAAACACTAAACAAGAATGGATTTCATGGGAGCATACCACAGAGGAAGTCATTGCTGTCCAAAAAAACATTTCTGTACTTTTACAGTTTGGACAAGAGCATCTGGATGTTCCACAGCAGTACTGGCAAAATATTCTGTGGACAGATAAAACCAAAGTTGAGTTGTTTGGAAGAAACACACAACACTATGTGTGGAGAAAAAGAGGCACAGCACACCAACATCAAAACTTCATCCCAACTGTGATGTATGGTGGGGGGGCATCATGGTTTGGGCTGCTTTGCTGCGTCAGGGCCTGGACGGATTGCTATCATGGAATTTTATCAAGACATTTTGCAGGAGAACTTAAGGCCATCTGTCCACCAGCTGAAGCTCAACAGAAGATAGATGTTGCAACAGGACAATGACCCAAAGCATATAAGTAAATCAACAATAGAATGGCTTAAACAGAAGAAAACACGCCTTCTGGAGTGGCCCATTCAGAGTCCTGACCTCAACCCGATTGAGATGCTGTGGCTGACCTCAAGAAAGCGATTCACACCAGACATACCAAGAATATTGCTGAACTGAAACAGTTCTATAAAGAGGAATGGTCAAGAATTATTCCTGACCGTTGTGCACGTCTGATCTGCAACTACAGGAAACGTTTGGTTGAAGTTATTGCTGCCAAAGGAGGTTCAATCAGTTATTAAATCCAAGGGTTCACATACTTTTTCCACCTGCACTGTGAATGTTTACATGGTGTGTTCAATAAAAACATGGCAACATTTAATTCTTTGTGTGTTATTAGTTTAAGCAGACTGTGATTGTCTATTGTTGTGAAGATCAGATTACATTTTATGACCAATTTCTGCAGAAATCCATATCATTCCAAAGGGTTCACATACTTTTTCTTGCAACTGTATATATAAAAATGACTAAGAAATACATGAGTGTGTGGTGGCTCCCCTGTCATGGCAAATGGATAAGGTGCTCTGTTAAAAAGTTTTCCCTGAAATACCTCATAGAATAAATATAAATAAGGATCCATTCACACATCCGTGTGCATTTTGCAAAACACGGATGCCGGCAATGTGCGTTCCGCATTTTGCGGACCGCACATCGCCGGTACAATAATAGAATATGCCTAATCTTGTCCGCAATTGCGGACAAGAATAGGACATGTTCTATTTTTTTTCGGGCACGGAAATGTGGACCTGGAAGTGCGGGTATAATATAATAAAGGGTATCTGCCACACCAATTCATTGTATAAAATATTATATAGATTAAAACATAAAACAGCAATTATTAATAATGCAAATTTAACAAGACGGTAGAATTAATAATATAAAAAAAGGATTATATATAGGAAAGAAGAAAAAATATATAAAAATGTATAAATTGATAAATATTAAACAAAATTATGTATATAGCCCAGAGCAATTCATTATTATCCTTTATGGTTCAATTTAGTTCAGTGTCTCCATATTTAATAAATGAGTATATTCGTTATCAAGTTGACTCAAAGAGGTAAAGTTATTTGGTGTCCAGTGATTGTGATGATAAAATAGTGAGAAAGTGTATAAATATATAAAAAAAGTAAAAAATGATTAGGAGTTGTATATGAGTATGAGTATACAAAAATATAATAAACATAAATAGTAGGGACAGACTGGTGATGTTGCCGTATTTATCAATAATTAGTGTGTCCCTCTGGTTATTACTTGATCTGGAATTGACTCCTTCTTATTAGGATATATTGTTAATATTGAGCTCAGTATTTATATCAAATTGTGTCAATAGCGAGCTATTAGCTACTATGTAGCTCAGTTACTGTATTGACTTCTGTGTTACGTTCTCACCGACCGAATCCTTTCATTAATTCAGCGGCGTGTTGATACTGCTCCTGAGGTTGGCGTCCCAGGTGTTGGCGCGCTTTCCCTCCGGGCTGTTTGAATTGCCGGGCTGTTTTAGATCCTCCTTGCATTTGGGGATTGTAGGAATCTCACCCCGATTTAGTTCCTACCACACTGTGTTCCACGGTTTGCGGTAGTATTTTTTCCTTTAGTGGATTATCTTTGCCGTGTACGGTTTGATCTTTTAGTATACAAAAAGCTTCATTAGAATTACATTCAAGTATTACCCAGATGCATTTCGGAGCTTACACACTCCTTCTTCAGTGGTACATGAATATAATCTATAGTGGGGTCCTTAAAATTCTTGTGCCTTCTTGCGGGAATCATTTAAGGAAGTTGCCTGGAAAATTTGCGATGGCATTCATCACTGAAACATTTAAGAGAGTTGCCTCAAAATTCTGGGATGGATTGCCATTGATCCCGGACTATATATTCATTGCAAACATGTAAATGACATGAATATTATATCTGGTAATTGGCAGCAATAGCAACAGCAAGTCCAGTATATAAAGAGACATAGCCAATATGTATGTGGCGGCATATATCAAAGAATAAAACTAATAGATGCAGTGTGTGTTATTTGTCCAAACATTCGCTGTTGCGTTTACAATGCATTTTCTATCAATGTTTTAGTAGTTATATGGGCAAATATTCATTTTCACGAGTGGAATAAGATAATGAGATGAGGTAATGTAATATAATAAAATCTGTCTTTCTATATATACAGTAATTATTCAGGGTCATTCCTCTTATTTTTTATATATGTTTATTAATTGTCTAAAAAAGGGCACGTTGTATTTTCTACTTCTTGATCATTTGTTTTCTGATAGTGATCACGTTAAAATGAGTTTCTGTCTGTCTGTCTTTTTCTGCAATCAAACCACTGGACTGATCTTCACCAAATTTGGCACACAGGTACATCAGGTGTCTGGAAGGTTTTAGACTGGGTCTCAGCTCTCTAGGACATACAGTACAGTTCCTGCGATATTCCCAAAAAATGCCCAGCATTTGCAAATAGAAGCCTGCAAGTTATTCACCTATATCCCGACTGCCATGCATGCGGCCACATGTCCCTTATCAGCCAATAAAAGCTCGCAGGCTATTAGTCTCCACATACACACAGTTTTACTCCAGGTTTCCATAACAACCCAGCCATTTTTCTTCACTGCTGTAGTAGGCTAGGGCTACACGACGACACTAAGTTACACAACACATAGGGCACAACTACACTGCCACATGCATCAATCTTGGATGGATTCTCTGCGACTGTCCTGTCGCAGTGCGACACCATAGCCCAGGGCTGGCCAACCTGCGGCCCTCCAGCTGTTGTAAAACTACAATTCCCACCATGCCCTGCTGTAGGCCGATAGTTGTAGGCTGTAGGGCATGCTGGAAGTTGTAGTTTTGCAACAGCTGGAGGGCCACAGGTTGGCCAGCCCTGCCATAGTCTTGTTGCACGACATTGGTAAAACAAAATGTTGTGCGAAACATGTTGTCATGTAGCCCTAGTCTTAAAGGGGAAGGGCGCTGTGGAGGTCACTCATAAGGTGCAGGGGCCACAATTAAAGGTGCAGCTGCTGTGGAGTTCACTGTTAAGGGGGCAGGGGCCACTATTAAAGAGGCAGCTGCTGTGGAGGTCACAGTTAAAGGGGCGGACACTGTGGAGGTCACTGTTAAAGGGACGTTTACTGTGGATGTTACTGTTAAGGGGGCAGGCCGCTGTGGTGGTTACTGTTAAAGGGGTGGGCACTGCAGAGGTCACTTTTAAGGGGGCAGGGTATTGTGAGGTCACTGTTAAGGGAACGGGGTACTGTGGAAGTTACTGTTAAAGGGATGGGTGCTGTGGAGATCTCTGTTAAGGAGGCAGGGAACAATGGAGGTCATAGATAAGGGGACAGCCCCCTATGGAGGTCAGTGTTAAGGGGCGGGGTGCTTTATAGGTCAGTGTTAAGGGTGCGGACCCCTGAGGAGGTCACTGTCAAGGGACTGGGGTGCTCTGAAATTCACAATTTAACGGGCAGGCTGCTGTGAAGGTCAAAGTTAAGGGGATGGGCTGCTGTGGAGGTCCCATTTTAAGTAGGAGGGGCAATGTGGGAGGTCAATGTTAAGGAGTGTGGGGCTGTGGAATTAACTGTTATAAGGGCTGTAGAAGTCACTGTTATGGGGGATACTGTTGATATCTTTTAATGACACACACAAACATTAAATTAAATAGATGAAATATACCCATGAAAAGCTGGGTCCTTCTGCTAGTCTCCTATGTTATAAAAATGAGTTTCTGTCTGTCTGTTCTTTAGGAGCGACCAAACGACTGGAGCGATCTTCACCAAATTTGGCACACAGGTGCATCAGGTGTCTGGTAAGGTTTTATACCAGGTTTCATTCTAGGACGTAACGTTCCTTAGTTATTCCCAAAATATGACCTGCATTAGCCAATAGAAGCCTGCAATTCTTTCTCTTCATATCCCAATTGCCATACATACGGCCACATGTCCCTTATTAGCCAATAGAAGCTTGCAGGCCCTTAGTCTCCACATACACACAGTTTTACTCCAGATTTCCATAACAACCCAGCCATTTTTCTTTGCTGCTATAGGTCAGCTTTAGGCTAGGGCTACGCAACGACATGTGCCGCGTGACAATAAGTCGAACGACACATAGGGCACAACTACACTGCTACATGATGCCTCTTTAACAGTGCTCATTTAACAGGGACATCCACAGCGCCCTACCCCTTTAATGCTAGGGTTGAACGAAAACATGTTGTCGCACAACATTTTGTCTCAACTATTTTTATAATGATAGTCTATGGTGTTGCACTGCGACATGCAACATGCTGCGACTGCGACAGTAGCAGAAAAATCCATTTTGGATGTGGAAAATAAAGCATGTCCTATTATTTTCCACATTACAGACAAGGATAGGACTGTTCTATTAGGGGCCAGTCATTCTGTTCTGCAAAACGTACATGGCTGGTATCTGTGTTTAGCGTATCCGCAATTTGTGGACCGCAAAACAACGGTCGTGTGCATAATCTCTTATCATTATACTTTTCTACTGCCTACTCTGTTCCCTGGGCTACTTTCACACGACCGTATATGTTTTGAGGTCTGCAAATTGTGGATCCGCAAAAAAAACAGATAATGTTCCGTATAGCATCCTTTTTTTGCAGATCCATTGTAACAATGCCTGTCCTTGTCCGCAAAATGGACTAGAATAGGACATGTTCTATTTTTTTTTTTTGCCGGGTTATGGAACGGACATACGAATGCAGTCTGCATTTTTTGCAGACCCATTGAAAATGAATGGGATTTCGTCCAATCCGCAAAGAAAACAGTACAGACACGGAAACAAAATATGTTCGTGTGAATGTAGCTTTATAGTGTAGCTCTCTCCTGTGTATAGTAATTCTTAGGCTACTTTCACACTTGCGTTTTGGCTTTCCTCTTGTGAGACCCGTCATGGGCTCTCACAAGCGGTCCAAAACAGATCAGTTTTGCCCTAATGCATTCTGAATGGAAAAGGATCCGCTCATAATGCATCAGTTTGCATCAGTTCAGTCTCCATTCCGCTACCTGCAGCGTTTTCCTGTTCGCTTGACACAATCTGGCACAATAGAAAACGGATCCGTCTCCCATTGACTTTCAAAAGAGTTCATGACGGATGGCTATGTTACAGATAATACAAACGAATCTGTTCTTGATGGATGCATGTGGTTGTATTATTGTAACGGATACATTTTAGCAGATCCATGACGGATCCGCCCAAAACGCGAGTGTGAAAGTAGCCTTACTGATGTCCAAAAGATAATCAACAGATTATGCATCATTTGTAATATTTGTACTCTTTCTGTTTTTATGTTTCTATGTGCCTTATGGCCATAATTTAATGTAAATGGGACCCGTCTCTAGAATTGGTGAGACGGTAAGAGTCTCTTCAGTGTGAGATGGCCAACAGCCCTTAGCTAATTATATTTCAGTCACTGAAAGCTTGAAACAGTAAATGATTCAATTCAGCACTAGAGATATCCCGAACTATTCACCGGCGAATATCGCATGTTCGCATTCGCAGCGGCGGGCGAACATATGCGATGTTCGGTCCGCCTCCTATACATCATCATTGAGCAAACTTTGACCCTGTACCTCACAGTCAGCAGACACATTCCAGCCAATCAGCAGCAGACCCTCCCTCCCAGACCCTCCCACCGCCTATCAAAAAGCAAGGACAGCATCCATCTTAGATTAATTCTGAAGCTGCAGTGTCACAAAGTTGTAATCGCAATGCGATTAATACAGGTTATATTAATCGCATTGCGATTACAACTTAGAGCTGGGTTCCTAATGGTTATATTGATAGAATATAACGAAGATTGAGAATATAGTGCTATATTCGTTGTCAATTCTAGCAATACAACCATTAGGAACTCAGCCCTAGGTTGTAATCGCAATGCGAATAATACAGGTTATATTAATGGCATTGCGATTACAACTTAGAGCTGGGTTCCTAATGGTTATATTGATAGAATATAACGAAGATTGAGAATATAGTGCTATATTCGTTGTCAATTCTAGCAATACAACCATTAGGAACTCAGATCTAAGTTGTAATCGCAATGCGAATAATGCAGGTTATATTAATGGCATTGCGATTACAACTTAGAGCTGGGTTCCTAATGGTTGTATTGCTAGAATTTACGTATATAATGAATACAGCACTATATTCTCAATCTTCGTTATAGTCTAGCAATACAACCATTAGGAACCCAGCAGCTCTAAGTTGACTTCGCAATGCGATTAATATAACCTGCATTAATCGCATTGCGATTATAACTTTCTCAAATCCGACAGTACATTCTAGCATGGAGCCGTTCCCATGGTGATGGGGACACTCCATGAGCACGGAAGTCGGCAGAAGCTCAAGTTGAAATCGCAATGTGATTAATTCAAGTTCTATAAATCGCATTACGATTTCAACAGAACTTCTGCTGACTTCCGTGCTCATGGAGCGTCCCCATCACCATGGGAACGACTCCCTGCTAGAATGTACTGTCGGATTTGAGAAAGTTGAAATCGCAATGCGATTAATTCAAGTTCTATAAATCGCATTGCAATTTCAACTTACCACACTCTGCGTCAACTACGTAATTTTCCATGGGAGTTTTGCCATGGATCCCCCTCCGGCATGCCACAGTCTAGGTGTTAGTCCCCTTGAAACAACTTTTCCATCACTATTATGGCCACAAAGAGTACCTGTGGGTTTTCAAATTCGCCTTCCTATTGAAGTCTATTGCGGAAATTCGCGTTCGCCATTCGCGAACGGAAAATTTTATGTTCGCGATATCACTATTCAGCACAGTTATTCCAAAATCATTTGTCATTTTATGTGTCTAGAGCAATATGGTCCGAATTTACACTGCTTAATACAATGACTGTAATGAAAGTAAAGAATAAACTATGAATAAACAAATACAACCTTATCTTTAGGTGATATACTTTTTATTCATCCTCCCTCCACACTTTTGCTGCTTGCTGCCTCTTGCAGTTTCACAAGGTTGCAGGAGATTGCCCGCTGAAAACTCTCACTTCACTTGTGCCGGCTCCCCTTCAGCTCTATAAACATGTAGAAGCAATCTTGGATATTGTAGTATGCCAGGACTCCATTGTTGTTAGAAAATTAAAGATTAAAACAGGCTTATGCTATTAAATAAATTCCATGTACTGCACTGCAAGTATTTTCCACAGCCAGGGTTTCGTCGACGGCTTCTTCCTGCATACTAGGTGAGTCTTTCTTCTCATATATATGGCAATTGACCATACACTTAACCGCTCATTAAAAATAAAACACATCATACAAGGCAAACCCAAACTTGGTATATACTGAAATATTACAATACTAATATCATGCTTCCAGCCCCTTCTATTGTCAGATATAAATTATTTTGATTATCCATTCTTTACTTTTGTGTTCTTTTTTTGTTCATTTCCTAAATATAGAATCTACAAAGCAGCGTTCAATTTCTATATTTTAATTCTGTGTACATACCAAAACATGCCAAATTTCAATCCATGAATTCCATCATTAAATTGTGATTATCCGTAACCAAGTGTAAACTAAGACAAATCCACTGATTCTAATGTGAGCTGAAACCAATCAAATAAACCAGTATCTCATTATAAATTCTTACTCTAATCAGAGATACTCAACCAATCAAAAGCTACACACTCTCTTCATTCATACATAAAGCAATACAATAAACCAATCACTGTCCACACACTCCTTTTCAATAATCAGGTTTTCTAAACTAATGCCCACTAAACCAATCACATTCTACACAATCCCTAAATTCATACTTCAATGAATTCCATGCGCCAAACCCACCAATCAACATCCTTACCATGCTTACTATTCAAATAAACTACCTCACTCTCATACAAGTGCATACCTAAGTTCTAAAAATGATCTTCATTTTTATGAATTTCACTTTAAGGCCTCATGCACACGGTCGTTGCTTGGCCATGGCCGTATTGCGGCCCACAAACAATGGGTCCGCAATATACGGGCACCGGCTGTGTGTTCACCGTATGACGGATTGGGTCTGCAATCCGGAGCTGAGGTGCGGAACGGAGGCATGGAAGCAATACAGAGTGCTTCTGTGGTGTTTCTGTCCATGCCTGCGCACAGCAAAAAAATAGAACATGTTCTATTGTTTTACGGTGCGGACGGATCACATACCAATTCAAGTTGAATGGGTCTTGATCCATCCCGGCCGCCACATGGATATTGCCCGTGTATTAGGGACAGCAAATTGCGGTCTCCAAAGCATGGAACGACCGCACAACGGCTGTGTGCATGAGGCCTAAGGGAGTAGTACAGCCACACAAGATTTGTTCTGCAGCACACACCGACTGCAGCAGTATAATGGATTTTACAGTTGCAATTTTGCAGAAGACCATCCACAGCATATGCGTCATATGTGACCGTATCCCGAAAGAGTAACAATGGTGGAAAAGGCAGTAAAAACATGCTATGTTGGTGTTCAGTTTCAGTTGGATATAGGCATTCTACAATCAAGGTCCAACAGTTGCAGAGATTCTGACCCAAATTTACTAATCTGGTCTAATTTGTAGACAGAGTATACATAGACAGTCTAAAATGCGCTGAACTTTTTCACGGTAGCTGATGCTGGATAATAAATCTGGTGCATCTTTAGACCACCTCATCTAGTTTATACCGCCTAGTAGTTTTTTTGCTGAAAATACTTTCACGTACCCTGAAAAATCTGCCCCAATGTTACAAATTTCCCTGTGCTGAAAATGCCTAAATTCAAAAAAGTCAGTGTACCACAATTGTGTCCACCAAAAACTTTAGACTTCATAATTATGTCTAGAAGGCAGACAAAAGCTGGCCACACTCACCTTCTAGTTGAAAACCATGAAATATTAAGGAAACTTGAAAAAGGCATTGCTTTTGGCACACCTGAATAATAAATATTAATATGTAGAGGATACTGTCGGCACTGCTGTAGGTGTGGGACTGCTGTAGTAGTGGTGCTGCACTGATCGAATGTCAGTAGTGGTGGTGCTCAGCATAAGCAAGTAGTATTTGCAACAAAGGAGAGAAAAGAAAAAAGAATGCGGTACTCACCAAAAAATACTCTTTGCAGCTTTAGTCACATAAAAAGGTCAGCGTCATGTGGGCAAAACAGGCTTGAAAAAGTGCAACAAAATGGCTGTTGCCTTCTAGCTGTCTTTTGCCCACATGACGCTGACCTTTTTATGTGAATAAAGCTGCAAAGAGTATTTTTTGGTGAGTACCGCATTCTTTTTTCTTTTCTCTCCTTTGTTGAATAATAAAGATATCTAAAATCGAAAATAAGGCGCTCCAGAATTTTGGTGCAAACAATTCTAAGAAAGTAACGCACTTATCATAGTCAAAAGTTGGCCTGTGCATTTGCAATTATATATACTAGAGTCCTTCCTAATAAATAAACGTAATTTAGCTCCTTCAACCCAATCATCTATTAAAAATAAGTACAACAACATTAGAAATATGGTATGCAGCATTGCAATGTAATTGATTCGAATAAATAATTGCTATTATTAATATTCTCCAAAAAGTCGTAAGTAAAAGATGAAATCATTTAAATATAGGAATAAGGAATGAGTTCACTAATGAGAACCCTGCAAATAAATGGATGCTGAAACATGAGAAAGAGCAGGAGGCACAACACTTTCAAATTGACTCATTTACAAATATATTGTAGTTCAGGGACCAAAAAAAGTGAACTTATTTTCCACTAAGCAATGTACAAAAAATAAATGGTAATCTGCTTGTTAGCAAGGCGGAGAGAATACAACAGCCATTAAAATTGTCACAGAAAAGGTAACTGTCATTGCGTGGAATAGATAGTGCTTAGGGCTTACAAGAAGAGAATAATCTAAATGGGATTCTGTCACAGAGGTAAACTTTCTCGGCAGGGGAGAGCAGCAGTATGCGTTCCTCTTTTCTAAACCATGCTTCATGTGTCAACAAAGGAGGGGAAAACATGAGTCAATAACCACAGGCCATTAAAAAGTACACATAACACTTTATTAAATCAAATTGAGCCATTATTAATTCCCTTGCTGCTGTAAGGGAATACATTGGGGATTATTAGTAAAATTTACTGGATCCCTAATGGACATATTGACCAGAGTGTCTATAGATATTGCATTATTTTCCTGTGATACAATCATAAGTAATAGTGTGTGTTATGGAATGATAAAAATTGTTCCATCTTTGCAAATATATATATATTTTTTTTAATGAGGACCCCTGGCGATCATTTGGCTGCCATGGGCCTGACAGCACCAACCATCCTCTGGCATGAGGCAGGAACTGTAAAAAAAAAGTTTGAGATAACTGAGTTTCTTGAAATTAGTGCTGGGCACGAATATTCGAATCGCGAATATTAATCGTGAATATTGGCACTTTGATAATTCGTGAATATTTAGAATATAGTGATATATAGTCGTAATTTCGAATATTATAGTTTTTTTTCAGCAGTAACCTCTTTTCTTGCTTGTGGGGCAATGAGAAGGATGCAATATCTCTGTCATAGCTTATAAACATCCCTAGCAACCCATAGGAAAGTTGCCTACCCCTTAGTATATAAGAACCTCCCCAGCAGCTATTTTCTAAAGTCTATTGCAGTTATGAGAGAGACAGCAGTGTCATTGCTGTGCTCTGTGCTTTGTGTTATTACATTAGACAGTTAACTTATATATATAATTCAGATAGTGAGGGGGAGATAGTCAGTGTAGGTTAGATTGATCTATAGGTTCTGCTGTCCATACATACATGCTACAGACATAGCGCTGTGATGTCACAAGTTGCACGTATTGTGAAAAAATATGCGCATCATTAATTGTCGGAAATTCGCAAGCTCAAATATATTGGAGCACTCTATCTGCATATAAAGCTATTCTAATGTTCTGCCGTGCCAACCATTTTCTCCAGTCTCAGGAAACTTATACCAGCTTGGAAAATGTAGCATAAGTGACCCACGCCTGTATTTTGTGCGCATTACACAAATATTACATTGCCAATTTTAGCAATCAAGAATATAATCGCAAAATCTCAAATTTGTGAATATATGACAAATATTCTATCAAATATTTGCGAAATATTGCAAATTCAAATATTGCCCCTGCCGCTCATCACTACTTGAAATGTGTATCCAATTTGAATTAATTGGTTGGCAGATTTCATTCGATTAAATTTGACCCGATTGCCCAGACAAGCCATGTATGCCACTATGATGGCTTCTGGGACTGTATCCAACCTCTTCCAGCAATTTCAGGCCAAGACAGCATTAGCAATGTCAAAGTGACATACTCAAAGTAACAGTGACATACAGTATATAGCCCCAAGTAAACAGATGGTAGCCAGTGGTAGAAAACACCCTGTTTAAAAACACACTACACTGACATATTTTTTATGCTTTTAGAAATGAAAAAATGGTCCAAAAATGATCCCTTTTGGGGGAAGATGTCTTCCAGTGTTTATGCACACATTGTGGTATCAGAAGAAACAATGGCTTGTTTTGAGCAAGTGTTCCAAAAGTATTCAGCTTTTAAGTGAGTAGAAACAGGTGTTCTGAAAAAGTTTTTTTACAAAAGCCATGAAGAAAATTCTCCCCTTTTTGAGAGCAGCAGGAGTATGGAATCTGACGGACAAGGCAGGAGATATGTGGGTGTGTAAGAGAAGTAGCTGTGGCACCAATCACAGTAGTACCTGCAGCAGTACATTTTGGAACCTGACAGACAGGCCAGGAGATGTGCAGCAGTGTAGGGGAAGTAGTAGCAGGAGCGGATTGTGGTTTCCTGCACACACACCTTGGTATGGATGACTGACAAGGGAGTGGAGCATGAGGAGGAGGAAGAATCTGAGCAGGATAAACAGTAGCTGATGATGATGATGACAACAATGGCCAATAGAAGCAGCAACATCACCTGCCCCAGAGCTGACCACAGTAGAAGCAGATCTGTTCCTGACAGTCCTTTTTGTCTGCATTGGCCATACATTGGCTCTGCTTTTTATTGCTGCAACCTACTCACTACCACCTTATCATGTGGATCCAGTTCCCAGGTCCTGTCCAACACACAATCATCATCGTAGTCATTATTGCATCATTGTCTGGGATCTGAAGTATTTGGGAAAGTCAAGAGGAATTTGATCAATTTCAAACTGACTTATTCATCTCAAGTGTTATAACCAGAATTTGTGAATTTCTTAAAAAAAATATAATAATAGTCAGAACTCTTAAAGGGATTATGCAGAGCTCTTAAAGTGAATATGTGGAG